>NC_081409.1:463532072-463877072 GCF_030272615.1 Cryptomeria japonica
ATGGGCGCCCTTTAGGGGGTGACACGACTGTTTGAGCTGACGGAGTATCGAGACTAGTGTGCTATGGTATTGTTGATGACCCTTGAATAAAGAGTGTATCTGATTTGTCTTCTTTGTATCTGAACCTGTGAAAATATTGGGGATTTGAACACATCCTCGTAGAACATACACTATCTATTTAGCATAGGCAAAATCGGTTCTCTTTCATGTTGTGTTTTCAAGTTATGTTTTCAGAAAATCATCCATAAAAAACAAACAAGTGTTAAAAAATTCCAAAAAACCCGGAAGCAGAGCAATCAGGGTAGTTTAGTGCTTAGGAGCAACTTCCTAGCACATCTGGAACATTCTCTAACGCATACTAGCCAAATCTTGGCACTTTTATCAATCAAAATAGCACATAACAACTGTCATATTGGTAAACATTTCACTAGCACTTTTGGATACCATATTAGCGCTTTAGAGCATCAGCCTAGCGCATTAGGGGCAAAACTTAGCGCTTTTAGTCTAAACTATAGCGCGTATTCAGGGCATAATAGCGTGTAATCATCCCAGTCAAAACAAATTTCAAAACTCTTGAGTTAGCGCGTAATATAGGCAGCTTAGCGCATAGGGAACTTTGTGTAGCGCATCTAGATCATACCTTAGCACATACGGTTTCTATCTTAGCGCATGGTTAAAACTCAGAACACCAAAGAGCAAATAAGACCTTTTAAGAAAATTTTATCAAACTTCTTGAGTACCCTTTCAGGTCCTGTATTGAAATCAAGCAAGGATCCTTAGAACAAAATTTGTCGAATCCAAAACTAGCTAGAGGTAAAAATTTATCCAATCAAAATCAGGTAGTACCATCACATTAATCAAAAGGTCCTCCATTTAAATGGATTCTATCAAACAAACAACATACTAAGTTTAAAACCTTAAGTTGTCAAATCGAGTTTCCATATCGGGAGACTCTTATCCATATCATTTGACACACTTTGTCGTGGGGGCGAATCTAAACATCTACTTGATAAAGTAAGCTTGAGTTTTTCAAACAAAGTATCTCAATCCAAACATCAAAGGAAACCATTGATCATTCGTGTATGACCACTCCTCATATTTTGAAAAGAGAAAGTCTTCATCACAAAATTGAGTTGAAGAAGAGACAACCTAGTTCTAAAAACTTGCCAAACGGAATAAATTTCTCTATATTAATCGCCAACTTTTTAAATCACATCGCGCATTCTCGCATCATATGCGATTATATCTTCAAGGCAAATCAAACGAGTTTGACAAAGAACCCCTAAGAAGCAGAGTTTACATTCAAAAAACAACATTCAACCAATGCTTGAATCGTGGAGGAAAGATTAATCCTGCTTTATTCCTACAATTCTGCATCACTTCTAACATAGCTCGACCCAAACCACCAACCCTTGAACAAGTAGAAGAATAATTTATCCCCTTTGTCATAGAAATCTTCTACTAAATGCCTGTTGTCACTCACTCTCAATGAAACAAGCAAAGCGAACCAGAACCAGAGTCAAGTATGGGTCATAGATTGTCAAACCCTTTCAATTATACTGATTTGGGAGATACATAGATCACTGAGGAAATTCTCCAAGAATGTTAAGAAAACCCCTTGTTCCAAAATCTTATGGAAAGACTCATTGAAGATGACAAAGAAAAATATATGCTAATTCTAACAAGTAAAGGATTTAGACTTCCTGAATATTTTAGTACTGAAAACTTAAGGAAGGTCGACGAACAAATTTTTAGGACAAGGTCTCGAAATTACGCCTATCAAGACCAACAGAGAGAAGAAGAAACGTATGACCCTAAAATCATACCTGAACAACATAATATACCTAAACAACATAACATACCCAAACACAACCATGCTTGAACTAGGGATAATGAAAGGGAATAAGCTTTCCCTCGGCAAACAAATGCACCCATGGTCGCTCTTACGCCAAATTCAAATGTTGCAAAGACAAATGCAAGACATGCAATAGGGGACCACAGTATGATACTCCTTAAATGAAATTTGTCCTTACTCCTTTGATAGGAGATTAAACATGATACCTTTTCCCCCAAATTCAGATATACCAAAATATGATAAATACGATGGTAAAAGTGATCCCCGTGATCATGTTTGGGAATTTTATACCATAAGCCTTGAATTTTCTCAAGATGACACTTACTTAATGAGGCTATTCCCAAGAAGTTTGAGAGGGAAAAAAATGGAGTGGTTGTCTAAACTAACACCTCCCATCAGATCCTTTGATGAGTTGGTAAACAAATTTATCACACAATACTCCTATAATATTCAACACGTGATCACCATGTTGGATATATGTAATACCAAACAGAAAAACAATGTAACATTCATGGTATTTCTTCAACGTTGGAGACGTATGGTTTTGAGATATCTCGAGATGTGCCTAAAAAGGAAAAGATGGAGATCTTTATTGACAATTTAAATACTAAGATGAGTTATCAACTCAAGCTCTAGTGCATACCATCTTTTGCCAAGTTAATTGAAAACGGAATCCAAGTAGAGGAAGCCTACGTCAAGAAAGGAACACTAAAGTTATTTAAGGAAGGAAATAATTCATCCAACACTCACTCCTTTAACAACCAAAATAACAACAACACTTTAGACAAATCCAGGTTCTAGACCAGAAACAAAAATGTTGTTAATGAGGGAGGAATTGATGCTAATGATATGAAGTCCAAAAAACCAGTATTGGTTTTATTAGGTAATCCACAAGCTAACAAGAATAAAAAAGGTGTTAACCAAGGCACTAACACTTATCCGCAAAATACCAATCAGGGACCTTCAAATTCAAACACCAACAACAATACCCAAACCAACAACAATACCCAAGGCAACAACACTAATCGAGGGACTAATCCAAATCAAAGGGGTAACACCAACACTTTCCCAAATAGTCACATCTACACACCATTGGAGCAATCCTTAGAATCAGCATTTTGTGAACTCCTGGCAAACAAGATTATCACATTGCCAACCATAAACAACTTTGAGCCCCAGATCAAACCACCTTGGTGGAATGAATCACATTTTTGTGATTTTCATCGAAACAAAGGACATCACACAAATGATTTCATGAGGCTTAAGAATATTGTTCAAGACATGATCGATAGATGTGATTTAATGGTTGATCATCTCAAAACAAATGGTGATCATGATGCCTTTAAAAATCCTCTTCCAAAGTACAACAAAGAAGGAGCTTCATCATCAAATGATACATGAGGAGCTCGTATAAATCATCCGTACAACAACACCATCAATCACATATCAATAAATGACAACCAAATAAATGTCATAAAGATCAAAGTCAAACAAGACCATACATCAATCAATGTGATAACCAAATCTCAAAAATATGTCTTGAAAGGGCATACATCAACATTGACGACTATCCCCAAGAATCAATATGATTTGGTTAATCAACTGCAGAGAACTCCTACTAAGATATCCATACTTGAGTTACTCAAACTCTCGCTAAAACATAAGGACATATTGGAACAAGCACTTGTTGAAACAAATGTGCCTCAAGATCTGGATATTGATAAATTCCAAGCCATGGTGGCTCATATGATAGGGCCTCATAATCTCACCTTTTCCGAACATGATAATATCTCTTTGAGTCATCCACATAAAACCCCTCTTTATATTGAAGTCTTAGTCTACAAACATCGAGTTAAAAGAGTATTAATAGATGGAGGAGCTAGTCTCAATATTTGTACCTTAAAACATCTGTGCATTAGGCTTCTCTGAACAGTCTATTGATCCACACAAAAAGATCACCATCAAGGCATATGATGATGAAGAAAGATCATCCAAAGGAACAATAATACTACCTATTCAAGTAGGACTGATACAAAGGGACACTATGTGCCAAGTCTTAGACATAGACTTAACATACAATATTTTATTAGGTCATCCTTGGATACATGAAATTCAAGTAGTGCCTTCAACCTACCATCAGTGTGTCAAATTCCCATATAATGGACACGAGATTTCCATCTCTACTAATAATAACCCCTTTCAACATTGCAATGCTGTGGGGCAGGTCAAGACAACCTGGTTCCACACAATAGGGAAGCTCCCGCTTCCTCGACATTAGATCATCACCAAGAAAAGCTCAAGTCTTTATCCATGGATTTTAAACAAAAGATGAAAATCAAAGAGCAAGGCATGGGGGAATACTCTTTTGAACCCATGCATTTATCCAAATTTCCAACATCACCAAAATCTCATGGGCAACCTTCTGCATTGACACATCAAGCAACATAACCCATCACCAAGTTTGATGGCAAATTTATCCAATTGGGCACACTTGCACATGAATCAAAAGAGAAAGACATCCTCAGTTGGCTATACAAGGATGAGGGAGAAGTTAGAGCTGCTACTCTAGAGCTAGCCATACCAGCACAACAGTATGGAAAATGATTCCTGATCATGCAACATATGGGATACAATGGAAAAGGACCTATAGGCAAGCGTCAAGAAGGCATTACAGAACCACTAGACCCTCCTTCACAATTTTCTCAAGACAAAACAAGACTGGGATATGGACACAACATACCACCAAGGCAAAAACAAAATAAGTATAAAAGACCCCAGTGGAAAGCAAAGAAGAAGTACAACAAGGACTCATGGCAAGAGATACTTACCAAGCAGTAGAAACAATAAGGAAAGAGAGAGAACACTAGGAAAAAGAGAAATGACAAGAGGAAGTAACCATTCAAAGAGAAGAAGCCTCTTATGAGGAAGTGCACCATGTTCAGGAACCTATTCAAAGCAAGGCAGAATCACCTCCTGAAGAAATCACTACTCCCCAAGGAGAAATAGTGTATGAACAAATGCAAAGGGTACAAGTAGGTTGTGATTTAGAATTAGAAAAAAACTACAAGACTGGTATCAATTATCAGAGATCTCTTTTCACCCTACAACATACCTATCCACAAAACTAAAAGGCGCTGGGACAATACTTGTGAAACTAATTCTAATGATAATGAATGGGGTAGTTGTTCAAATATTATTGAAGATGTACTAGAAGGTGCTATACACCCACCCCTTTCTTAGGAAGGACAAGGCACAGAGTCTTGATTACTTGAATTCGGTCCACAACATATCTACGAGGCTAAGGAAAATGAGCAACGACACTACGAGCAAGTCTACACAGAAGATGATACCATCAAAAACCTTGACAATATCATTAACTTAACCAACATCCCAGACAACCTTAATGATACCTCTATCATGACACTTACCGCAACTGACCTCGACCCACCAAATGACTCTTTACCACTTGTATTTCCTGATTTGATAGACTGGGACGAACCTGAACACCATGATATACCTATTTTCCCAGATGATGCATCCATTGTCCATTACCTATGTACAATCAAACTAGAAATAGACTCTACCAGTGAACAAAATAACAATATCTACAATCGGGAGGGTGCCAAGTCTCTCAGTCACAAAAATGAAAGAAACAAAGGATCTAATGCTGAAAACTAGTCAATGGCAACACTAGATCACAAAAAGTCAAAATAAAGGATGCATCTGAGGGTGAAAATCTTTTTGATGTAGAGCATCATGAAAAACCAATCACAACTCTAGGATCATGTTTATCCATCCATATTTTTATCATGATAACAATTCATTAGAGGCATATTTCATCATTCTTCAACGATCAATCAATCAAGAAAACTTAATCTAGGTATCAAACTTGCCAACTTGCTGCCCCTTTGGATAGACCTATACACAGAGGTCTATAACTTTTTAACAAGAACTAAAATTCTCAATCCCTTCAGTCAAACCCTGAATAGCTATATTATAAACAACATATCCAAAATTCATAAAGATCCAACAGTGCAATAAAAAGTTATCATCTCTGCACCGAGACCAATTTTGACTGTCATAAATCTGAAAAATGTATGCTTGCTGCCTGCTAGGGCATCATATTTCACAACAAATACTTAATCAAACTATAAAAATACCATACTCAAATGAAATACCTCTGAGTATACTTTCATAATATTCAAGTCATTAATTTTTCCAATGGTGAAATCACAAGATAAGTACAAATCCTTTCCAACAACTCCATTTAAGACAGTTTAAAACCAGTTTTCACCAAAATTTTCATAACTTCCACAAATAAAAAAAAAAATGCCTCAAACCAAAGAGAAAAGAAATAGGATTCACATATCTTTCCAATAAGGCTATTTAGAGGTCTTAATAATCTCATATGAGTTCATACCATATGCTGCAATGTGACTATTCTCAGGAAGTATCAAATCTGCAATTAACAAATTTCACTAAAACTTCCATATCTTCTTCATTTCTAAACATAATAACTCCAAACCAAAAGGAAAACAAAGGTAATTAACATATATAAGTATCCATTATACATATACAAAGGTTTCCAAGCCATACATGGTCGTACAAGGCCTGGAACCAACACAAAAACTGGAAAGCCAAGCAAAATAATAATAGTAGAATGCACCAAAATGTATCCAAAATGATCTCCTTTATTCCCTTTCTTTATTTTCTTGTTTGGAATGAAAATACAATATCTTTTTATATACTCTTGTTTAGTTTTGACCTTACAACTACCTCTCATAACCAATTTAGAGATAGGAATATTTAAATTGAAAATAACAAAATCTAATCATCGTGAAATTATCCTTGAACCATTGTGTCAAGTGACCAAGATCATGGAAATCATATTTGACTTCAAAAACCATCTCACAAATTTTACACTTTTGCACAAATGACTTCATGGCTTTATAAAAACCTTCAATACATGTCCAAATGACCTATTTAATTCCTTTTACATACTTGATAGCCTTCTCATGGCCTTTTATACAATTTTGACCATCTTGACCTATAAGGGCCTATATGGACAACTAGGACATAATCAGGACTTGCTTACATTTTTAGGCTTCCAAGCCTTACAAATAATTCCAAATGGATTCAAATACATTATAAATGACCTTCAAATATCAATTATATTTCAAATGATGACTTTGACCATATATTTGCCTTACACCATGGGGTGCTCTTGCACTAGGAGGGGCCTTTGATTTTGTTATCCCACGTGAACCTTGTGTATCCTCTTACTTCGTATGGGATAAGGTTTCTCTCTTTTGTCTTCATTTTTCCTTATCCAACAAGACCACCACATAACCATCTGTCTCATTCAGGATAAGGTTTTCTTCATGGCATGCTTTCACTTGTTAGCCCGCACAACATTTTGTGTGCATCTTAGCCTTGGTGGGATAAGGGAATCTACAATCTTCCCTTTAGTTTCTTATCCCACGTGACTTTTGTTGGTCACTTTTGACACCGTGGGATAAGAGGGAACATCTCTCCACTTTGACCTCTTTTGACTATCTTATCCCAAACTGCCTTATTCATCGAGCATAAGTTATCCCACGTGACAAGCACATGACCTTTTCCACAACGTGGGATAGTGAGTAGTGCCACTTTTGTGTTATCATGCAAGGCATTCAATGCTCAAACAACATGCTACGAGATAAGAAGAAAAATCATGTGCACCTCACAAGTGTTATCCCATGAGGTCAACACTCTTTCTCAAGAATGTCACGAGATAAGAGAATATCTCAATTGATTTGTCAACAATGTTATCCTATAGGGTCATTTAACCCTCAACCAACATGTTGCGAGATAAGGGGAACACCATTTTCTTTTTATCAGAGTTATCTCACATAGTCTCTTCTTTGCTCATGAACATAACATGTAACCCATAGATATGCATGAACCAAATAGATATTGCCATGTGGAAATCGACTCGGTGACTATTGCCGACATGACCAACATGTGAAGATGATGAATGTAGTCAAAACCCCTACAACATAACACAACATTCTATACATGACTGTTTCCTACATCCCTACAACCTCCCTTGACATCCCTTGACATCAATGACAATAATGCCAATAATCTATCCCTTTGGAATTGATGTGAAACACTTGCAGAATCATTCACAGACCATTTCTCCGGCCAGTTCTCCCCCTTTGTCAACAATGGCAAAGGGTGCTGCAAGTAATTGTCAATTGTACATGAACTTCCTCTTTGATTTAATATAGCATAGATGCAATAAATTAGAAATTTCCTTTACAACTTCATTATGATAAACCATTATTACTATATAAAAAGTAGTGCCAATACTGCTTACAAAAAATCAGATCTCCCCCTAAGACTGTACATGAGGTTCAAGGTGGTAAGTGTAGAAACAATATGCTCCCCCTAAACCATAGACCTCAACTCAATATTCTAAAAACCAAGAGGGTGAGACAACACCCAATTTTTGTCTCAAGTACTCAAAGCAATCCTTGGGTAGTGGCTTAGTAAAGATATCAACTATTTCCTCACTAGTACAAACATATTCAACTTTCACTTCTTTCTCTGCAACCTTTTCCCTAATAAAATGATATTTGATTGCAATGTGCTATGTCCTAGAGTGCATGACAAGGATCTTTGATAAATTTATTGCACTTGAGTTGTCACACATGATGGGAATAGTATCCAAAAATTCCACCTGAATGTCCTTCAGAGTTTGTTTCATCCACAAAACTTGAGAACAACATGTGGCAGCTGCAATATACTTAGCTTTAGCAATTGATAGTGAAATGGAATCTTGCTTCTTGCTATGCCATGACACCAATCTATCTCCAAGGAAGAAATCTCCACCACTGGTGCTCTTCCTACCATCTACACATCCTGCCCAATCAACATTAGTATAGGCTTACAAAGTGAAATCTCCTTTCTTTGGATACCATAAGCCATAAGTGAGTGTTCCCTGCAGATACTTGAATATCCTCCTTAAAACATTGACATGTTATTTCTTAGGAGATTCTTGAAATCTTGCAACCATACACAAAACTTGAACTATATTAGGCCTTGAAGCTATAAGATACAATAGGCTTCCAATCATGGATCTATATAAGGTCTGATCTACACTAGGTGACTCATCATCCTTGCTCAATTTTCATCCTGGCACCATGGGAGTACTAACTGGTTTGTTATCCTCCGTTTGAAAAAATTTCAACATGTCCTTTGCATAATTTGTTTAAGAAACAAATATGCCCTCATTCTATTGTGATATTTGCAAACCAAGAAAATAAGACAACTCTCCAAGCACAGACATCTCAAAATTTGACTGCCTCTGATTAGCAAATTCTTTTTATAAAAAAACTTCATTACCGCCAAAGATGATGACATCTACATATACCACTACTATTATCATGTGATCTCCATCTACCTTGATATATAAGTTGTTGTTAGAATTTCCTTTTCTGAAACCTTTCTTATGGAGATACTTATCCAACCTAGAATACCATGCCCTAGGTACCTTCTTTGGAGCATATAATGCTTTCTTCAATCTGCAAACAAAGTTGTCATCTTCATGTAGCTAAAAACCTTCAGGTTGCTCTATGTAGACCTCTTCTTCAAGATTGCCATTCAAGAATGCAAATTTAACATCCATTTGATATACTTTATACCCTTTATATATTGAGAATGCCAAGAACATCCTTATGGTTTCAATTCTTGTAATTGGTACAAATGTTTCTTCAAAATCTATGCCCTCTACCTGAGCATATCCCTTGCATACTAGCCTTTCCTTGTTCCTTATTACCTTGCCTTCTTCATTCATCTTGTTCCTATAGACCCATTTAGTCCCAATGACATTTTTGTTAGTAGGTCTAGGAATCACTTCCCATGTTTTGTTCTTTTCAATCTGTTGTAACTCTTCTTCCATAGCATCCATCCACTTCTTGCTTTTTCTAGCCTCATCATATGTCATAGGTTCCATTTCAGTCATAAGGAAAAATTTTACTTGCTTAGTGTTCCTAGCTTTTCTTATAGTTTGCACACCATCATTTTTGTTTCCAATAATTTGGTCCTCAGGGTGATTCTTTTGCACATATCTATTTGGGGCTTTGCTAGGTGTTTCTTCTTTAGTTCCCTCTCAAATTGACCTTCATCTTCAACATATGGTTATTTAGTCTAAGTAATTGATTTTTTCCTTCCTTTTTGTATATCTTCATCTACTTTCACATGTACACTCTCAATTACCTTCTTTAGTCTTTTGTTGAAACACTTGTAGGCCTTGCTGTGAGTAGAGTACCCTAAAAATATAGTTTCATCACTTTTTGATTCAAAGCTACCTAGTCCATCTTCATCTCTTTTGATGAAGCACTTGCTACAAAACACCTTGAAGTACTTGACTGAGGGTTTTCTATCATACCATATTTCATAGGGTGTCATTCTACTTCTAACTCTTAGTTGAACTCTATTTAATGTATATACAACTATATGAACTGCCTCCTTCCAATATACATCAGGTAAATTGGCTTCATTCAACATTGTCCTTGCCTTTTCTTTGACTGTTATATTTTTCCTCTCCACAACACCATTTTGTTGTGGTGTCCTAGGAGCTAAATACTATCTTCTGATTCCATGTCTCCCGTAGTAATCTTCAAACTCATTTGATGTGAACTCACCACCACGGTTTGACCTTAGACATTTCAACTTGTATTCACTTTCCTTCTCAACCATCTTCCTAAAGATTTTGAATCTTCCATAGGCTTGAGACTTGTCTTGCATGAAGGTGACCCATGTCATCCTAGATAAATCATCTATAAGTAGCATAAAGTATCTTTCTCCATTTAGGGCTCTTGTCCTTGTATGCCCACACAAGTCAGTATGCACAAGCTCTAGTGGCCTTATAGTTGAGTATTCTTTAGTCTTGAAGCTTACTTCAGTTAGCTTTCCTCTTTGACACTCATCACAAAAGGTTCTTTCTAGTTGGATAATCTAAGGTATGTGCCTAACATACCCTCTCTTTCTTACTTTAACAAGATTATCAAAATTGATGTAACCTAGTCTTCTATGCCATAGCTAGCTCTCATCAACTTGTCCCATCATACATTGAGACTCAAAGCACTCCTTAAGATTATATACATTGCCATCTATCATTTTTCCTTTAGCAACAAGATGACCATTGCTCTCTTTTGTGATTCTACAGCCCTTGGAATCAAATGTAAACTTATTTCCTTTGTCACACATTTGACTCACACTTAGTAAATTATGCTTCAGACTTTCCACATAGTATACAACATGTGCTTCCAGTTTACCATCAATATTGAGAGTACCTTTTCCTTTTATTTTGATGGATGAATTGTCTCCAAACCTCACTGAACCACCATTCCAATCTTCTAATTTTATGAATTTCTTCTTATCACCAGTCATGTGGTTGGAGAAACCACTATCTACAACACACAATTTTTTCCTTTCAGCATGTAGGGTATTTTGAACAATCAAACTTGACTCAGCCTTATCTTTATCCTTTTCTGCCCAAACTTGTTTGGTTTCTTTCTTCTTTTCTGTTGTCCCTTTTGGTTCTGATTTTGCATTAAGTTCAGATGTTGACTCTATCTTCTTTTTCTTAGTTGTCCCAATCTTAGAATATTTTGCAATGTGGCCCAAGTTTTGACAATGATAGCATTTTACATTTACATTGACTGATGAATTTTAAAATCTATTGTAGGATCAAGATACATTTATCCTACATTCATAACTTCTATGACCATACCCATTACAATGATAACAAATAACATTCATATCCCTCAAAGCAAAAAATTGATTTCCACTTTCAAAACTAGGAGGAGACCTATGCATAACCTTACAATCAGCAATTCTATGACCATAAGTATTACATTTATAATAGTAGCCATGAAATTGAGGTACATACCAATCATCATTGAAGTTGTTCTTCATTTGTCTCCTTGGAGTAGCATAGTTCGAGCTTCTTGAGCTCACCCTTTGTGTATCTTTGACCTTTATGAAGCCTCCATTATCAACATTGACTTTTCTTTTAGGATCAACATGCTGATTTCTTTATTGATTCTTTGTAGCAGCAACATATGTCTTCTTCTCATTGGGCTTGTTGACTATGAAGGTTTGTTTGAATTCACTTTCAATTGAAGAGGTGAAGAGTATTTCCTTGTCTAATGAATCTTTACTGTTAGAACATTGACCAGCCTCAAATCCAAAACCCTCTATGTCTTTGGAGTTCTTTTTCTTGCTCAACATTTTATCCAAAGCATCAGTGCTGCCCTCATACTTGATTCTAACCTTGAGTTCATCTTTGCACTTTTCAAGTTCCTTTCTGAAATTCACAATTTCTTCCTCCATCTTTTTATATTATTTATCATTGTTTTCTCAATCTGATTTAGTCACTTCATACATTATTTTAGCTTCATCCAATTGGGTGGTTAAGGTAGCAAGATTTCTATTTGATTCTTCAATATTCTTGTTTAGTAAGTCATGCTCCCTTATGATAGACCTCTTGTATTTCTTGAACTCTTTTCTTACTTTGTTAAGTTCTTCAAGAGAACAAACCAATTCTCCTTCAAGGTCAAGTACAACACATGCATCTTCTTCCTCACTGTCATCTATATTTTCAGTTTGACCACCACTATGTTTCTCATTAAGCATATCTTGAGCCATGAAAACACTAGTTTGTTTTTCATCTTCAGTGTATTCCTCAACCAACTCACTTTCATCATCAGAGACATCACTATCAGTTGAGTAAAGAACCTTCTTCTTTTGATAATTTATTCTTCTTGGTTTGTAAAACCTTTTACCCTTATCCTTGACACCTTCCACATTATTGTCTTCCTTCTTATAGGGACATTTAGCTACAAAATGTCCTATTTTACCACAATCAAAGCATTTAAAAGGTAGCTTTCCTCTATACTTGCCTGATCCTTTCTTGAGCTTTCTAACAAAGTTAGCTTCAATAGCATCATAGTTATTTTCATCTTCATTTGTAGGTTGTTCTTTTCCTTTTTGTGTGGTATTGAAGGCATCTTCTCTATTTGAAGGTTCAACACTTATTGTTCTCATCTCATAAGAAGACAAAGAGCCAAACAATTTATCCATAGAGAAAGTATTTAAGTCTTTAGCTTCCTCAATAGCTGAGACTTTTGTATCATACTTTGAGGTTAAAGATCTCAGAACCTTCTTGATAGTAACTTCATCTTTGACATCCTCTCCAAGTCCTCCTATAGAACTCACAGTCTCATCCACTCTTTGCACACAATCAAGTGTCTTCTCTTCTTCTTTCATTTTTAGATTTTCAAACTGAGCTCTTAGATTTTGTAGTTTGGCTAAACTTTCACTTTGGTATCTCCTTCATATACACTCTACAACTTGTCCCAAGTTTCTTTTGCTGATGTTCAACACATGATTTTGACAAACTATGTATCTGATAGACCACTTAAGATTGAATTGTTAGCTTTAACATTATTCTCATATTCCCTTTTAGCATCAGGATCGGTAGGAGGAACTTGAAGAACAATGTAACCATTTTTTATTGACATCCAGACATCAAATCCTAGGGAAGACAGGTAGGTTTCCATTCTTCTACTCCAGAAGGCATAGTTGGTACCATCAAAGATAGGTGCTTTAGAGGATGATTCATTCCTAGCCATTGTATTTAGAAAGAAGGGTCTACCCAAGATAGAGAAAGCTTTGTAGAAAGGGAACCTAGCTCTGATACCAATTGAAGGGACACAATGGACCACTGAGAGGGGGGTGAATCAGTGGTAATCAATAAAAATTTTACCTTCTAAAGGTCTAAGCAACAATAAATTTAATCACAAAACCATGAGAAAATATATTAAACAAATCAACACGTACACACAAGAGGCATACCCATACATACAAGAATATACGAGGAAAACCCATGGTGGGAAAAACCTTAGTGAGAAGTGTTGTTGGAGTCTACTACTCCAATCCAGCCTCACAATAAATAAAAAATTATAATGTGTAGGGCACCAACCCAAGGAGCACCAACCCTTGATTTTATGAGTGCCTACTCAAAGGAGCACCGACCCCTACTCTGAGAAGCCACTTATAAATTTATAGTGATTGTTCAAGATTACAATTGCAAAGATAAATACTTGTTACAAATGAGTTTTGTAACACTTACAAATTTCTCATATCTTGAGAATGACTTTCTCTGCCTGCTGAATTTTTCCCTCTATTTCTCCTCATTTCTCTATCTAGTTAACTTCTTCTCTCTGCTATAATACTAGTCTCCAAAATGCTTTGTTCTTGCTCTATTTTCTCTTGGCAACAACACACTCTATCTCACTCTCAACAACAACACTCTCTATACTTCACCGCAACAACATACCTCTCTTCAACACATTGTATATATTCTCTCTACTACTCACCACCAGTCAACTTGTTGTGATATAATTATTTTCCACCAACCAATATTTAATCACATTTATAGCTACTACTAGATCATATTGGCTTTCTACACATCATATTTTTCTTTTACTACAAAATTGAATATTTTATTAAAGTTAGTTGTCTTGGAGATCTACAAATTTGGAAATTTAATTCTCTATCCTGAATATGATCTCATACTTGCCACCTATAGTAAATGCATCCAATCTTTCTTTTGATCATTATCTATACTAATATTACTAAGTTTAGTAAGCTTTTCTGCCCAAAACAATATTGAATCCTTCCTCAAGACATACAGTCTACCTTCAACTCGGTCGCTATTAATGCGTTTTCAATCCTTTGTCGACCTACCCAAACAAGATCGACAACTACCACACTAAAATCCGTCCTCATTCACTTCTGCATATCTGATTTGTTTTGTCCACCAAGGAGCCATATGTCACCATTTCCTATGTTCAAATCATTCAATCAAGGTTGCTTAACCACCATGTAGATCATTTTGCCTATCAACATCCAGACATCTTCTTATTCAGCGTCCAAGTCACTTGGTCAATTCTGTTCAATCATCTACTTAAACCTCTGATTTTATCGACTTGTGGACATGGCCGCAAAGTCAATCACAATATTCAATTCTATTGGCAAAATACTCTTTTATCATTTCAATAGGTGTCCTCTGATTCACTTCGTACATGCCATGTCATCGGGTCAAATTTGGTCAATACTAATATGGACTATCGGGTTGCTCAGATCCATTGAACTTCATATTGAGACTATCCTTCATGTTATGTGTCTTGCATGCATATTTGCCTATTCTACCCATGCAAGAAAAGATTTTGTTTGTTCTCAAGAAGCCTCCCCTTTATTTGTTAGCCTGCATCACATTAGCATAGTCTCTTAGCCTACACAGGATAAGGTTTTCCTCTTTTGTCTTTTCTTTTCCTTATCCTGGGAGTCTCTTCTCATCCTTTCTTGGTCAGGTGGGATAAGAAAACCCTTCAATGCCTACTTTGCTTTTCCTTATCCCACGGGCATCTTCACATCCCATCTTGGTCACACGGGATAAGTAGGCCCTTCACTTCCTTTTGCTTTCTTATCCTGTGGGCCCACTAACATCATCCTCATCTTGTACAAGATAAGTGTCTTCAAGAAATATCCCTTTTATTTCTTATCCTGTGAGACCATATCTCTTGAAGTTTCACCATGCGGGATAAGGAGACACCTTTACTTTTGTTATCCCATGCAAACCTTGTGTAGCCTCTTACTTCATGCGGGATAAGGTTTCTCTCTTTTGTCTTCATTTTTCCTTATCCTGCGGAACCATTGCATAACCATCTATCTCGTGCATGATAAGGTTTTCTTCATGGCATGCTTTCACTTGTTAGCCCACACAACATTTTGTGTGCATCTTAGCCTATGCAGGATAAGGGAATCTGCAATCTTTCCTTTAGTTTCTTATCCCGCACGACTTTTGTTGGTCACATTTGACACTGCGGGATAAGAGGGATCATCTCTTTTCTTTCACCTCTTTTGACTATCTTATCCTGGACATCCATCATTGATCATTTTTTACAACACAGGATAAGAGGAACCACTTTTTTCAACAAACTTAAGTTATCTCGCATGACATTTGTTGGTCACTTTTGATACCACTAGATAAGAGGGACCACCCTGTTCATCGAACATAAGTTATCTCACACGACAAGCAAATAACCTTTTCCACAACATGGGATATCGAGTAGTGCCACTTTTGTGTTATCGCACGAGGCATTCAATGCTCAACTAACATGTTGTGGGATAAGAAGAAACATAATGTGAACCTCACAAGTGTTATCCCACTAGGTCAATACTCTTTCTCAGGAATGTAATGGGATAAGAAGATAGTGATAGACTTATAAAGCACTCCGAGGGGGGTGAATCAGTGAGAACGAAAATAATAACACTTTAAAACCATACCAATAAAAATGATTAACCAATTTACTTAAGACTTTACAAGCAATCCAAAGTGTTATAAAAACATCCATAGTAAGTAAAACACTCACCATAACACAAGTGTTTGTGTGTGGAAAACCCAATTGGGAAAAACCACGGTGAGATGGGACTCACAAGTTAACTATCTGCAGTAATAGGTAACTAACTGATTAAGGTCTACAAAGTGCTATGTTGGGAGTGAATCTTGATAGAGATTCCAAAGCCCTGTTAGGAGTGTTAGGTTCTGGAGACAACTTAGAGGGAGGAGGGTGAATCAGTTGTCAAATAAATTCAAACCAAAAACAACTTATCCAAACTTAATGCTTGATATCGGTAAACCAAACTTTATGCCGGTAGACAGTTTATCAGTTAATTGCAGTACCGGTAAAGATTAATGCATGAAATAGAAAGACAATAACATCCACAACACATAGCACCAATATGTGTATGTGGAAACCCTGTAAGGGGGAAAACCACGGTGGGAAACCTTACCCACAATCAGATGATACTACTGTAGATAGTATGTGTATACAAATGGGGTCTGCACATGCAGAAAGGCCAAGTGCCTAAAGCTCACTGCTCAAACACAAATAGGAGTCACACTGACTACAATTGGATGGTTAAATCCAATAATGATGTACTACTCAAAATAACATCTTCATATGCTGGATTCAGTATCGGTTCAGTTCTGATATGCTTTCACAAAAACCTTCTTTCACCTTTAAATGATGTCTGTGTGTATAGCTCTTCTTATTCTCGCATATACCTTCTTACAATTCCTTTTCCCAATCACATATCGATCTTACAAATTAGAACTTACATATATACAATAACCTAAGACCAATTTTAGTAGGTCGGCTCTAAAAGATATTACAATAAAAATAATTTACAAGTAAATCAATAACCAATGCAATATCTGAGTGAACATGTCAGCTTAATGCATTTACAATAATAATAAATCATCTCCAAAGTGTGTCATGCTGATGTGGAATAGATAAGCCCATCAATGCTTATTCTGGACCTATTTGCTGGTAACAACAAATATGCAAACACGAATATACCAATGAATGGATCTCCAAGACAAAGTGTCCAAATGATGTGTTCAACATAACCAAGTGTTTTCCATGTCATTCCAAGTGTTGGTGAATAATATATCCTATCGGTGTACTAGATACCGGTGACTGTGCATAAGTCACTTGCTTGCTGGTGAACATAACCAATTCTCCAAAGTGCTAGAGTTGATAAGTGTTAATAAGTGTTGACATCAATGACAAAACCATATCAACATATCCAAAATACCAACAATCTCCCCCTTTGGCATTGATGGCAACACAAGATGGAAAAACCATCAAAGTGCCAAAACAGAAATGCCAAATACCAAAAGCCAACAATCTCCCAAAAGAGATCATAACCAAAAATCAAAATTCAGATATAGAGAGTAATCAATCTCTCCCAAAGTAACAATCTATCCCAAAGTCTCTCCTCCTAGGGGTAACATGTGTTATCCTTGTGTTTTTCCATATCAGTCTCTCCCCCTTTGACATCAAATGCCAAAGAAATACAAAAACATATTTAAATACAAAATACCACCAATTCAGTATACCAACTACTCCCCCTGAGAAGTAGCTCTCCTCATCAAAGCCAGAGTAAAAGATTTATCTGTTAATTCTACTGGTTGATGACAAACATCAACTATCTAAGTTTCTACCAGTGGGGGTATGACTCCAAGCTGATCTCTGAAATATTCAAAAGTCTCCTTAGGCAAAGTCTTAGTGAAAATATCTGCAATCTGCTCTTTAGTATTCACATAAACCAGTTTTACTTCAACATTCTCTTTCAGAAAATTCAATTTGATAGAAACATGTTTAGTTTTAGAATGTAGTACCAGATTCTTAGATATACTAATTGCTGCTATGTTATCACAATATATAGTTATAGGTTCCTTGCATTTTACCTTTATGTCCTTCAACATTTGTTTAAGCCATAATACATGTGTACAGTTAGTTGTTGCTGCAACATATTCTAATTCAGCTGTTGATAAAGATGTGCAACTTTGTTTCTTATTCAACCAAGAAATTAATCTGCTTCCAAGAAAAAATGCTCCGCTGGTTGTACTTTTTCTGTCATCCACATCTCCTGCCCAATTTGCATTTGTGTATGCATATAATTCAAAGTTTTCATCTCTAGGATACCATAAACCAAGATTTGTAGTGCCTTGTAAGTACCATAAAATATTTTTTACTGTTGATACATAATTTTCTTTAGGATTACTCTGAAATCTTGAAACAATACATACTGCATTCATAATATTAGGTCTTGTTTGTGTCAAATACAGTGGGCCTCATATCATAGATTTGTACCTAGTCGGATTAACAGGTGTAGATTCATCCCTTAGTTATAATTTGTCATTTGTAGTCATAGGTGTGCTTACTGGTTTAGAGTTTTCCATCCCAAATTTCTTTAGTAACTCCTTCAAGTACTTGGATTGACTCAAGAATATACCTTTATCAGTCTATGAAATCTACAATCCTAAAAAGAATTTTATCTCTCCAATCATAGACATTTCAGATTCTTGCTACATTTCAATAGAAAAGTCTTTACATTATCCATCTTCTCCTCCAAAGATTATATCATCAACAAAGACTTCTATAACCAAGATGTCATAATTAGTCACTTTATAATATAATTTGATGTCAACATTACCTTTAGAAAAACCAATCTTCAAAAGATCTTTATCCAATCTAGCATACCAAGCTCTTGGAGCTTGCTTCAACCCATACAAAACTTTTCTTAACCTGCAAACCATATCTTTGTTACCTGTCAAAGAAAATCCATTAGGTTGCTCAATGTAAACTTCTTCTTTAAGATCTCTATTTATAAATGTACATTTAATATCCATTTGATATACTTTATAGTTCTTTTGTGCTACAAAAGCCAAGAATAATCTGACTGCCTCAATTCTAGCTACCGGTACAAAGGTTTCATTATAATCAATTCCTTCTTTCTAAGAATATCCCTTACACACTAGTCTTTCTTTATTTCTAATTACCTTACCATCTTCATTAAGTTTGTTTCTGAATACCCATTTTGTTTCAATTACATTTTTGTCTTTAGGCTGGGGAACTAATGTCTATGTGTCATTCTTTTCAATTTGTTCTAGTTCCTCTTCCATAGCTTTAATCCAATGTTTATCTTCACATGCCTCATTAATTGATGATGGTTCAATTTGAGAAATAAGACATACCTCTTCATTTTCCATTCTTCCTCTTGTCATAACTCCTTGATACTTGTTCCCAATTATCTGATTTTCCTTAGTTACAGTGGAATTTTCAGATGATACCGGTGTAACTGGATCTTCATTCTATACTGGTAGGTTTAATGTAGGTTCATTTGTCAGTATTTATGTTGCCAGTTCAGATTCTATATACCTTGAAGTTCCTCTAAACTATTCATCAATCTTCACATTTGTACTCAACAATTTTCTGCAATCTCTTGTTAAAACATCTATATGCTTTTCTCTTAGATGAATAACCAAGAAATATTCCTTCATCACTTCTAGGATCAAATTTTCCAATATACTCATCTCTCCTAATATTACATTTACTTCCAAATATTCTGAAATATTTAAGAGTAGGAGTAATGCCAAACCATAGTTCATGAGGGGTCTTACCGGTTTCACCTTTGATGTGAACTTTGTTGAATGCATAGACCGATGTGCTTACTGCCTCTCTCCAATATACATGTGTTAGATTTCCTTCTGATAACATACTTCTAGCTTCATCCAAGATAGTTTTGTTTTTCCTTTCTACAACTCCATTCTATTGTGGTGTCTGGGGTGCTAATAACTGCCTTCTGATTCCATTCACTTCACAGAATGTATTAAATTCCTTAGATGTGAATTCACCTCCTTGATCTGATCTCAGACATTTGATTTTCTTGTCGGTTTCATTTTCTACCATCACCTTGAATAGTTTGAACTTCCCAAGTGCTTCTGATTTTTCTCTAAGAAAGTAACCCAACACATTCTAGAATAGTCATCAATTATTAGCATGAAATATCTATCACCTTGTAAGCTTTTAGTTCTAGCTGGACCACATAAATCAGTATGAATTAAGTCAAGAGCATTATTGGATTTTTCTAGAATATTTTTAAAAGATGCTCTAACTTGTTTTCCAAGTTGACACTCCTTACATACCGGATTGTGAGGTTTAACAATCTTAGGTAAATCTCTAACTGCCTTAGTAGTGCTGATTTTTACAATGCAAACAAAATTTCAATGACTGAGTCTCTTATGCCATAGCCAACTTTCATCAATATGTGCAGTCAAGCATGTCTTTTCATTGTTATTCAAATGAAAGATGTTACCTCTAGTTTGATTACCAGTTGTAATTTCCAAACCAGTTCTATTCATAATTTTGCATTTTCCATTCTTTGATTGTAACTGAAATCCTTTTTCAACTAATTGACCAACACTCAAAAGATTATGCTTTAAACCTTCAACATAGTAAACGTTGTCAGTATTATGCTTACCATCAAGAGATATAGTACCTTTTTCTTTGATTAAACAAGCTTTAACATCTCCAAATCTTACTAGACCTCCATTATATTCTTGAAAGTTCAAGAATTTACCTTTATCACCAGTCATATGATGTGAACATCCTGCATCAATGATCCATTCATCCTTAACTTCAACTTTAGCTACCAAGGCCTACTCTATTGGTTGAATAGTAGGTATCGGTTGATCTTCTATTATAGCAACAAAAACCCATCCATTGTCTATCGGATCCTCATTAGAATCATCAATGGCTCCTTCATCAACAAGATAACAAGACTCGTCTTTATTCTTCTTAAATCTATATCTTTGATATTCAGGGTTAGGCTTGTATTTTCTTCTATCTTCTTCTCTTAGTCTAGCATGTCTATCAGGGCATCTTGAAGCCATATGACCAATCTTATTACAGTTAAAACATTTAAAGGGTGCTTTACCTTCATACTTACTTCCAACTGGACCTTTAGGCATTTTCCTTGCAAATAGTGCTTCAAGTTCTCTTGCATAAAAGGCTTTCCAATCAGATTTGTCAAATGATGGTGCAGATGATGTTGATGCCTTAAAAGCTAAATCTGTCTTTATAGTAGCAACAGTACCAAATTCCTCAATTTCAAAAGCTATAATTTTTCCAATCAACGTGTCCCTAGTTACTGATGTATTAGGCATAGTTCTTAACTCATTTATAGTAGTAACTTTCATTTTGTATTCTGGTGGCAATCCTCTTAAAACTTTTGAAAAAAATTCATCTTCACTTAAGGTTCCTCCACAACATTTAATACCCAAAACAATTTCATTTACTCTTTCCATAAAAGCAGAAATCCTTTCATCTTCTTCCATTTTCAGATTTTCATACCTGACCCAGAAGCTTTCAAGTTTTGCAATTTTGACTGTGGAATCTCCTTCATTCAATGTTTCCAAATGGTCCCAAATAGCTTTAGCAGTAGATCTATTTGATAATCCCATGATTTGCTGATTTGATAATGCACTCAAAAGTGCTTCCCTTGCTTTGCAATCATTTTCTTCATCTTTTCCTAAGGTAGGTGGATTAGGTTGACTTTGAGTAGGAGCAGTATAGCCAATCTTTATAACTTCCAAGATGTCCTTTCCAATGCAATTTAGATGTGTCTCCATCCCGATCTTCCATATGCCATAGTTGGTTCCATCAAGTTTAGGACTATCCTTCCTGAAATAGTTAGTAGACATTTGATCTCTTCAAGCTGTTAAACTTTTGTAAAAATAGGACTAAGCTCTGATACCAATTGTTAGGTCTCAGAGACAACTGAGAGGGACATGGTTGAATCAGTTGTCAAATAAATTCAAACCAAAAACAACTTATCCAAACTTAATGCTTAATATCAGTAAACCAAACTTTATGTCATTAGACAGTTTATCAGTTAATTGCAGTACCGATAAAGATTAATGCATGAAACAGAAAGACAATAACATCCACAACACATAGCACCAATATTTGTATGTGGAAACCCTGTAAGGGGAAAAACCATGGTGGGAAACCTTACCCACAATTAGATGATACTACTATAGATAGTATGTGTATACAAATGGGGTCTGCACATGCAGAAAGGCCAAGCGCCTAGAGCTCACTGCTCAAACACAAATAGGAGTCACACTAACTACAATTGGATGGTTAAATCCAATAATGATGTACTGCTCAAAATAGCATCTTCATATGTTGGATTCAGTACCGGTTCAATTCTGATATGCTTTCACAAAAACCTTCTTTTACCTTCAAATGATGTCTGTGTGTATAGCTCTGCTTATTCTCGCATATACCTTCTGACAATTCATTTTCCCAATCACATATCGATCTTACACATAAGATCTTACATATATACCATAACCTAAGACCAATTTCAGTAGGTCGGCTCTAAAAGATATTACAATAAAAATAATTTACAAGTAAATCAATAACTGATGCAATATCCGAGTCAATATGTCGGCTTAATGCATTTACAACAATAATAAATCATCTCCAAAGCATGTCGTGCTAATCTAGAATAGATAAGCCTGCCAGTGCTTATGTTGGATCTATTTGCCGGTAACAACAAATATGCAAACACGAATATACCAATGAACAAATATCCAAGACAAAGTGTCCAAACAATGTCTTCAACATAACCAAGTGTTCTCCATGTCATTCCAAGTGCTGGTGAACAATATATCCTGTCGGTCTACCAGATACCGGTGACTGTGCATAAGTCACTTACTTGCCAATGAGCATAACCAATTCTCCAAAGTGCTAGAGTTGATAAGTGTTAATAGGTGTTGACATCAATGACAAAACCATATCAACATATCCAAAATACCAACAAGGAGCTATACTTGGTTAAAGGTAACCTCAGAGGAGGATTTAGATCTAAGTTAATGAATCACCTTGTTAGAGGATTTGTATAATGAATCTTATTAGAGCTTACCTAGTTAGGGGATTTAACTATTGTAGTGATTAGAAAACAACAGATGGTATGATATATAAATAACACATCTTGCTTGTGTATATTCTTTTCTGCTGACTCAATACTGCATCATCGACATACTCTACAACTCCTTCAATAAACTGCATCAACTCTAACTCATAACACAACTCATGTCTTTCATATCAAAATAACTCATCACAATGCCTTTTTAATAGACATTAGATTTCATGTCGACTTCAAGAACCTCAACACAATTTCCTAGGTTCAATGTATTTGGGCAATCTTTCATAACACATCACAAATTATCACCAAAAATGTTGGTTAGAGATAACACATCACTATCGATGATAACTCATCACACAATTAGTGAAACCAATTTGAACACTGATACCGGTTTAGTGTTCACCACATCAAACTCATATACCGATTATCTCCATGTGCCTCCTTATCAGGCTTTGCTGCATCTCGAAACTGGTAACAATGAAATTGACCAAAACCAATTGTCTTTCTTGTATATACCAGTTGTTAACATATACCGATTTAGACACCTTCATACCGGTTGGACTTCTCTATACATATGATACTGGTTTACAATATGAAGACTTAGGAGTCATACCAATTTGACTTAACTAAGATGACTAACAATATGAATATATGTGTGTGTGTATGTGTGTGCCATTAATGACAACACATAAAGTCTTCCAATACAAAAACCATCATCAAGCCAACAATCTCTCCCTTTGACATTGATGGCAACACTTAGAATTTTTTTGAGACAACTAAGTATGCTTACAAAAGTGGTCAGACTCCCCCTTACCAGTACATACAAAATTTTACATTACATACATATTTCTACTCCCCCTTTAACAACAATGCCAAATTGAAAAGTAAAATACATATATATTACATCAAAATTTGCATAAAAAACTTGATATATAAATATAAGAGTTTTTACAATGGAATTCTTAAGAAAATGTCACTGAAATGAAACTTTAGTTTCTTGAGATTATTATCCCATGTCTCTAACAATGTTTCAGTGATCTCGACACTTGTCAAAACTTGTGCAGAAAATTCTTCCATAGCATCCACTATGCTCATCTCTGGTGTAGCCAAAAATTCTTCAGAATCCTCATATTCCCTCTATAGAATTTCAAGTTGTGGGATCAACTGGTTCCTCAGTTCTTTAAAGGATTTAACTTGCTTAACCTATTCAAAATCATAGACATCTAATAGATGTTGCAAAGCATTAACCGATTTGCCAAAGTCTAAAGTCGAATTTTGTAGAAGGTTATATACATTACTTATCCGCTTTAGTTCTTTCTCTATTTCTTCATGCTTTTGGTTCAAATCAGAATAGAAGAAAGAAACTTTAGATATATTAGCCAAAATTTTACCTCCTTTTCTATAGCAGTTCTCAAGAGATCTTTATTCACTAAATAAGCAATCTTACCTTTATCAATATCAGACATTAGTTTCTCTCCCCTTTACTTCCTATAACCTTTTTCTAGCTAAGGCATGCATTACCTCTTCAAGTGATTTCATTTGGTTAGTAGCATCAGTAACTAGTTGTCCAAGCTTGGCAATAGGGGTAGAAAAATTACCAGTGTCAGTCTCTGGTAGGAGACTTGACAAAATGTCAACAACTGTCTGAGTTGTTTCTGCTTCTTTTCTCTACTCTTTCAATCTTTTCTTTTGAGCCCTAGATTACATAACAAAAGCAACCTCCATAAGTTTAGATGCACTCAAATTGTCCACATCAATTGGACCTTGTATGTTGATTGAGTCATCATCATCATTAGTTTGTTGCTTCGCCTTTGCTTTTTCCTTTTCATCCTTTTTCTTTGTTGTCTTCTCCTTTGTTTTCTCTTTCTCTTTTTCTGATTGATCTTGCATAGTGATTTTAGTAACCGGTGGCACTATTTTTTCAACAGTGTGTACCTCGACCAATGGTGGTTGAATATCCACACTTGATTCTATAGTTGGTGTTTCAATTGCTTCCTATGTATCAGTAATGTCCGTTTACTATTTAGTTTCTTTAACAGGTTCAATGTCATTTCCAGTTAGATCAATAGTATCAACAATATCTTCAAATTCATCCACTGAGAATATTATCAGTGTGGAACTTGTGTCATCCTTATCCTTGACAAGATAGAAAACATCCAGTGTAATAAACTCTTTAGGTTCTAGCTCTCGTGGAGCTCCAGTCTCAATCTGACCAAGTTAATTATCATATCCTTTCAATAGTGCATTCATCCTTTGAATATATTGAGCTATAAGATGAGTATCATCTTCAACATGTTGAATCTTTCCATCCAATAGCCTCAGTCTCCTTGATTTAGAATGAAATTGCCCTTTATTATTAGCAAGCAATGCTAATAACTCATCTTTAGACAACTTAGGAAAATATTGAATAAAATCTCTATTAATAATTTCTTGATCCTTATCTGCAACCATTTTTCATTTATTTTCAAGAATTGAATATAAAGAGTCAGAAATATCCTTTTTAATAACTTGTGGTAATCGGTTGTATTAACACAGGTAATTGATTACCTCTTTTACCACTTCTTGTTTCTAACCTTCATCAAATGAATCAAAATATTCTTTTACATTATCAAACCTTTTCCTCCCTAATGTTTTTAAAGTCCTCTCAAAATCACTCATTGGTTTGAATGTTGAAACATTAATAGGAGTAATTTGTTTAGAAATGTCTACTATTGGTTTGGATTTCTTATCAGTCACTTTCATCTTCTTTTCCTTAGATTCATCTTGAAGAATGAGATGTCTTCCTCTCTTCCTTGTTGTAGTCTTCTTCTTTGCATATACCTTGGGTACTAGTTCCTTCTTGGTTTTAATACTTCTAGTTACCCTTGTACCTATGGTCACAGAAGCTAGTTGATCAACTTTCTTCTTTTTCTCCTTGGTACTACTGGGTTGAGCAGGTGCAATCCTTTCCTGATAAGTTCCTAGTTTTTTCTTCCTTTTATCCTTAGGAGACACCAAAAGGTTGTCGACATAATTGATTAGTAAGTCATAGTTGACTTCATAGCTCATTTCTTTCATTTCTTCTTCTCTGGGTTCAACAGCCTCCATAAGGAAAAAGTCAATGGTTACAGTGAAACAAATGTCTTTTTAAAAGTGTTTCACTACTTCATATGATAACCTTAATCTCATTCTAATCTTCTTTTGAAACTCATTAAAATATTTGTTCATGGCAACAGGAAATGTGTTCTTTACAACCTTAATACTATTCTTGATTTGGGTTGTCACTTGTATGTCCTTAGACCATTGTATGTCACCAATTCCTAGAATAAAATTCTGAAAGTAGAAAAATAAACCATATTTAAACTTTTGACAATTTTCCTTCTTAATTGATTCTAAGTTAAGAATTAATTGACTTCTCATTGCCTTGCACAAATCATAATCTACATTCTATATCATCATCTTGTAGGTGGCATGCACACCGGCAGTTGGTACATTGTTCATCCTGTTAGAATGGAATATCCGGTAGCCAATAACCATAGTTGCAAATCTGACTCCTTGATCTGAAATGTTGTTGACTGATATAGCACGACCATCAGCAGTGGTCTTTATCAATGCAATAATAGTCTCCTTTGAGATTGTTCTCAATTTTGGTACTTCACCGATTTTGCAGAAGCCAGTTATTGCATGAATAGCCTCCTTTGTGATAGTGTGAGACCTATCAAGATACATATTATTTCCATGTACATAGCTAAGGATAATCCTGACATGTTCCTCCTCAAAATCTTCTAGAAAATATATCACATTATGAGAACCTTTCTCATGAACCCTAATATATTCGGGTTTGATCTTCCCATTCTTATCACACAAATATTTAAGTTGAGAATAGATTGCTAATGACCCTAGATTGTCAATTTTGCAATCAATGTAACTAGACAAATATCCTTTAATCAAAACACCATTAGGAACTTGAGATAGTGCATTATATGATTCTATTTTATCCGATCCCATGGACTCCATAGCTTCCGCAGTGATAAATAGACTTTATGTTGGGGTAGATGACGATGCCATTTAAAATAATTTGACTTATGAGAGATGATTGATCACAATACCTTATTCCCTTCAAGCTACTAGCATTTTTGGTTTCTCTCTCGCTTTCACACCTGATTCATCTTCCTTCACTTCAAATATGATTCAACTTTTAAATTGTAGCACAAATCCATTTGCAATCTACTGTCAATGCTTTGTTTTGCTTTGTAAGTGCTCACAAATTCTTCTTCGAATGCAATTAGGGTAAAAATATCTTAGTGAAATTTCTTTTTATTAACTTACCCACTGCATTATTACACTACTGATAGGGTAAAAAACCCTAATTACCACTTAACAAACTAGCCTATACTAGTAGGTATATAACCGGTTGGTAATCCTTAGAAAACCGATAGATAACAATATAAAAAATTCACATATTACAATTCAAAATGCAAAACTCTCTTACCATACACTCTTCAAGTGGTCTAGAAATATATTTACTATTATTCTCCTCTCAAGTTTTTTGAAAAGCTTAGTTTACCGGTGTAGCATTCTCCACACTCGGTGAAGGGTTTGATTATTTTGCTGGCATGTCCTCACTTTTCTTCTTCCAAATCCTATTCATCTTTGCTCTGATTTCTTCAACATCGACCATCTTCTTTCCTTTCTGATCTTTAGAGTGATTTACCAGCTGATTCTTCTTAGCTCTACAAAACTTAGCCATGTGTCCCGATTTATGGCAATGATAGCAGGTCATCCTAGATGCTCTCCAAGGTCCTTCATTACCTCTTCCAATCCTTCTTCTACAATTCATAGCCATATGACCAAAGTTATTTTAAATTTTGCAAATTACATTGGTTACCTTCTCCATCTCATAGGGACTGAACCAGTTGACATAGGGTTTTTTCTAGTTCATGCTTATCTGATTGTCATAAGTCCTTCTCTAGTCATCGATAGGTCTTGGATTCATGTGAGGTGCCAAATTGTTTGCTCCATATCTGCATTCAACTGATCTATGTCCATACATGTTACATGTGTAACAATGACCTTCAAATCTCCTAGACACATGTCAGGTATTAGCATTATAGCTTGTGTTCTCATTATATTTGCTTCTACAAACATTAGCAATATGTCCAAGTTTGTGACAGATAAAGCAAATAGGTTTGTAAGCTTTCTTCGTGGTAGGGTTCTTAGCCTTATGAGTAGCTTTACCTTCATGCATGTTGCTCTTGGTACCGAAAGATTCTCCTTTCTTAGATGTATTGAATCCTATTCCAGATGTGTCACCTTTCATTCTCTGAGATTGGATCTATTCATCCAACATAAAGGAACTTTTGTTGAATTTGTCAAGTTTCCCATTTTCCTTAGTAAGCTCTTTGGTAAGATCTTCATTATGCTTTGTAAGAGTCTCTCTAAGAGACATTGCCATCTCAAGATCTAATTCTAGTGCTTCCTTCTCTTCCTTCTCCTCAAGCCAATGTTCCTGCAAAGCTGCATTATCCTACTTGATCTTAGAAATCTCATGATCTCTTTGTTTGATCAGGTCTTCAACTTCCCTCCTTGCTTCAAGTTCTTGACTCATAGAAATTGTTAGGTCTTCAAGTTCTCTCCCCAGGTTATGTTTTTCACCATTCAGTTTCTCCACTTCTTTAGCCAATGCATCAATGTTGACCTCATCTGAAGAGCTATTGTCAGACATCTCTAATAAATGTTCAGTCATTTCTCTCCTCTTTACTTATGAGGCTTTGAATCTACCTCTCAGGGTTTCTAGATCATCCCTAGTTGCATCAATTACTCTAGCCATCTCTCTATAACTCATATCCCCCATACTAAATTTAGGGTTTCCTTCCAAGCGGTTAGGCCTTAAGGAAGTTAGGCTCTAATACCAATTAATATACTTATAAAGCATTGAGGAGGGGGGGTGAATCAGTGATAGAAAAAACAATAACACTTTAAAACCAGACTGGTAAAAATAATTAACCAGTTTACTTAAGACTTTGCAAGCAATCCAAAGTGTTATAACAATATTCACAGTAAGTAAAAAATTCACCATAACACACGTGTTTATACGTGGAAAAACCACGGTGAGATGGGACTCACAAGTTAACTATCAGCAGTAATAGGTAACTGATCGGTTAAGGTCTACAAAGTGCTATGTTGGGAGAGAATCCTGTTAGAAATACCAAAGCCTTGTTAGGAGCTATACCTGGTTAAAGGTAACCTTAGAGGAGGATTTAGATCCAAGTTAATGAATCACCTTGTTAGAGGATTTGTACAATGAATCTTGTTAGAGCTTACCCAGTTAGGGGATTTAACTGCTATAGTGATTAGAAAACAACGTGTTATGATCTAGAAATAACACATCTTGCTTGTATAGATCCTTTTCTGCTCACTCAATACTACATCACCGACATACTGTGCAACTCCTTCAATAAATTGCATCAACTCTAACTCATAGCACAACTCATATCTTGCATATGAAAATAACTCATCACAATGTCTTATTTATAGACATTAGATTTCATGTCAGCTTTAACAACCTCAACACAATTTCCTAGGTTTAGTGTATTTGGGAAATCTTTCATAACACATCACAAATCATCACCAAAAATGTTGGTTAGAGATAACACATCACGACCGATGATAACTCATCACACAATCAGTAAAACCGGTTTGAACACCAATACCAGTTTAGTGTTCACCACATCAAACTCATATACCGATTGTCTCCATGTGCCTCCTTGTCGCTCTTCATTGCATCTTGAAACTGGTAACAATGGAATTGACCAAAACTAATTGTCTTTCCTGCATATACCGGTTGTCAACATATACGAGTTTAGACACCTTCATACCAGTTGGACTTCTTTATACATATGATATCGGTTTACAATATGAAGACTTAGGAGTAGTATCAGTTTGACTTAACTAAGACGACTCTGACAATATGAACATATGTGTGTGCCATTAATGATAACACAAAGTCATCTAATACAAAAATCATCATCAAGCAAACAGATAGCCTGATTGATCCATCAATAATGTTATCCTACAGGGTCATTTAACCCTCAACCAACATGTTGCAGGATAAGGGGAACACCATTTGGTTTTCATTAGAGTTATCCCACATAGTCTTTTCCATTCTCATGAACACAACATGGAACCCATGTATACAAATGAGATAAATAGCTATTTCCATGTGGAAATTGACTCAGTGACTGTTTCCAAAATGATCGACATGTGAAGATGATGAATTTGGTCAAAACCCTTGCAACTTAACACGACATGCTATGTGACACTGCTGCCTTCATCACTACAACCTCCCTTGACATCCCTTGATATCAATGACAATAATCCGAACAATTATATGATGTTATCATAGGAACACCTGATTTGGTGCTTAAAATGAATGTATATTCAATTATTATTGTATTGAATATTGAATTAGACATATCCTATTGATGTTATAAGATGTTGACCAAGCCCTTATTGGCTTGAGCCCCTAGGAGTCAATTTGTGCTTAATTGGAACCACCTAGTGTGTGTTTCATGGAGTCCAATTGTATATTTTGGTTGTTTCATATATCTAAGTGTCCCTTTGTGTCATTTTTTTTTGAATTCGGTTGAGTATTAGCAAAATGAGTCCACCTAGACTCCGCCTTTTCTTGTAGGAGTCATTTAGTGACCCAGTATCTCAAGACTTGACTCATTTTCTCATATTTTTTCTATTTTATCCTAATTCAAGGATTGGATATTCATTCTAAATTCATCGAAGGATTTAGTGTGTCTGGGGATTTGTACAACTCATCTAGGAAGCTCACTAGTTTTGGACAAACATGTGTCTTAGGGATGTCAACATGAGTTCACTAGTTCGAAGGACACCAATAGTTTTCTAGGACTTCAACATGGCCCAAGGATACTAGAGTGGGTAGAGGAAACCATCACACCATGATAATGTCCTTTTAGTATGGTAGTGTCCAATAGTGTTGTTTAGCTTTGGCCCAAGAGCTCATACTTGTCTGTTCAGTTCAGAAATGATTTCAGGGCTAGAGATGTCAGTTTGACCTAATTTCAAATGTGTTTTTAAGGTAGTGATGTCAAGAAACCCTTTGAGGGGTCTTTATTTGGTTTTGAGTGAGTTTAGATGGTTTTGGGGACTTCCATTTATAATTAGTTTTTTCCCAAATCTCATCTCTGACACCTAGGACATAGCAAGTAAATTTTCTTGTTTGATGAATCAAACTTTAAAACTTTGGGGATGGTCATGAATAACCCTAAAAAACTCTTAGACCATGTCCCCATGTTTGGGAGACCTTACCCCTTGATGGCTTATATTTTGGAGTATTTAGTCTTCCACTTGTGTGCTTTCGGTTATCAACGAGATTAGTGTTACCTTGAGGTGAGTGTTATACTTTTATCATTATGCATGATGACACTTTATTACTTAAAAAAAAAAAACCATGCATTTCTTGTATAGTTTTCTCTTATCGTCTAGGGTTTATTGGCAGTGTGTTACAGTAAATGTGTCCTTGACAACAAGAATGAGGGACATATGCTACAATTTGAGCACCAACTAAATAAGGCCTAATTGTTTTGGTACTTTAACTAAAGCATATGCCTATTTTTTCATAATGACATACTTCAATTGTGAAGTAATACTAAAAAATGCAATGGGTTGTTTATATCTCTCATCATTCTTTTGTAGGAAAACTATAGCGATAGTATCAAAATATATGAAAGAAAATAGTTGAAAAGGTCTTGAAAAATCAAGAGATTTAAAAATAAAATCCCTTCTAATAGAATCGTTGATATTCTAAAATTCATGAACAACCTCACCTTCCCATGCCACTGAATCACCTTTTCTTAGCATCTTTGATATGGCTTTATTAATTTCTACAAAATTTGTAACAAATATTCTCACAAAGTTAATCATGCCAAAAAATGACCGAATTCTTTTGACTATCCTCAAAATTGGAATCTCATCAATATCTTCAACCCTATCAGGATCAATTTTGATTTCATCATATCATTTAATACAATATGCCCTATAATATTTCCTTTAGTAATTCCAATTGTACATTTATTGGGGTAAATAGATATACCATACTCCAAATCTCTAACAAAATTATTATCCAAATGCATACAATTATCCTCAACCTTCTTGGAGTAAGCAGTTAAATCATCCTAATATTTTGCCATGATAGAATTTATGAGATCTGAAAAAGTGCATTATCCATTTCTCTTTGGAATGTGGCTTTTACATTTGTCAATCCAAAGGTCCTTCTCACATATACATATGTGTTGCAAGTTGTGGTTGAAGTATTTTTGTACTACTCTGACTCCTTTACTTTCACCTAATTATATCCAGAGAACCCATCTATCATAGATAATAATTCACAACTAGTTACCTTTTATATCTTTTCTTCCATATTAAGAATTGAATAATTATATTTTAATGAAGATACATTTATATTCTAAAAATCAATACACAATCTTATTACCCTTGTTTTTCTAACTAGAACCAAATTTGAAACTCATAGAGTGCATGATTGGTTTAATAATCACCCCATCTCTAAGCTTTATAAGGTCTTGTTGCATCTTGTGGGCTAATGTTGGATTAATTGGCCTTTGTTCTATCTAAATGGCTTGGCTCATGGCTCTAATAGAATATCATGTTGGAATAAATCCTCTATATATACTTTTAAGTCATCATAGGACCATGCAAAGGCACATTTATATTTTATGCATAAAACAATCAACATTGTTCTAATTTTTGTATCAAGTTGATTACCAATATACACCCTCATAAGAGCATTATCAGAACCAGATTCACCTCCTTTAAATATTGAATATTCATTGGAGGATATTTAGTAACCTATTTGTCATTATTGTCAAATGCTCTTTCTAAAGCAACTAATCCTTTTGGAACTTTATTTTTCTTGAGCTAGATAATCTCATTACGAAATAATATCTCTTTCCCACACAACTTCCACAAAATTTTGGAAATTCATTTATTTACCTTCATATTCATCAATGCATTGTAAACCGAACCCCTATCATCATAAAAAAAAATTCCAATTGCAAACATTACGAGGGATGAGAGGTTTTGACTTAATTTCTATTTGTGAAATATCTACCAATATAACATCATCTAGCCTAATTGTAACATTCACCAAAAAATCTATTGTAGACACCTACAATTGTCCTAGCCTCATTAAATAAATATTTTATATTAAGCCTTCTATTAATTAAATAGATTTTTTATTTTTTTAATTAATTCACTTGTCCTCTACTAGCCTTTCCCTATTTAAATAAATATTTATATTTGTTTAATTGGTCCCACTTCCTCTATTAATTAAATTTTATTTTATTTTTTTAATTAATTCATTATCTTTTTCCCTCCATGACACTTGTCATTTATCTCTTGATTTTATCCTAACCACCTTTCTAATATTTTATCCTTTTCTCTACCTACCCTTTAATCATAGTTGACCATTTATCCTTTCACCTCTTAATCTTATCCCTCCATTTCCTAAGGTGTCTTCTATATAAGAGGATTCCTTCATCCTTTCATAACCCTAATCCAACAATCTAATCTAGCAAACTAACTAAACAATCAATCAATCAATCTTCATTGATTAGTTGACTTCACAACTACAATGCACACAAAAAATATAAGAGCAATCATATCAAACAAGATCAATGGAGATAGGAAACAATGGAGATCAAACCCTACCAAGCATGTGAATGGTATAATCTTTATATTTTCTTGTGATTTGCATGTTTTAGGCTCTTCATTGGTGTATGGTGGATTCTTGATTGTAGAACTAGGGTTTATGTGGTTGGATCTTTTTTGGTTTTATAATAGTTTAATCTTCCCATTTTCACCGTATACATATACCATTACCTTCCTTGACCTTTCAATTTAGTTGATTGAAAATTAATCAAATAACTCTATAGTATCCAAACTCTAGACTTACACTATTTCATTCTCTTATTTTTCACTATTTCATTCTCTTATTTTTGGATGCAAACTTCCCTCTAATATATGAAACTACAAGTTCTAAATCACCTAATACTTTGAGAAATTTTATTCTATGTTTCATAACAACATTCAACCCAAGTAGTAGTGCCTCATATTATACAATGTCATTAGTGCACTCAAACTTCAAAAGAAAAAACAATTTAAAAGTTTTACCACTAGTTGCAACAAATACAATACCTACGCTAGAACCTTCCCTTGAATATCATTATATAAATAAGTGAATTGGAGGTTCAAAATAGAAACTATAAAAAAAATCCAAAAATCAATTAAAACATCTCAATTAACTTGAAATTTTAAAATAAAAATAGATCAACAATTACTAATTATAATTTTAAAGTTAAAGATTAAAATTTAGATTTAAAAACAACTTGCTTTTCTTTTCTTTTTTTCTTTTTTTTGCACGCAAATCATTTAATATTCTAAAATTAAACTAAATCCTAATTTTTAAATGATTAGTAAATTAAATAAATCAATTATCCATTTTAAAGTTATAAATTATAAATTAATTATCACATAGAAATCCTTTCATTTTCTAAAATTATATTAAATTCTAATTTCAAAAAATTCATAAAATATTTTATATAGGGAAGTTTTTAATTTTAATTTCTTGATTTTGTAGCATCCTAAAATTGCACCCCTTGCAATTTAAACTACATTTGGGTCTTCACCTTAGTGTTTGTGCCCCTTGGCCTGATTAAAGACCTAATTATGCTCACACGCATCACAAATGCCAAAAACTTTGATTTTACCCTTGTCATTCACCTTGATCCTATCCTAAAATATGGAAGGACCAGGGTGTGGTGCTATGGTCCTCCCTAAAATGGGGCCCCTCAAAACCCTTTTTCCCATTTCAAATTTGAGCAGGATTTCCCTCTCTGTGTCGGCTCATGTTGAAAAATTAGTCAATTAACCCAACAGGCAAGTATATAAAGAGGATTTACCCTCTCATTTGAACATCATGAAAAATTAAGAAGCATTCAACCACACAAGATGTCAAACATTCAAGTATTCAAGAGAAATTGAGCATCTCCAGTCTTCCTTCAAGCCTTGGAGAAGCAATAAAGTCAAGATTCAAGCATTGAAGTGGAGATCTACATCCTATTTTATGAAACCCTAACTCCATATGGAGGCAAGAAAAACTTCACAAGGAGCTATAATCATTTCATTTTTAGTCATAATTCAGCATATCCCTCAAAAGGAGAACATTTCATTTTAGGAATTCCAATTACGTTTATCTCAATTTCATGGTTAATTCCAAAGTTGAGGTTTAACCAAAGGCAAGCCCCTGTTCCCAATCTATTTCCCTTTCTTTCTGTGTGCAGGAAACAGGTGCGCAGGTGTACTTATAGAAATAAGCTTCAAACATAGGGACAAAGCAACCCTTTTTAGTGTGCGAAAAATTCAGAGGACCATGTTATCATGCCATGATCCTTTCTTTTTAAGGGCATTTTCACATGATAGATCTGAATTAGCTTATATTACTCAGATCCAGGTGCATGATAAAATCCCAAACCTATAGCTCATTATTTTCTCAGTTTTGTCTCCAATTTCAGCACTTTACCCTAAATCAACATTTCAACTTACAAAAGAGGGAAAAAGACATCATAATCAATCAATCCACTTAGTATTCAATCCTTATCTTATTTTTAATTAAATCTAGTGGATTCCTCCCCTCTTTTGAATGTAAAGGAATTTTCCCCCAAAGAGAAATTGATTTGGTGATTTTCCCATCTATGTTGCAAATTGCCAAATCAAATTTTCCCCTTTACATTTTGGTGAACCCGATGTGAACTATGCTTACTTTGGATTTTTGTTTTTAGTTCTGAGTGTGTATGCAATTTAAATTTCAAATTTTCATTTACAAGTTTGATTTCCTTGCAAATTTGAAAAATTTAAAGGTTAATTTCATTAAAACCCTAATTTTCATTTTCAAAATTGAGCTTGTGAATTACATAATTTGGGTTAATTGTTTCAAATATGAGTGTTATTTAATTTCAAAATTCAAAATTTCACTTGCAAGTCGAATTTCACATTTAAATTTTAAAATTAAGTGGTTAATTGTAAAAACCTTAATTTTAAAAAAATGAGCTTGTGGGTTGTTTATATTTTGAATTTATCATTTTAGAGTGGCTTCAAATTCAAATTTGCAATGTTGGATCAAATTTCAAATTTTAAAATTTTAAAATTAAGTGGTTAATTGGAAAAGCCTTAATTTTTAAATTTAAATTAATCTTTGTACATTTCCCAATGTTGGATTCATCATTGGTCCTATTTTTAAACTTCAAAATTAAGAGGTTCTTTTTACAAGGCCTTAATTTTTAAATTTCCTTTAGATCATTCAAATTTAAATTTGAAAAATTAAGAGGTTATTGTTAGCCCTAATTTTAAATTTAAATTGTTATCTCCTAGTGGGTTATTTTAGATTTAAATTAAGAGGCTATCTTTACATAATCCTAATTTTAAATTTTAATTTACTAGGACATTGCATCACAATTAATCTCTATCTTTTCAATCAATTTGTTCATTTAATTGAGTGATCTTTTTTCCTAGAATTTTGCATTATTCAATTATTTTGCAACTTAGATTCCAAAATTCAAAATAATTCAAATTTTCAGTTTCTCTCCCTAAGTGCACGAGTTTTACTACTATTAGTCCAACCTACAATATCCCCATGAGAATAAGTTGTATAATTAAGGCTTCCCGAGGTTTAATTACTGAGGAGATGGAACCTAATTTGGATAACTTTTTTGATGAGGATATTGGTGGTTCTTCCAATCCTACAAATGTCCCTGTCTATCCTCATTCTTTAGATAATTCTCATGATGTGGAGGAGTCACTAGCTAGGGTTTCCATTGGCCAATTGGAGAAGATTGACAATTAGTTTGAAGATCTTCAATAATGGATGAGTCAACAATACCCGAAAAGTGAACCTCTCCCATTGATTGAAAGATTAAAAAGAATAGTTCAAAGTGATAAAATTAGTGTTGATATCTTGTGTGGTATTTCTTATATTGTTGATTCTAATATTATGCTCATGAAGAGTTGTGTCGAAGCCCTAGGTTATACACAATCACCTAGTCAAGTTAATCATTCCATTCCTTTGACTTCTCCTATGGCTAGTGTCCCTACATTTACATCAAAAATCATGGCTACCTCTACACAAAAGGTCAATACCTACAAATGTTAGTTGGAATGATCTGATTCTAGAAGAAAACTGAGAGGGGGGGGGGTGAATCAGTTTTCTCACAAGTAAAATAGTTAATGTAAACTATAATATTAATACTAGAGCACAACACAATGAATAATAAAGAATGAAAGCACAGTACACATGACACCAATATTTTGACGTGGAAAACCTAGTAAAGGGAAAAACCATGGTGGGAAACCATACCCACAATCAGATAATACTTCTATAACAGTATGTGAAATAATTGCAATGGGGATTGCACTTGCAATCAGACCAACAACCTAGAGCTCACTGCTCATCACAAAAGAGAAGTCTCACTGACTTAAAAAACATTGAACTATAATATAGAGAAAATGAACTGTGAAAGTAGCATCCACTTAATGCTTGATACAGTTCCAGTTAAGCACAAATGTCTGCCCTGCAATACCAAATCCTTTTGATCCCTTCACTGAAAGATATGACTTTATTCACACATAAAACTTCCTCTCATAATGAAGACATAACCATCTATCCCAAAAACCATAGATCCAATTACATGAATAAGTTACCTATAAATACAAATCATCAACCTTAATGATAAGGTCGGCTAAACCCTAAACCCAAAAACCCACAATTACAAAAAATACATCACACGGTGTCACCAAACCAATATTATGATTTAAATTACATATCATGGACCTAATTCAAATATCCAAACAATTATATCCATCAAAAATTCTGCTAAGACCAAAATCCAACATATTTCACCAACCAGTAGAAACCCTCAGTGCAATAACACCAAAAGTCTTCAAGACATGATCAAGAATAACCTTCATCATGATAGAAGCTGATTCCATAAGTTAGACCAAAATCATTTGATCAAAACATCAAATATCGCTAGTGGGTAAAGCTAAGTGATACCAGAAAATATCAACCAGGATCATAAGCGATAGTTATCAGAGCACCAAAAAATGAAACAATAAAATATAGAAATAATATAAACATCTTAAATAAGCATCCAAAACTGCATCCAAGGATCTGATCATACCGGATCATAATCACAGCCAAAACCAAGATAAACACTAAGTCTAAACAGGATAGGTCCAACTGGGATAGCATAACCATATCCAATCGAGATATAGTGTTGACATCAATGAAAACACTTAACCAAATCCAGCATAAGCCAACAATATCCCCCTTTGGCATTGATGGCAACACTGAATGTGAAAAACATCCAAGTGCCAAGGAATGCCAACAATCTCCGAAACGCTAATCTAAAATATCTCTCCCCCATACAATATCTCTCCAAAAGATTAAACTATTTTTCACATGAATACCATCTCTCCCCCTTTGACATCAATGACAAAGGATGGATACCAAACCAAAAATAATGAACCAAACAACTGACTACTCCCTCTAAGTAGTATCATCATCTCGTCAATCTGCATCAGAAAAATATGTCTGATAGGCTCACCAGATTGATGTATTCATGCATCTATAAGTCTCTTTTGGAGGGTTGGTAACCCCCAACTGATCTCTGAGATATTCAAAAGTATCTTTATGGAATGGTTTTGTTACAATATCTACAATCTCCTCCTTAGTAGGCACATAAACCAATCTGACTTCTTTTGCTTCAACCTTTTCTTTCAAAAAATTATAGCTTATAGAAAGGTGTTTTGATTTGGAATGAAATACCAGATTCTTTGATATATAAATAGTAACATTATTATCACAGTGAATAACAATAGGCTCATCATAACTTACCCTTATATCTTTCAACATCTATTTCATCCATAAAATCTGAGTATAGTTGTTTGCAGCAACTACATATTCCGCTTCAACAATTGATAATAAAGTACATGATTATTTCTTACTAAGTCATGAAACCAACTTCTTTACAAGAAAGAATGCACCATTGGTAGTGCTCTTCTGGTCATCCACATCTCCTACCCAATTAGAGTTTGTACAGGCACATAGTCTGAAATCATCATTCTTTGGATACCATAACCCAAGGTCTGTTGTACCTGCCAAATATCTGAATATCCTCTTAACAAAAATATCATGAGTTCTCCTAGGATCTGACTAAAATCTAGAAGCAATACAAACAACATTCATTATATCAGGTCTAGTTTGAGTTAGGTACAACAATCCACCAATCGTTGATTTGTATCTACTTGGATTCACCTAACCGACAGATTTAGAATTCTCAAGTACAAATTTCTTAAGAAAATCCTTTACATACTTAGTTTGACAAATGAAAATACCTTTATCAATCTATGTAATCTGTAAACCTAAGAAAAATTTCATCTCTCCAATCATATACATTTCGAATTCATTCTTAATTCATATCATCAACAAATTTCATGCATAGATTTTCTTCTCCTCCAAAAATGATATCATCCATAAAGACTTCAATAATTAGTATGACATCATGCTTAATTTTATAATATAGGTTATTGTCAGTATTACCTTTGCTAAGACTAAGCTTAGAAAGATATCTATCCAATCTAGCATGCCATACTCTAGGGGCCTGTTTTAATCCATATAAAGCTTTCTTCAATCTGCAAACCATGTCCTTATCTTCTGATAAAGAAAATCCACTAGGTTGCTCAATATAGACTTCCTCCTCAAGATATTCATTCAAAAATGCACATCTAACATCCATCTGATATACTTTGTAGTTCTTGTGTGTAGCATAGGCGATAAATAGTCTTACTGCTTCAATTCTTGCAACTGAAGCATAAGTCTGATCATAATCAACTCCTTCTTGTGAATAACCTTTGCAAACCAATCTAGCCTCATTTCTTACAAATTGACCTTCCTCATTCAATTTTTTCCTGAAAACCCATTTAGTTCCAATAATATTGTTATCTTTAGGTCTAGGGACTAATTCCCATGTCTTATTCTTTTCTATCTGATCCAATTCTTCCATTGCTTTCATCCAATTTTCATCTTTACTTGCTTCAATAAATGATTCAGGTTAAATTTGAGAAATTAACCATACCCACTCAGTAGCTAGCCTTCTTCTAGTCATCACACCTTTTCTTTTATCTCCAATGATCTAATCTTTAGAATGGTTTAGTTTCACATACTTGGGAGTCTTTGAATTTTATTGATTTACTATCTCTTTCTTCTATTCAATAGTCACTGTTGAATTTTCTAATGTTGCCAAAGTCACTGATTCTATGCTCTGAATGAATTCTTGCATTATTGGTTCTGGTCTAATAAATCCATCTTCCAGTCCATAGTCATAAGATCTGATCTAATTACTGCTTTTCTCATCCACCTTAACATTTATGCTCTCCATTATCCTATTCAGTCTTTTGTTATAACATCTATATGCTTTTCTCTTAGTAGAATAACCCAAAAATATTCCTTCATCACTTCTAGGATCAAATTTTTCTAATGCATCATCTCTTCTAATGTAGCATTTATTTCCAAAAAATCTGAAATATCTAAGAGTAGGAGTATGACCAAACCATAAATCATAAGAAGTCTTACTAGTATCACCTTGTATGTGTACTCTGTTGAAAGTGTATAAAATAGTATTGACAACTTCCCTCCAATAGATATCATGCAATTTAGCTTCAGTCATCATTGTCCTTGCAACATCCAATATGGTTCTATTTTTCCTTTCCACTAATCCATTCTGCTATGGAGTTCTAGGTGCAGAAAGTTGTCTTTTGATTCCATTATTTTCACAAAAGTTGTTGAAATCACCAGATGTAAACTCACCAGCTTGATCTAATCTTAAACATTTTATCTTCAGTCCCATCTTAGTCTCAACCATAGCTTTGAAGATTTTGAATTTCTCAAGAGCTTCTGGATTTTCTTTTAAAAATGCAACCCACATCATTCTAGAGTAGTCATCAATAAGTAACATAAAATATCTATCACCTTGAAAAAATTTAGTCCTTGCCAGTCCACACAGATCAGTATGAATAAGATCAAAATTTTCATTAGATTTATCGTGTATGCTTCTGAAATAAGTTCTGACTTGCTTACCCATTTGACATTCTCTACATACTGGATTATGAGGTTTAACAATCTTGGGCAAATATCTAACAGCCTATGTTGAACTGATCATTACAATGCAATCAAAATTTACATGACAGATCCTCTTATGCCATAACCAACTTTCATCAATTTGAACAATCAAACAATCTTTCTCACCAGAATTCAAATGAAAAATGTTTCCTTTTGTCTGGGTTTCGAAAGCAATTTTGAATCCAGATCTATTGATGATCTTGTATTTACCATCCTTGAATTGCAAATGAAATCCTCTATCCACCATCTGACCTACACTTAAAAGATTATGCTTTAAGCCTTCAACATAATAAACATTATTAGTATTGGTCTTACCATCCAATGATATTGTTCCTTTGCCTTTGATCTTATATGCCTCCTTGTCTCCAAATCTGACTAGTCCGCCATCAAATTCTTGCAGTGTTAGAAAATTTATCTTGTCACTGATCATGTGATGTGAGCATGCAATGTCCCCTACCTGATCTATTTAAATATATTAAAATTGATTGATATTATTCAATTAGGTATTAACAAGTGCTTATCTATTTTCCTCATTAGATGATTAATATCGTTATTAATATAGAGATCAGACCCTGCTACTACTTTAGTTTTAAGGGAGAAGGGTTTGCGTATGTTACCAAAGCGCTTAGAGACCAACTATAATAGATTCCCTCAAAGTTTATAGATCCAAGCCCTTACCTAGCTTGGGTCTATACCCTCAAGGATTATGGGTTGTTGATCCCCACCCTATCTTGAGACTTGACCTATTACTTGGATTTAGACTACCCCTCTTTGGAACATCTCATCCCCATCTTCTTAAATACTGACAGTAATAACATGATTTAGACTATAAGTACACTAACTTCTAATGTATTATGAATATATATGATATTGAGTATGACTAAAATGCATATTGTAGTTTATAACAATATTATTACTAGATTCTACATAACAAATTTATTAGGATTCATATACTAAGCATACATATTAAGCACATCTCCATGCATACCACCAAGAACACAAATGTTATTGCCTATAACTTGATAACAATTCTGATCTGATATGATCAATGGTGATGTCACTAGATGCTTTTGATTCCTTCCCTTTATATCTCTCAATTTGTGGGAGAGGTCACACCTCTTCATCATGTATGCCCTTTGGCAAGAGACATACCATTTCACCATTAGCACCCTTTGAAAGAGTTCAACTCTTAATTATTTCTACCCTTTGAAAGGGAGACAACCTTTCATAATCAGATTTGCACTTATTACTTAAATCAAATGTGCACTTCTCATTTTCAAATTATCCCCCCTCTCAAATGAGGTTCTCTTCTCCCTTTTATATCTCATTGTTGATGGAGTCACAACTTTTCCTTTCATGTCTTTTGACTTTTCATTAACTTAATTAATTTTTAATTAAACATATTTAATTATATTATTTAATATTTTAATTTAATTTTTAGTTTTTTTTTTATCGGTAATTGGCCGAAGCCTGAATAGCTTTTGATTGGAGCTATGAACCAGTGGGGACACAGTAGGGGGACCCATCCCCATTACATATCTTTGAATTATTATTATTATTATGTTTGATTAGATTGACCGCAAGACCTTCCCCATCCTATGGAAGGCCAAGAGTCACATCTTAGAATTCCACTTCAGATGTCCCTATTGGGAATTGAACGTGGGTCTCCATAGTGAGAACCCAGTGTTTTAACCAGTTAAGCTCAACCCCTTGGAATTTTAATTTTATTATTATCATTTATTATTAAATTCTATTTTAAAGTGGGGACATTATAGAGAATCCATTGTCTATAACCCATTCATCATTTTCTTCAGTTTTAGAAGCTAAAGTTTTCTCAGTATGAGTTGCTTGAATGGTAGGTTCTGGAGAATCATCCTTGATAGAAATAAAGACCCAATCTTTATCAAAGCTTCTATTGTCGCTTCCACTTATAGGTTCATCATCATCATTATCATCAATAATACCAAAATCATCATCACCAGCATAATACCATGATTTATCCTTATTCCTTCTAAATCTAGGTCTGCTCTGATATTACAAATTAGGCTTATAGCTCTTCACAAATCTTTCATGATTCCTAGTAGCTCTTTCAGGGCATCTAGAAGAAAAATGACCAATCTTATTGCATGAAAAATATTTAAAAGGTAATTTTCCTTCATACTTACTTCCAACCGTTCCTTTAGGAATTCTTCTAGCAATTAGGGCTTCCAACTCTTCAAGTTCTCTTTCTTCCCTTTCAATGTCTTCCAAGTCTTTACCATACAACTCCTTTCAATCTATTTCTCCTTATAAGAGGTAGATGCTTTAAATGCAGTTTTAGTTTTAGTAGCACTCTGATCTCCAAGTTCTTCAAGTTCAAAAGCAATCAATTTCCCATGTAATGTATCTCTGGTAACTGTTGGAAACCAATAACACCGAGAGGGGGGTGAATCAGTGTTATACTAGAATAGTAGATTTTAGCCTTATTAAACCATGCATACACCAACTGGTATATCGGTACATACAAGAATTGAAAGAAGTAAAGAAACCAATAAGCCAAACACATAAATGAGAATCATAATACAAATTTATACATGGAAAACCTCAAAGAGGAAAAACCATGGTGGGATTTGTGACCCACAATATCAATCCACTGGCCATATGAAGAGATATTACAAAATATGAGGGGCCTGCACTTGCAGGAAGGCTTACAACCTAGAGCACACTGCTCAATCACAATAGGAGCCTCACTAACTACATAAAATTCCAGACTACAATCTGGAGAAGTGTGAACTGCTTAGATAACATCTTCTATGCCAGAATATAGTATTGGTTTAAGCTCTATTTGTTTTGGTTTGAAACCCTAAACCCCTTTACTAGAATAACCCTTACAATAAATTCCTCATATACATAATCTCTCTGAATAATTTCACAGCATAATACATTCACATATCCATAATCTCCTATCTCATGTCCTTGTGAAAATGATCTATCAAACTAACCTATATACCCTATACAAATTTATGCCTTATGTCAGCTTACAAAGATATATTCAATGTCAGATTACATGTTGACTAGATAACACGAATGTATAAACATTAAAACAAATTGTCGATGCTGGATCCAAGATATGTTGGTCTCCTATATTGATAACCTTTACTATACCATGTCATTTTGTATTTCTGGTGACCAAAGAAATCTTTCTAACCTGCTAGTGTTGGTGCCGGTGCCAGTGCCGGTGTAGAATCTGTGAAGTGCCCACCAGTACATCATATGAAGCCAGAACACAAAATGATGTTACCATCAATGACAACATAGTGAAACCAACTAATAGAGTGTCAATTGCCAACAATATCCCCCTTTGGCATTGATGACAACTCATGTGAAAAATGGTCAAGGTTTCATGTGTTGGTTTCATCTTGCCCTACTCCCCCTGAGTTGAATATGCAACATACTCCATGTCTCCAAAAAATCCAAAAATCTGTAACTCCCCCTAATGTATGCAACTCTTTTATTCTTTTTCACATCTATACTACTCCCCCTTTGACATCAATGCCCCCAAAAAATGTCAAAGAATAAGAACTATACAATGAATATCCCCAAAAATGTCTTACCGGAGGTTGATCGACTTAAAAATTTCCGGATAAGATTTCTCCAGTAACTCCACATAAGTATCCCAACTAGTTTTAAATATGCCAGAAATAGATACAAGTCCACACAATAAATGTTCAAAATATTCTTTCTCATTTACCTCTACCGGTGTGAGATTTCCCACCATATCTATGCATTATTTCTTGTGTACATAGAGTGAATCCAATTGTGGACTCACCAAGCCTCTTAGACTTCTGGCTCTTCGAATTATTTTGTCTCTTTCCTTCTCAAGAGAAGAAATTTGGTTCTCCAAAATTAGAATTTGACCATCAATTGATGTAGTCAATGAAATCAGTTCGTCAAAAGAGTTAGCAATAGTTGCAATTTTCTCCTGAATCTCTTTAATCTTTTTATCTACATTTGCTGTAAGTATTTGAGTATTACAACATACCCTATATATATTTGTACATTGTTTCAAATAATTTTCTATTAGGATTAGCTTCTCCTCAATCTTTTTCTTCTCGGTTTCAATTACTTGATCAAAAGCAACTCTCTTAGCCTAAGTAAATCTTTCTAGTGTTTGTTGGTTTGATATTTGTTGTAAGGATTGAAAGTCTTTTGATATGTGCTCAGTGATTACCTTAAGCTTTCTAGATGAGCTTGCTTCATTTTCAATATTACACTCTAGGACCAATCTATGTAGAATAGTGATTGATTGATCTATAATCCCCTTGTCTATGGATCCCCCCTTCATCAATTTTTGAGTAGCCATCATCATCAGTTCAATGGGACTCATCTCTGTGATGGTTTTATTTTCTACTTGAGAAGTGTCAATTGACAATAATGATGGGCCAACAACTAGTTCCCTATCGGATTCCCTTGTTTTCTCCTCTGATGTTTTATCCTTTATTTCCTCCTCATTTGTACTGGTGGCTTCACCACTTGGTGTAGTCGGTGTAATTGTCGGTTCCTCTATAGGAGCAGTATCCTCAATTTGTACATTTGTATCAGGAGGACAATTTTCCTCAATATTAGTATCCTATACAATGTTAGCTTGTTCATTCTCCGTATTAACCAGTATCTCAGTATTTGTCTGTAGATCTGTATTTACCGGTGGCTCAATTTCCACTATCTTAATATTTTTAAAATTGATGGTGAAGTTCCCATAGTCCCCTTTCCTTTTCCTTGAATTGGGGTATCTGCAATATCTGTCTTGGTCTCCAGTGAAGTAAAGAATCCTCTGTGTTCTCCCAAAAATTTAATCCATGCTTTTTGAGTTTCCTTTATTACTTCATTCACTCTCCCTAGCATCAGGCTAGTTATCCTATGTTTTCTATTGAAGAATTTTTTGTCTACCACCTCAAGTGTCTTTTCCATTTCATCTTGACCTATAGTAACACATATAGATAATAGTTCTTGAATTTTAATGTGTTTATCTTCTTGCATAGTTGATAATCTTCTAGCATCTTAACATGTTATATAACTCAACCGGTATTTGATTTTCTCTCTATTAAGGCTCTCTTATGGATATCCAAGTATAATAGGATTGCTTCCTCTACCTCTCTCCGTTCATCATCCTCTAGGTTTTCATAATAACATTTAAGATTCTTCAACATGCCATCTTTAGTGATTTCATCTACAATTTTTGCACAAGTTTTAGGTGGTATGATAGTTACATTACCAATTTCAAGTGCTAAGTCAATGTCACTCTTCTTCTTACTCTTGGTAGTACCAGATGCAGCTGTAGGTGTAGCTTTAGGTGCTTTCTTTTGTGTCGATAGCTTGATTGTGACCTTGCTAACTGGTTGCTTCTTTTCTTCCACCTTTGTTTCCTCCAGTTTCTTCCTAACAACCCTCTTAAATGCTAACAATGTGTCATCCTATGATTCAGATTCTGTAGTAACAAGTTCAATATGAACTTCTGGATCCTTCCACTTTCTGCCTTTCTTTGGGACAACATCAATTAGTTCCTTGATGTCCTTTGAGACCTTCTGCACAAACTTACTTGCTTTTCCTTCCCGCTTCTCTCTTTTCTTCTGGTTGAACTTTGTTTCAACCTCTTGAGTCTTCTGTTGTGCAGTACCATAGGGCTTCTCTGCCTCATCTATTGGTGTATCAATTAGCATTTTTGCATAGGCATCAAGAATCTATACATCTACCTCATAGCCCATTTCTTCAATCCAAATCTTTCAGGGCTTAACTACTTCCATGAGAGTTTCATCGTTCTTTACCATGAAGCATATGTCAGTAGAATATTTTTCTAGGATATGCTTAGGTATCCTTACCCTAAACCTCATAGAATCTTATCATCTTTCTGGCTTCCTAATGTAGAAATTGACTCTTTCAATTGTCTTCCTACCAAAATGTCAAAAGCCCATTTCCTCTTACCAGAAGCGAGTGTATCATTCAAAAAATATAACATTAGGCAAACTAACAAGTTCCCATACCAGAAAGTGCCCTTCTTCTCACCCTTAATGTTTCCTAAGTTGATTAACAACTCATCAAGCATCCAACCGCAAAGATATAACTTTACATTATCTCTCATCATTTTGTATGCAACCAAAATGCATGAACTAGAAACATAATTCAGTCAGTTTGACTGAGTTACCTTATATCCGATAATCATGCTACCAAATTTGATGTCCATGTCAGTGATGGTGCTCACTTTCATGGATCTTTTGTTAGATGTAGCACCGATGATCTGATCTTCCTCACAAAGTCATTTGAAACTTTCTTGTCTAGATGTTACCCTACCGATGGCAAACCAACAATTGCCCGGATGGCTTCCTTGGTGATTTTGTAAGGTCTGTTCAGCCATATGAATTTCCCATGTACTCTTCTTAGTACATATTTGATTATCTCATCCTTGAACTCTGGAATATCCAAAATGTTTGTAAACCCTAGTTCTTCAATATGTTGATATGCCAGTTTGACCTTTCTAGAGTCTCCCATTAGCTCACTCATATACATTCCCTTGATTTTTGAAGTTCCCAAGTCCTCGATATGACAGTGAATATATGCCCTAATATCCTCTACATACACAACTTCCTCCAGAATGCAAGAAAATGCTCCAACTGAGTCTTCCAAGGTAGCCACATGTGGATACCACTTGAAAATTGTCCTGGGCCAGTCCTTGAATTCTACGATAGTTGGGTTTGCAACAAAATAGGAATAGAAGATGATCCCACTTCCATGTTTAAAGAAAAATACCTTTTGATTGTTCTCGGTAAAAACCTTCAACAAATTCTTCTAGATGCCAATGAAATTGCTCAAGAAGACATCTGATTGTCTCTGACTTTTCTCTAATCGCACTTAGTCACTCTGAATTTCTCTAAAATCACTCTGAATGTAGGGTGATTAACAATGAAGTGTATTCAACTTTTTAACCTTCGAGAAAAAATCCCAATTTTCCATTGACATAAATGACTATCGGTGAAAGATACCGAATCTTGCTCATAACATATCCATGCCAGATAATCCTCTCCAATATCTGGAACATCTTCCAAAACCTCTTCCTGGGGCACATGCAACATCTTCATGAGTTTTTCCTACCCCTAAGATATTTGCCTTAGTTACCGAATGAGCTTACTGTTGGTGCAGGAGCAACCTCTTCTGCTACATAAGTAACAGGAACATTCTCATCTGATGATTGTTCTTAACTCTTCCTAACCCATCTCTGAGTATGATCTTGCCAGATTTCACTAACCTTCTCTTTCCCTTTTTCATTTGATCCTCCATTACTAACCAATGGATTTATGCTTCTATAGAACTTAGCAATATGTCCAACTTCATTACATGCAAAACATCTAACATCGTTCTTTTGAATTGCTTTGCTAAAATTGGTGAAATTGCTTGACCTGCACTGATTATCCATATGTCCAAATTTTCCACAAGCATAACATTTAACATTCATTCTGCAATCTTTTGTCTTATTACAAAATTTATTGCATCTAGAATATTTACTGGGAGAAGAATCAGGGTTCTGATTTGCTTTGTTTCTATCTTGCCTATCCATGTGACCAAATCTATTGCAAACAAAACATATACCATTGAATTTATAAGCATTGAATTGTCTTACCAGTGCCTTATAGTTTTGATCTTCATTAGCAGTATCAGAACTCTATCCTTGCTCAAATCCAAGTCCACTGGAATCTCCAATCTGCCTCTATCTTTTCAATAACTCATCAAGCTATGCTGAGCTAATCTTTAATTTTTCTTTGTACTCACTTGCAATAGTTAAATCTTCTCTTAGTATTATAATTTTTCTCTCAAGCTCTTACTCATTACTCTGGGATTGTACCAAATCAGTTCTTAACATATCATTTTCATGAACCAACCTACCACATTATTCAAATTTGTTCTTCAGGGATACAAGAAGATTTAATTCCTTTTTATTTCTATCCTCAATCTCCTTAGACATCCTCATAGTTATAACTTGCATTTCATTCTTCATAACCATGTTCTCCTAACTCCATTTCTGACATTGCTCCTTAAGTGCATTTTTCTCTTCTTCATCCTAATTTTGCAAAAGCTCCTTCCTCCTACCTTGAACATATGATAGCCTCTCTTGTAGGACAAGAATGAATTCCTTAGCAGAATTAAATGCATCTTGTAGATTTAAGTTATTCAACCTTTCAGCATCATAATCTTCAAGTGCCATCTCAAGATGTTTCTCCAAATCCATATTCAATGATTCCGGTTTCAGGATCTTCCTCAAGTTGTTAAACTTCCTCCAAGGCACAAGGCTCTGATACCAATTGTTGGAAACCAATAACACTGATAGGGGGGGTGAATCAGTGTTATACCAAAATAGTAGATTTTAGCCTTATTAAACCATGCATACACCAACCGGTATATCAGTACATACAGAATTGAAAGAAGTAAAGCAACCAATAAGCCAAACACATAAATGAGAATCATAACACACGGATTTATACGTGGAAAACCTCAAAGGGGAAAAACCACACTGGGATTTGTAACCCACAATATCAATCCACTGGCCATATGAAGAGATATTACAAAATATGAGGGGTCTGCACTTGCAGGAAGGCTTACAGCCTAGAGCACACTGCTCAATCACAATAGGAGCCTCATTGACTACATAAAATTCTAGACTACAATCTGGAGAAGTGTGAACTGCTAAGATAGCATCTTCTATGCTAGAATATAGTTTTGATTCAAGCTCTATCTGTTCCGGTTTGAAACCCTAAATCCCTTTACCAAAATAACCCTTACAATAAATTCCCCACATACATAATCTCTCTAAATAATTTTGCATCATATTACATTTGCATATCCATAATCTCCTATCTCATGTCCCTATGAAAATGATCTATCAAACTGACCTATATATTCTATACAAATTTATGCCTTATGTCGGCTTACAAAGATATATTCAATGTCAGATTACATCTCGACCAGATAACATGAATGTATCAACATTAAAATAAATTGCCAATGCTAGATCCAAGATATGTCAGCCTCCAATACCGATAACCTTTACTATACCATGTCATCATGTATTGCTAGTGACCAAAGAAATATTTTTGACCTGTCGCTACTGGTGTAGAGTCTATGAAGTGCTTGCCGATACATCATATGAAGCTGGAACATAAAGTCCTGTTGCCATCAATGACAACATAGTGAAACCAACCAATAGAGTGTCAATTACCAATAGTAACAGGGGTACTTGACATTGTGCAGAGTTCATTAATTGTAGTAGCCTTCATCTTGTAAGTCGGAGGTAGAACTCTCAAAATATTTGATACAATCTCATCCTCACTAACTTATCCGCTGCAACATTTGATTCCCATAACAATTTCATTTACTCTATCCATGAAGGAACTAATCTTCTCATCTTCTTCCATCTTCAAAGTTTCATATCTTACTTGAAAACCTTCAAGTTTTGCAATATTTACTGCTTGTATGCCTTCATAAAGAGTTTCAAGCTTCAACCAGACCTTCTTAGCATTTTCTAACTCTATGAAATTCAATAGCTTTTCATCAGATAGGGTGCTCAACAATTCTTCTTTTTTCTCTAACATCATTTTTTAGCTCTCTCATGTTCATCAGCAGGTGTCAGTTTTCTAGAATTAGGATCATGAGGTATATACCCTTTCTCCACTATCTCCCAAACTTTAGCTCCAAGACATCTCAAAGGAATCTTCATTCTCTCCTTCCATATTTTGTAGTTTGTGCCATCAAATCAGCGACTCTCCTTTCATTTGGGGTTGAATGTATAACTTGATGCTAATGCCACTAGATCTCCTCAAGCGGTTAAGCTTTTGTAGAGAGGACCTTGCTCTGATACCAATTGTTGGAATGATCTGATACCGAGAGAAAACTAAGAGAGGGGTGAATCATTTTTCTCACAAGTATAGGAGTTAATGCAAATTATAAGATTAATACCAAAGCACAACACAATGAAATATAAAGCATGAAAGCATAGTAAGCATGACACCAATATTTTGATGTGGAAAATTCGATAAAGGGAAAAACCATGGTGGGAAACCCTACCCACAATCAGATAATACTTCTGCAACATGTGAAATAATTACAATGGGGATTGCACTAGCAATTAGGAAAACAACCTAGAGCTCACTGCTCATCACAAAAGAGAAGTCTCATTGACTTACAAAACATTAGACTACAATCCGGAGAAAATGAACTATGAAAGTAACATCCACTTAATTCTTGATACAATTTTGATTAAGCATAGATGTCTAGCCTGCAATACCAAATCCTTTTGATCCCTTTGCTAATAGATATGACTTTATTCACACATAAACCTTCCTCTCATAATGCATACATAACCATCGATCCCAATAACCATCGATCCAATTATATGAATAAGTTACCTATAAATACATATCATCAACCTTAATGATAAGGTTGGCTAAACCCTAAACCCAAAAACCCATAATTACAAAAAATACATCACACGATACCATTAGACCAATATTATGATTTACATTACATAGCATGGACCTAATTCAAATATCCAAACAATTATATCTGTCAAAAATTCTTCTAAGACCAAAATCCAACATGTTTCACCAACCTGTAGAAACCCTCAGTGCAATAATATAGAAAGTCTAACCAGATCCAAATAGGACCACCATATCAGTATGCCAACCAATCCAAAGTCACCAAATACTCAGGACATGATCAAGAAGTACCTTCAACATGATAGAAAATTATTCCATATGGTAGACGAAAATCATCTGATCAAAACATTAAATACTGCTAGCCGATAAAGCTAACTGGTACCAAGAAATATCAACTAGGATCATAAGCGATAGTTACCAAAGCACCAAAACATGAATTGACATAATATAGAAATCATATAACCATCCTAAATAAGCATCCAAAATCACATCCAAGGATCTGATCATATCAGATTAGAATCATAGCCAAAACCAAGATAAACACTAAGTCTAACTGGGATAGGTCCAACCGGGATAGAAAAACCATATCCAGTCAGGATAAAGTGTTGACATCAATGACAACACGCAACCGATTCCAACATAATCCAATAATTCAATAGGGAAATTCCTCTTCTTTTATTCCTCCTACCATGAGTCTTCCATTTGTTACCCAAGCTTGTCCCATACCTATCTATCATAATGTTCCACCTCCTTATTCTCAACCCCCTACTTCCTATAATAATATCCCTCCTTATTCTTAAAACCTTTCTTCCTTAAACAATTTTACCCATCCTTTTCAATCCAACATATCTAATTTCAATCCTTCTATAGAAGTTACCATCAATAATCTATCCCAAACAGTGTCTTCCTTGCAACAACAAATAACTTGTATGAATCAATCTAAGTATAATGTGCCCACATTTGATGTAGTGAGCCCATTATCCAATGACATTGTCTGAGTTGTCCCTCCTAAACATGTGGAAGTCCCTCAATTGGAGATTTATAATGGAAAAGGTGATCCCTTGACTCAAGTTAAAATTAAGGGATAAAGCTTTGCAATGTTATTATTCTTTTCATCCTTATTATATTACTTCTTTTCAACAATTGGCTAATGCTTTTATTTAACAATTTCATAATAATATTGGTCTGAAGATTACTTTGACAGATTTGATGCATTTTAATCAAGGTGTGAAAGAAAAAATAACTGATTTTATTGGTAGATACAAGCATTTGTATTCTCAAATTTCTTTTCCTGTGCCTGATCAAGATATCCAAAGAATTTTCATTTATAATTTGCAAAAAGATATTAGGAATAAACTTCTCTTTTCTAAGTTTACTTCCCTTTTGTAGTTGTATGTAGTACCTCACAACTATCATCTTACCATGAGTCAATTGGAACAATCATCATCTTCAATGGCTTCGAGTGATAAAAGTGAAAGTGCTCGAGAACCATTTTTGAAGTTCAAACCGAACAAGGGTTTCATCAAATTCAATAACAATAACAACACTCAAGTGGTATCCACAACAGGTGTGCCTCCTTTTTCCAAATACTTTAGAAAATAATTCACTCTTAATTAATCTTTTCATAGTATTATGTTTCAATTGTTACAAAGGAATGTGTTGAAACTCCCCCTATCAAACTAATTGATCCATCTAAGACATCCTCACCTTACTTTAATTCTAAATCCTTTTGCCAATACCTTCATCAACCCGGTCATGACACTGAAAAGTGTTATTCTTTGAGAGGTAAGATTCAAGACTTGATTGGTAACAATACCATATCTATGGCTAGTGTGAATGATAAAGGAAACAAATTAGTAGCTCCTCCTAATCAAAACCTTCAAATTTTCATTGATCTTTTACCTTCCCATTCCACTAATGTGATTGAGACTGGTCATCTTGCCTTCTCTCCTAATGATGTTGGCCTCGAATCTAATAATTTGGTGAACCTTGTTGACAAAAATGAAACTCCTAAGGACTTGTGCATTAAATTTAATCCTAGTGAGACTATTAAAGCACCTAATTGACCATTATATATAACTGCACAAATCAAAGGCATACCTTCTTGAGGTGTTCTCATTGATCCAAATTGGTTAATATGATAACTAAATAATTTCTTTATAGTTTCCAATTTCATCAAGTGATATATGATGATATTGATGTAGTAGTTAAAGTTTTGGATGGCTTCTCTTGTCCTGCTATTGGTTCTATCATACTTCCTATTGATGTTGGTAGTAAATCCTTAGATCTTAAATTTTCTCATTCCTACATCCTATCAATTTTGTGTGAAGTTGTGACATTCTTGGCTCTCTTCCATGAAAGTGGTTTCTTCTACTATCACAAGTGTTTGAAATTTCCTCATAATGATAAAATTATAACTATTAATCATAGCATATATCAACCTATGGTGGGGAGTGGAGATGTTTGTCTTGATAATTTTTGGTCTAAACAATTCCAACCTCTTCAACCTAGAAGTGATGCCCTTTTTAAATCATATCAAAAATGGAAAAATGAGATGATTTTATCATTAAGTAAGCCTAGAAATCCAACCCTTAGCCTTCCTCTTAATGATAATATACCTCTTCTTGAGGATAAGATTATTCTTTCTCCTAAGGAAAGAAATAATCTTCTTCCCAAAGAGGAATAAATTTCTTCTATGGATGAGTCCATTCTTCCCCCCAAGGATAGAAATACTCCTCCTCCTAAGTGTCAAGCTATTCCTCCCAAGGGTATACCTATTCCTCCTCCTCATAATGGACCCATTCTCCTTCCTACACATCCCATTGCTCCTTTATATGTTGTGGATCTGCCTCCTACATCTTACAAAGAGAAGAAACCGACCTCTCCTATTGTTCAACCTAAAAGATATCAACTCATGCATCCTTCCTTCAAAGAGGAAAACAAGCCTATACGTAATGAACCTAAACCTTCACAACCTTTAGCTAAGACTAAACAAAACCATTGTATGAGAGAACACCGATGGAGATGTCATGATCGAGCTTGTGAAATTTCTTCCCAAACCATTTCTTTTCCCAAGACACCTATTGTTGACATAATTCCACTTTCTCCTAATGAGGATGTTCAACCTAATTCTCCAAGATGAAAAATGCTTAAGACAAATAATGGTCCAAGTCCTATTACTATTAGAGCTCCTATTTTTATTGATCTTAATGAATAAATAGGTGAGAATGTTGTTGATGATGAAAATGTTGATCCTAATATTTTTGATGATGAATATAAATGTTGATGTTGACAATTATTTATCTAAACAATTTTCAAAAGCATTAATCCTACCTCCTAGTAATGAACAGAGTGGTCCATCATTAGAGCATGGTCCTTGTTTGGAACTTGTAAAAACTCCATCTAGTGTTCTCAATGTGGCTCCTCTTGCATGTTGTCCACCTTCACAAAACAATGATGAGCAAGATTAGCGGGTGGATGATGTGCTTGATTAGCTTCATTAGAACCATAGATTCTCTCCCTCTCCCCTCTCTTGCTTGTTTGTGACCTTCTTCTATTTGTCTCTCCATTCTTCTATTTGTCGTCCCTAGTAATGTCTACTTAAGGATGATGCAAATAGTTGAGATCTCTTTTGGTCTCTCTCATGTTGACTCAAAATACACATGTGTCCCTTTCTTCCATGGTGGTTTCCTTTCTTTGGGGGATGAGGACAATTCTATGCATATATATGTATAATATACATGAGTTGTCATAAAAAGAATACTGACCCCAGAGTTAAGTGAAACCACCTCGTACTTTGTGTTTTGTGATCGTTATCCTTTGATTTTTCCTCTCTTAGGGGCTAAATTATTGTGATAACATGCTTGTCTTTTTGGGTGTATCCTACCTTAAAAAAATTGCTCCTTATAAAGTGTGCACAATCAATTTAACGTGGGGGTATACACTCTGCTCAATATTTCTCTTTCTTTCCTATCTTGATACTTAAAGTTACTCACATTTTACTTTGTAATTTTTTATATCTTTCTTTTCATGACTCATAGTAAGAGAACCTTACTAGTTGAAGTCATTGTTCTCTTTTTCTCTCTCTCACGATCTTCCCTTTTACCTTGTCATTGAAGTTGTAAGATCCTAAAGTCCACTAGGGGCTTGGTGTATCTTGCCTCCTTGATGACTCAGTGAAAGTATTTTAATGTGAACCCTTTATACTTTACCAAGAGTATGACTGACTTCATACTCTCACTAAAGTGAGGGCTAAATGTAGTGTCCTAAAAATGAACCCCTTACGATTTTGACTGCATTTGGGTCTTCACCTTAGTGTTTGCACCCCTTGGCCTGATTCAAGACCTGATTATGATATTACACATCACAAATGTCAAAAAATTTAATTTTCCCCTTGTCATACATGTTGATCCTGGCCTAAAATAGGGTAGGACTAGGGCATGGTGCCCTATTCCTCACCAGGACCAAGGCATGGCACTATGGTCCTCCCTAAAATGGGCCCCCTCAAAACCCTTTTTCCCATTTCAAAATTGAGTGGGATTTCCCCCTCCATGTTGGCTCATATTACAACATTAGTCAATTAACCCGACAACCAACTATATAAAGAGGATTTACCCTCTCATTCTAATATCTTGAAAAAATTAAGAAGCATTCAAACATATAAGAGATCAAGCATTCAAGCATTCAAGAGAAATTGAGAATATTTGGTCTTCCTTCAAGCCTTGGAACATCAATAAAGTTAATATTCAGGCATTAAAGTGGAGATCTACATCCTATTTCATGAAACCATAATTCCATGTGGAGGCAAGAAAAACTTCACAAGGAGGTATAATCAGTTCATTTTCAGTCATAAGTCAACATCTCCTTCAAAAGGAGAATATTTCCTTTCAGTCATTCTAATTACATTTATCTCAATTTCATGGTTAATTCCAAACCTAGGGTTTGACCAAAGGCAAGCCCCTATTCCCAACCTATTTCCCTTTCTTTTTGTGTGTAGGAAATAGGTGTGTGGTTTTATTTCTGGAAATAAACTTCAAACATAGTGATAGATAAACCCTTTGTTAGGATAAACGGTGAACAACTGAGAGGGGGGGGTGAATTAGTTATTAAATGATTATGAAACTTTAAGCACAAATTTTTTTTTAGCGGAATGCATAAACCAAATACCAAAATAACAAATATATCAAATAAGCACAAACATAAATCATGAACCAATTACCATGCATCAACAACACGACACCAAGATTTGTACATGGAAAACCCAGTAAAGGGAAAAACCACTGTGGGAAGCCTACCCATAGTCAGATGATACTTTTGTTGAACACAGTGTACCACTAAGAGGGGGGTGAATTAGTGGTTCCTAAGAAATATTTACCTTTTAAATCAAGCTTTGAGTACTGGTTAACAACCTAAGCACTAAGAAATTAAATTGGTAAGATATGAGAGGATATCAAAAAGGCAAACACACAAATGCACAACTCACAACACCAGATGTACGAGGAAAACCCAATGTGGGAAAAACCTCAGTGAGAAATGTTGATGGAGTCTACTGTTCCAATCCAACTTCATAATGAAAATATTGATTACAACTTTTAGGACACCAACCCAAGGAGGGTCAACCACTGCTAATTTAGGGCACCAACCCAAGGAGCACTGACCCTTGTTGTTTATGGGCACCAACCCAAAGGAGCACCAACTTAGTGTAATACAATGAAATACAACTTGATACAATAATAGAACCTTGTTGTAAATGGGTTTCACAACACCTGATGAACTTCTGTATACCGGTTAGTGACCTTCTCTATTTCACCGGTTCTTCCACTACCAGTTATGCAATTTCTCTCTCTGATCACCTACTGGTCACTCTTTGCATTTCTTCTCTTTCTCTAAACCTCACCCTGCACCATACCACTCTTAGATTCCTTTCTACCAATTCAATCTCTATCGGTATACTTGACGATTAAGACTACAACAGCTCATGGTTATCCTATCACTGTCGGTAAAGACCTCTTACAAGTTCACCCTGGTAACACTCCAACACTCTAACTCTCAGTGAAATATCTCTCAAACTGATTTTTCTCTTCTTTCACACATGCTCACTTCTCTCACAACTAGCATCCAACATCATCAACTTTAGTCTTTAGTCCACATATTTATGTCTGAAGGTTCCCACCAAAAGAAACATTCAAACAGTGGCGCGCTAGGGTTTTCCACCATGCACTGAATCCACATCAAATCTGATTGGATCTCATCTCCTCGAATGAAGACCTGCATCACATCAATCAGCACCACCATCTCCTCACCTTCTAATGTACATTTTCTATTTTTGGATGTCTGCAATATGCTTTTCAATGTTGCCTTATCAATCACCATTAATAGCTCAATTGTTTCCTTCAGCTAATGAGCACAAGGATTAGATCATCCTGCAATATCAGTTCAATCATCTTACCACTCTATCTCCCTCAAGCCGCAAAATCTTACCATCATCCCATGATTTACAATCCTCCATTAATGTCAATCTACTCATCAACTACCATGTCGATGAACACTTCACCGCCCTCTGCGTACTTGCCACCTGGTGTCCATCTATCATCCTTGTCGACATCCACCTCTTCTCAGACTCCAAAGTGGGTTTGGCTCAATCTTCAGACTTCTATGTTAGTTTGACATCCTTCATCGAACAAGACTCACTACCAGTTCATCTCACGTTACCAGTATAACCTAACCTCATCGATGGATCTTCATACTTGCTAACATATCCTCTATCAGTGGATCCACTTGGCTTTCTATCAAACATAATCAAAACATACCAGTCCATCCACTAAGACTATTTACTGGTGATGTTGCACTTCTCTCTATATACTGATGATCACATCCCTCTATTATTATTTGATTGCTTGTTGGTGGTCCTGCTTTACCAATAGATGTTGCAATTCATACCGTTTGACATCACTACTTATTTACTAGTGACCATTCCATACCGGTTAACATCAATGACAACCTAATGCCAAAAATATCCCCCTTTGGTATTGATGTCAACACACCTGCAAATCTCCACACCGGTAGATTTCTCCCCATTTGACAACAATGACAAAGGGTCAAGGTATTTGATTATCCTATTTATACTCCCCCATTGACACAGTCTGCACTAGTCCATTCTCCCCTTTTTGGTTCACACTCCATCGGTTAGACTGTGTAGACTCCCCCTTTGTCAAATCTCCTCTATATAATTACAACCAGTACAAAGGCATAAATTCCTAAACTCCCCTTGTGCTAGCAGGTGGTTCAAGAGATGGAAATATTTCTATAAAACTCCCCTTGAACCATAGGTCACCTTACTAGCTTAAGTGCATGAGGTAGGTGACAAAACTCCCAACTTATGTCTCAAATACTCAAAAGTGCTTATCGGTAATGGTTTAGTGAACATATTTGCCACTTGTTCACTAGTGGGGACATATTCCATCATGACCTCATGTCCTTCAACTTTCTCTCTGACTTTCAATTATTTTCACCCCAGGATGAATTGCAGTGAACTAGTTGGTAATAGAAATCCTCATGATGTATGGCAAGGTGTATGCTTAGGTCCGAGGTCTCACTATTAGGTTTGATGGGTTTCCCGGGTAATGCTAGATGCAACATGCCTAGTTTTGTTACATGGAAAATATGTTAAAAATCATAATTTGAAGGCCTCCTATTATATGTTTTGATGCCAAATGTATGCAAACTCAGTTTCAGTGTAAGTTTGATAATATATAAGGGCCTAGTTGTTTGAAAACGATTTTTTTTTTAGCTAGGCCTACAAGGGGACCCAACTTACATTATGAGATCATGAGGATAATTAAGTTTGACATAATCCATAATTGAGTGTAACCTGTGAGTACCTAGAAATTCTGGTGATTGCATTCATATGTGACTGCTTAGGTGTTGCTTGAAATCTGGCCACCATACCCACTACCTACACTATATCCAATCTAGAAGTAGTAAGATACAATAAAATGCCAATCATGGATCTATACAAGGTCTAATCCACTAGTAGTGGCTCATCATTCTTTCTCAGTTTCCATTCACTCACCATGGGGGTACTTACTGTTTTGTAGTCCTCCATTTGAAACTTCTTTAGCATGTCCTTTGCATACTTGGTTTGTGAGATGAAGATTCCCTTATCTAGGTGTGATATCTACAAACCAAGAAAGTATGTCAACTCTTCAATCATTGACATCTCAAATTCTGACTGCATTTGATCAGCAAAATCTCTACAAAGAGTGTCCTTGTTGCCTCCAAAAATGATGTCATCTACATATACAACCACAATGATCATGTGATTTCCATTTTCTTTGATGTATATATTGTTGTAAGCACTCCCCTTTTTGAATCCTTTCTCCTTCAGGTACTTACCCAGTCTTGAATACCAAGCCCTAGGAGCTTGCTTCAACCCATACAAGGCCTTCTTCAACCAACACACAAAGGTTTCATCATCATGTAATAGAAACCCTTCTGGTTGCTCCATATATTCTTCCAAACTTCCATTGAGGAAGGAAAATTTTACATCCATTTGATATACCTTATAGCCCTTGTATGTTGAAAAATCTAGAAACATCCTAATTGCTTCTAGTCTAGATACTGGTACAAATTTTTCTTCAAAATCAATGCCCTCTACTTGAGAGTAACCCTTGCACACAAGTCTAGCTTTATTCCTAAAAATTTTACCTTCTTCATTCATCTTTTTTCGATAGACCAATTTGGTGCCAATGATGTTCTTATCTTCTGGTCTAGGGACTAATTCCCAAGTCTCGTTATTCTCAATCTGGTGCAACTCTTCTTCCATTGCATCCATCCATTTCTAATTTTTGCTGCCATCATTGAATGTCTTAGGTTCCATTTTAGTCATGAGGTAGAAATTGAATTGTTCATCATTCTACGCAAGTCTTCTTCTAGTCTAAACACCATCACTGTTATTACCTAAAATTTGCTCTTCTGAGTGGTTAAAATGCACATAGTGGTTAGGGACCTTATTGGATGCTTCTTCTAGTTCATTGTTTGGCCGAGATTCTTCACCTTCATCACTAGAATCATCATATCGGTTCACTTGTGCTTGTCTTCCTTTATGGATATCCTCATCAACTCTTACATGCACCCTCTCAATGACTCTTCTTAGTCTATTGTTGTAGCATTTGTAGGCCTTACTATGAGTTGAGTAACCAAAGAAGATCCCTTCATCACTCCTAGAATTAAAACTACCTAAACCATCCATGTCTCTCTTGATAAAACATTTACTTCCAAATACTTTGAAGTATTTGATAGATGGTTTCCAGTCATACCACAGTTCATAAGGTGTCATATTGTTGTTTGTTCTCAACTGAACTTGATTTAAAGTATATGCTATAGTATGAATCACTTCCTTCCAATACAAATCTGGTAAACTTGCCTCATTCAACATGGTTCTTGCCATATCCTTGACTATCCTGTTCTTCCTTTCCAACACCCTATTTTTTTGTGGTGTCCTGGGGGTTGAGAATTTTCTTTTGATTCCATGTCTCTCACAGAAATCTTCAAACTCATTTGATGTTAACTCTCCACCCTGGTCGGAGCTTAGGCATTTCAACTTGCATCCACTTTCCTTCTCTACCATCTTTCGGAAGATCTTGAATCTATCAAATTCTTGTGATTTATCTTGTAGGAAAGTGACCCATGTCATTCTTGAGTAGTCATCAATGAAGAGCATAAAGTATCTTTCACTGGCAAGAGCTCTTGTCCTAGTTCGACCACATAGATCTGTATGTACAAGTTCAAGTGGTCTTGATGTGTTGTGTTCTTTTGTCTTGAAGCTAACCTTATTCTACTTTCCTTTCACACATTCATCAAAAAATGTGCTTAGCGGTTTTATGATGGGTGGTATATTTCTCACACAACCCTTTTTTCTTACTGCAACTAGATTATAAAAATTTATGTGGCCTAATCTCTTGTGCCACAACTCGCTCTCATCCACTTGTCCCATCATGCATTGGGATTCAAAACATTCTTTTAGATTGTATACATTTCCATCTATTCTCTTACCTTCTTCTACAACCTGATCGATACTCTCCTTCCTTATCTGACAATTGGTAGAGTCAAAGGTGAATGTATAACCTTTGTCACACATCTGGCTGACACTTAGCAAATTTTGTTTTAGCCCTTCTATGTAATATACATCATGTGCCTTCAATTTTTCATCTATATTCAGAGTACCTTTGCCTTTTATCTTGATGGAGGAATTATCTCCAAATCTTACTGAGCCTCAATACCAATCTTCAAGCTTGATAAATTTCTTTTTATCACCAATCATGTGGTTGGAACAACCACTATCTACAACCCACAAGTTTCTTCTTTCTGCATGTAGGGTAGTGTGCACAATTAGACTTGATTCTTCTTTGTCCCTTTCTTTCTCAACCCAAACCAGTTGAGTTTTCTTCTTCTTGTCAATTGAAATTTTATGCTCTGGTTTGTCTATCGGTTTCTGATTAGGAGTTGTCTTCTTCTACTTGATTTTCCTATGCTTGCAATGCTTTTCAATATGTCTAAATTCTTTATAGTGATAGCATTTCATATTGACATTAAAAGATGAATCTTTAAAACTATTGTAGGACACTAGTTGACTTCTCCTACACTCAAAACTCCTATGTCCAAATCCATTACACTGATTTCAAACAACATCCATACCTCGGAGTGCAGCAAAAGAGTTTCCACTTTCAAAACTAACATGAGGCTTATTGATCAATCTACAATTTGCAACTCTATGTCCAAACTTATTACACCAGTATAAGTAACCATGGAAATTAGGTACATACTAGTCTTCTTGCTTTGAACCGACAAACTTTTATCTCATCAGATGTCTTCCTCTCATGCTATTGATTCTGGTGAGTCCTTCACTATCCACCTTGGGCTTGATTTTATGATTTGCATATGGGTACGATGTGTGAGCCTTCCGATTTTGAGCATACCGGTTCACATGTCGATTTCTTGTAGCCTTAGCATAAGTCTTCTTGCTGGTATCTTTGCTGATTGTAAGGATTTACTTCTCTTTACTTTCACTAGAAGAGGTGAACTGTATCTCCTTACCAGATGTGTCTTTTCTATTGGAACTTTGTCCTTATTCAAATCCCAAGCCACCAGTATCTTTTGAATGCTTTTGATTGTTCAACATGTCCAAAGCTTCAGTGCTACCCTCAAACTTGCTTCTTATTTTCAGTTCATCCTTACTCTTTTCAAGATCCTTTATGAGCTTTACAATTTATTCTTCCATATTTTGATGCAGCTTCTCCTTCTTCATCAAATCAAAGGATGTAACTTCACATATCCTCTTATATTCTTCCAATTGGAGTTTTAAGTCAAAAATCACTTGATTGGACTCATATAGGGATTGACTTTATTGAGTTCTCTTCTTGTCTTACTTAACTCCCCAAGAGCACTTATGAGCTTGCCTTCTAGATCCACTTTAGCTTCAATGTCTTCATCTTCCTCATCTTCAACAATTGGTTCATCTAGTACCATAAAGAGATTAACTTCTCTTTCATCGTCATGGTAGTCATCTTCTGATGTACTCTCTTCATTTGTGGCACCATCCTCAATGGTATATAGGCTATTCTACTTTCGGTAACTTCTTCTTCCTTGCTGGTAAACTTTCTTCTCCTTGTCTTTACCAAAAAGTCTACTAGAGATCCTTTTCTCATCTCCACCGGTTTCACTATAGGGACATTTTGTAGAAAAATGTCCTATTTTGCCACCATTAAAACATTTGAGTGGCATCTTTCCTTTATACTTATCAGATCCTCTCTTGAGATTTCTAACAAATTTTGCTACATCAGCATCCGAGTCTCCACTAGATCTTTTATGAGCAACCTCTACCTTTTCGTTTTTGGTGGAATTGAAAGCAACCTCTTTCCTTGAAGATCCTTCTCTGGTTGTCCTCATCTCATAAGTGGTTAAGGAGTCAAATAACTCATCCATTGTGAAGGTTTTCAGATCCTTGGCTTCCTCTATAGTAGATACCTTAGTATCATACTTAGATATGAGTGATCTAAGTACCTTTTTGATAATAATTTCATCAGCAATTTCCTCTCCAAGTCCTCTGATGGTGTTCATAGTTTCATCTACTCTATGAAGGTGGTCTGCAATCTTTTCTTCATCTTTCATCTTCAATCCTTCAAGTTGACCTATTAGTGATTGCAGCTTGGCCTCTTTGACTTTGGCATCTCCTTCAAATAATCTTTGCAATTTATCCCAATTCTCCTTGGCGGATGAGCAGTGCATGACCTTGACAAACTCATTATCTAATATCCCACCGAGAATAGCATGTTTAGCCTTTGCATTGTTCTCATACTCCTTCTTAGAATCTAGGTCAGTGGGAGGAACACTAGGGACTAAATATACCCATTCATTACAAACATCCAAACATCAAATCCTAGAGAGGACAAATATGTTTCCATTCTTCTACACCAAAATACATTGTTTGTTCCATCAAACATGGGAGCTTTAGAAGAGGAGGACTCATTTCATGCCATTGTGTTATAAGACTAGAATCTACCCAAGCTAGAGAAAGCTTATCTGACTAGGAACCTATGCTCTGATACCAATTGTTGAACACAATGTACCACGAAGAGGGGGGTGAATCAGTGGTTCCTAAGAAATATTTACCTTTTAATTCAATCTTTGACTATCGGTTAGCAACTTAAGCACTAAGCAATTAAGTCAGTAAGATATGAGAGGATATCAAAAAGGAAAACACACAACTCATAACACCAGATGTACGAGGAAAACCCAATATGGGAAAAACCTCGATGAGAAATATTGTTGGAGTCTACTGCTCCAATCTAGCCTCACAATGAAAACACTGATTACAACTTTTAGGGCACCAACCCAAGGAGCATCAATCCCTATTGATTTAGGGCATCGACCCAAGGATTACCAACCCCTATTATTTATGGGCACCAACCCAAAGGAGAACCAACCCTTGCACCAAGCACCAACTCGGTGTAATATAATGAAATACAAATTGATACAATAATAGGACCTTGTTGCAAATGATTTTCACAATACCTCATCAACTTTTGTCTACTAGTTACCGACCTTCTCTATTTCACTGGTTCTTCCACTACCAATCATGCAATTTCTCTCTCTGATCACCTACCGCTCACTATGTGCATTTATTCTCTTTCTCTTAACCTCACCCTGCATAGTACTACTCTCAGATTCCTTTCTACCAATTCAATCTCTACCAGTAGATGACTATAAAGACTACAACAACTCACTGGTTACTCTGTCACTACCAGTAAAGACCTCTTACTTGTTTAATCTACTAACACTCCAACACTCTGATTCTCAGTGAAATATCTCTTAAAATGATTTCTCTCTTCTTGCACACAAACTCACTTCTCTCACAACTAGCATATAAGATCATCAACTTCATTCTTCATTCCACATATTTATGTTTTAAGGTTCCTGCCAAAAGCAACATTCAAACATTGGTGTGCTAGGGTTTTCCACCAGCACTTAATCCGCATCAAATCTGATCGGACCTCATCTCCTCGAATGAAGATCTGCATCACATAAATCAAAACCACCATCTCCTCACCTTCCAATGTGTGTTTTCTATTTTTGGATGTCTACAACATTCTTTTTAGTGTTGCCCTATTAATCACCAATTATGGCTCAGCTATTTGTTTCAGCCAATGAGCACAAGGATCAGATCATTCTACAAGATCAGTTCAATCACCTTGCCACTCTGTCTTTCTTGAGCCACAACATCCTGCCATCATCCCATGATTTGTGGGCTCTCCATTAATATCGACCTACTCATCAAATACCACATTGATTAATACTTCACCACACTCTGCGTGTTCACGACCTGGTGTCTAATAGTCATCCTTGTTGGCATCCACCTCTACTCAGACTACAAATTTGGTTTGGCACAATCTTTAGACTTCTATGTTGGTTTTACATCCTTCACCGACTAAGACTCACTACCAATTCAACTCACCTTACTGGTATAACCTAACATCACCAATGGACCTTCATACCTACTAACATCTCCTCTATCAGTGGATCCACTTGGCCTTCCATCAAACATAATAAAAAAACACTAGTCTATCCACTAAGACTATTTATTGGTGATGTTGCACTTCTCTCTGTATACTAGTGATAAAATCCCTCTATTATTATTTTCTTACTTTTCGATGGTCCTGCTTTACCAGTAGATGTTGGAATTCATGTGTATTGGTAACATACCTTTTTTGTTTACTTACACGCTCCATCCTTCATACCATTTGACATCATTACTTACTTACCAGTGATCATTCCATACCAGTTGACATCATTGACAACCTAATCCCAACAACTTCTGTAGTAAGTATGTGATTACAATTAGGGGCCTACACATGCAAGAAGGCCAACAACCTAGAGTGCACTGCTCATCACAAAAGTATCCTCACTAACTATAAAAGATATCTAGACTATAATCCATAAATAAGAATGAACTGCAAGAACAACATCTCCTATGCTTGAGTACAGTTCTAGTTAAGCTCAATGCCAGAGGTCTGAAACCTCTTACACAAACCCAGTTTGATCACTTATGATCAACCAAGACCTCTGCCTATGATTAAAACTTTATTCACACATAGATAATCCCATTACCATTATTATAGACCATGATCTATAAAAAGATCTTACATCATATTTATACCAACCCAGGACCTAAACAATTAGGTCACCCACCTATAAGATAATACAATAAATCCATTACATAAACCTGCAAACTAATGATAATCCAAGTCAGCCTAAGATCGAAACAACATTAATCAAACAATAAATCCAACTAGTAATACATTGGGAGCATCCACCAACACGTTACATAAACCGGTCCATAACCTAGCAGAATAAGACAAGACCTAAAATAGGTTGTCATAAGCCAAATGAAATACCACCAATCAATTGGAACACAAACATGATAACCATCAGCATCCCAAAAACCTTCTAGAAGCCACACCTACACCACTTATCGAATCTATCAAAAGATATTCAACAAAGATATGTTGGTAGAACCCTTACTGGTAACCAAAAGGCTTACTAGAACATATGATAGCTTCTGGATCACCAAATCCTAAACCAACTAAATGTGACACACATTTGAATTACATGAATGATCAAACCAAACCAATTCCACCAATCAGAATATACTAGAGACATATCTCCTGATCATCATCAAAGTCCAACCACTCTACCAGAACCCGATAGATAACCAAAGAAGCTAGTGTTGACATCAATGACAAACATCAATGCAACACATATCGATTCTTTGAAATTGCTAACAATCTCCCCCTTTGCCATTGATGGAAACACTATATGTAAAAGAAATCCAAGTTCCAAGAAGTCCCAAACAAGTCTCCTCCAATGGAAGACATCCAATCAAATGATATAACAATGAATTTCTGAACCAAATAACCAAACCATAGACCAAACTCCCCCTATGATTGATATCTCTGTTAAGCTCTATTTTTCACATGTATATCTCTCCCCATTTGACATCAATGCCATAAATCATACATAAACATCAAAGAAAAAATCATAAAACCTCTGAACCACACAACTGACTACTCCCCCTAAGTAGTAGTACCAACTCATCAATCTAGAATGAATAATAGTTCTGATAATGCATACCAGACCAATGCCAATCCACATCACTCAACTCTCAACAAGAGGGGTAGAGACCCCCAATCTATCTCTAAAATACTCAAATGATTCCTTGGGCAAAGGTTTAGTGAAGATGTCTACAATCTACTCTTTAGTGTGCACATAAACCAATCTGACTTCATTTGCTTCCACCTTTTCCTTTAGAAAGTTATACTTGATTGATATGTGTTGTGTATTAGAATGAAATACCAGATTCTTTGATATGTCAATAGCAACAGAGATATCATAGTGAATAACTACAGGTTCATTGCAATCTACCCTTATATCTTTCAACATTTGCTTCATCCATAGAACTTGTGTATAGCTAGTAGCAACAACAACATACTCAGCTTCAACAGTAGATAGAAAAGTACATGACTATTTATTTCTGATCTATGAAAAAAGTTTCTTTCCAAGAAAGAAAACTCCAGTAGATGTGTTTTTCCAGTCATCTATATCTCCAGCCCAATCTACATATGTATATGAACATAGTGTAAAGTCATCATCTTTAGGATACCATAAACCATATTCACTTGTTCCTTGTAAATAACTGAAAATCCTTTTCACTACACTCTCATGATTCTCTCTACGATCACTCTGATATCTTGATACAATACAAACAACAATCATTATATCTAGTCTAGTCTGAGTCAAATATAATAAACCTCTAATCATAGATTTATACCTTGTAGGATTTACCGAAGCTGATACATCTTTCTTTGTCAATTTCTCACTTGTAACCATAGGAGTACCAACTGGTTTATAATTTTCCATACCAAATTTCTTCAACAACTCTCTAGAATACTTAGTTTGATAGATGAAAATACCTTTATTAGTCAGATTAATCTGCAAACCTAAGAAAAATCTCATTTCTCCAATTACAGTCATCTCAAATTCATTCTTCATATTATCAGAGAATTCCATACATAACTTTTCCTCACCTCCAAAAATGATATCATCCACAAAGACCTCAATAATCAATATGTCTTTATTAGTGATCTTATAATATAAGTTATTGTCAGCATTACATTTAGTGAAACCAAGCTTCAAAAGATATTTGTCCAATCTAGCATACCAAGCTCTAGGTGCTTGCTTCAATCAATATAAACCTTTCCTCTCCAAACCATGTTATTGTCATCTGAAAGTGAAAATCCATAAGGTTTCTCAATGTAGACTTCATCTTCAATATCTCCATTTAGAAATGCACACTTAACATCCATCTGATAAACCTTGTATTTCTTATGGGCAACATAAGCAAGAAATAATCTCACAGCTTCAATCCTAGCTACCGGAGCAAAAGTTTCATCATAATCAATTCCTTCCTTTTGAGAATATCCTTTACATACCAATCTAGATTTGTTCCTCACAACTTGTCCATCTTCATTCAATTTATTCCTAAAAACCCATTTAGTTCCAATAACATTCTTATTTTTAGGCCAGGGAACTAAAGTACATGTGTTGTTCTTTTCTATCTAATCCAATTCCTCTTCCATAGCTTTCATCCAACATTCATCCTTACATTCTTCATCTACTGATGCTAGTTCAATTTGAGAAATTAAACATACCTCTTCAACTACCAACCTTATCCTTCTCATCACTCCTTTTCTTTTGTCTTCAATGATCTGATTTTCCAAATGATTCAACCTTACATACCTAGGAGTCTTTTGACTTTGTGTTTCTCTACTCTGATCTTCTGTTATTGTTAATTTTTTTGATACTGCTAGAGTAACTAGTTCAACATTTTGTTCTAGTATAGGTGTTACCAGTTCAGTTATGACCCATTTTCACTTCTGGTTCTCTCTCATAAGTTCTGATTTGACCTCCATACTTCTCACCCACCTTGACATTAGCGCTTTCCACAATTCTTTGTAATCTTTTGTTATAACATCTATATGCTTTGCTTTCATTTGAATAACCAAGAAATATTCCTTCATCACATATAGGATCAAACTTTCCAATGGAATCATCTCTTTTGACACAGCATTTACTACCAAAGATTCTGAAATACTTAACTGTAGGTGTATGACCAAACCATAACACATAAGGTGTCTTACCGATGTCTCCTTTGATATGAACTCTGTTGAATGTGCACACTATCGTGTTCACAACTTCTCTCCAATAGATATGTGGAAAATTATCTTCCATCATCATAGATCTAGCTGCATCCAGGATAGTTATGTTATTTCTTTCCATAACACTATTATGCTGAGGTGTCTGGGGTGCTGACAACTATCTCCTTATCCCACGTTTCTCACAATAACTTTTAAATTTACTGGATGTGAATTCACCACCCTGATCAGATCTTAAGCATTTTATTTTCAATCTTGTCTCTGTCTCAACCAAAGCTTTAAAGTTCTTGAATTTTTTAAAGGCTTCAAATTTCTCCCTTAAAAAAGTAACCCACATCATTCTAGAATAGTCATCAATGATTAGCATGAAATATCTATCACCCTTAAAAATTCTTATTCTAACAGAACCACATAAATCAGTATGAACAAGATCAAGAACATCATTAGATTTATCTTGAATACTCTTAAAAGAAGTTCTGAATTGCTTTCCCATTTGACATTCCTTACATACCCGATTATGAGACTTTACAATCTTAGGTATATCTCTAACTACTTAGTTGAACTAATCTTTACAATGCAATCAAAATTAACATGACACAACCTCTTACACCATATCCAACTCTCATCAATATATGCAATCAAACATGTCTTCTCACCAGAGTTCAAATGAAAGATGTTACCTCTAGTTTGAGTACCGGTTGCAATCTCCAATCCATATCTATTGATGATTTTGCATTTTCCATCATTGAACTGTAATTGAAATCCCTTATCCACCAACTATCCTACACTCAAAATATTAATCCTTAAACCTTCAACATAATAAACATTATCAGTGTTATGCTTACCATCCAATGATATAGTTCCCCTTCCTCAGATCATGCATGCTTTGTCATGTCCAAATTTGACCAAACGTGTCACCATCGAATTCTTGCAAAGATAAAACCTTTCCTTTATCTCTAATCATATGATGTGAACATCCACTATCTATCACCCATTCATCCTTGTCTTCAAATTTAGCAGCAAGGTCCTTCTCTTAATTTTGAATGATAGGTTCTGGAGCATCTTCCTTGATAACCAAGAATACCCATTCATTTCCATTGCCAGATTCACTAGCTGAATCTTTTATCGGTTCATCATCATAGTCATCAGTTACACCTTCCTCATCAGCATAGTCACATGATTTGTCTTTGTTCCTCCTGTACTTATGTTTGTTCTGATATTCATGGTTAGGCTTAAAAGATCTTCTATCTTTCTCCTCAAATCTTAAATTCCTCTTAGGACATCTAGATGCAAAATGACCTATCTTATTACATGCAAAACATTTGAAAAGTGATTATCCTTCATACTTACTTCCTGCTAGACCTGTAGGTACTCTACTAGAAAATAGGGCTTCAAGTTCTTCAAGATCTTCATCTTGTTTCCTCATATCCTCTAGTTCCTTCATAGATAATTCTTTCCAAACACTCTTGTTGGTTGATGATGTAGATGCCTTGAATGCAGAATCTGTCTTTACAACTCCTTGAGGACTGAATTCTTCAAGCTCAAAAGCAGATGACTTTCCAACCAAAGTATCCCTATTGACAAAAGTGTTAGACATTGTTCTCATATCATTAATTGCATTAACCTTCATCTTGTAAGCAGATGGTAAATCTCTTAATACTTTAGAAACAATCTCATATTTGCTCAGAGATCCACCACAATATTGAATTCCCAAAACAATTTCATTGGCTCTTTCCATGAAAGCAACAATTCTTTCATCTTCCTCCATTCTTAGGTTCTCATACCTCACTCGATAACCATCAAGTTTAGCAATTTTAACAATAGGGTCACCTTCATTCAGAGTCTCCAACTTATCCCATATAGCTTTTGCAAATGATTTGTTTGTTAATCCCATTACCTACTAATCTGAAAGGGCGCTTGAAAGGGCTTATCTCGCTCTACAATCATTTTCAATTTTCTTATCCAAGTCTGTCGGAAGAGGGTTTCCAGATGTCAAATCATAAGTGGTATAGTCTTTCTCAGTGATCTCCCAAATCTCCTTGCTAAGACCTCTCATATGAGTCTCCATCTGAAGCTTCCATACTCTTTAATTTGTTCCTTCAAGCCCAAGGTTGTCCTTCTGGTAACCAATTAAAGTTGAATGATTAATCACCATAGGATCTTTCTCAAGCGGTTAAGCTTTTGCAGAGAGGACCAAGCTTTGATACCAATTGTTACGATAACTGGTGAACAACTGAGAGGGGGGCGGTGAATATGTTGCTTATAGATTATGAAACTTTAAGCACATAAAAACTTTTACCGGAATGCAAAAACCAAATACCAAAATAGAAGATATATCAATTAAGAACAAACATAAATCATAAACCAATTACCATGCATCCGCAACACATGACACCAAGATTTGTACGTGGAAAACTTGATAAAGGGAAAAACCATGGTGGGAAGCCTACCCACAGTCAAATGATACTTCTGTAGTAAGTATGTGATTACAATAAGGGGCGTACACATGTAGGAAGGCCAACATCCTAGAGTGCACTGTTCATCACAAAAGGAGCCTCACTGACTACAAAAGATATCCAGACTATAATCCAAAAATAAGAATGCACTACAAGAATAACATCTCCTATGCCTGAGTACAGTTTTGATTAAGCTCAATGCCAGAGGTCTTAAACCTCTTATAGAAAACCAATTTGATCACCTATGATTGACCAAAACCTCTGCATATGATTACAACTTTATTTGCACATAGATAATCCCAAAACCATAATCCCAGAACACAATCTACAAAGAGATCTTACATCATATTTATACCAACCTGGGACCTAAACAATTAGGCTGGCCACCTAAACGATAATACAATAAATCCATTACATAAAACTGCAAACCATTGCTAATCTAATTGGGCCTAAGACCAAAACAACATTAATCAAACAATAAATCCAATCAGTAATGCATCGGGAGCATCCACTAACACATTACATAAACTAGTCCATAACCTCAGAGAATAAGACTGAACCTAAAATAGGTCGCCATAAGATAAATGAAATACCACCAATAAACTAGAACATGAACATGATAACTATTAGCATTCTGAAAAACCTTCTAGAAGCCGCACCAACACCACTTATCGAATCCATCAAAATATCTTCAACAATGCTTTACCAGTAGAACCCTTACTGGTAACCAAAAGGCTTACTAGAACATATGATAGCTTTCGGATCACCAAATCCCGAACCAACTAAATGTTAGACGCATCTAGATTGTAAAGTTCTGATGCTAATAGCTAACAAGATGAGAGGGGGTGGTGAATCATACAAACTTAATCTTCCATAAAATCAACAGATTCAACCTTGGTAACTTATACTTCAGCAATATAACCAAAAACTGCTAAACATGCTAACTCATAAACATATAATCATCATAACACATATAACACTAGATTTAATGTGGAAACTCAAATAGGGAAAAACCACTGTGGGATTTCAGATCCACTAAGAAATATACTCTTCTAGAGTATGCTTGGTTAAAAGCAAATCTTGTTAAAGATTACAAACACATTGCTAGATGTGACCCAGTTAAGGGATTTCCCTAAGATCTGTTAGGATCTTCACTTTGTTAGAAGTGAACATTTCAAAGGATTTCAAACACTCATGTAGAATGTTACCTTGCTAGCGGATTTACAAATAAGACCGTTAAGTCCACTCAGTTAAGAGATTTTCTGTCACTTTACAAAATAATAGTAATAAAAATATTTTTGCAACTTCACATCTAAAATGCTAAAGCAAATTCTTATTTCCTCAAAACAATCTTGTCATAGGACTTTTCTTGTCCCTCTGCTGGGCTCCCTACTCTGTTATTCAAATAGGTCTTCAAGCTTTTGTGCTTGGTAATCACTATGTAGCATCCCTGTGCTTACACTTGCCTGCATACATTGTTCATCAACAATTCCTTATTTATAAACAATTTGCTAACTGCTGAATCTCCTTGATCACATTTCCCATGATCAATCTTGGCCATCAAATCATCAAACTTGACTAGGTTCAATGTATCCTTTGATCTCAAAATGTTTTACCTCACCTTGGAACTTGCATTCCTTCCTAGGAACTTGTGCTAGGTTATTGTGGTTCAATTCTATGCTGTAGATCTTCCTCTTGATTTTCCATTGCCTTAAAAAACTTCATGCACGACATACCAATCATTTAATCATCTCCAGCTCATCGGCATCCTTCATTAAATAATGCTTTTATTCATCCAATGCGATCTATCATAACTCGATTGTTACTCGGTAAATACTAAACTTTACTCGGTAGACATTCTGCCTTCTTTAACCGATATCGATAACCTTAGGGTTTACCGACTAGGTTCCTTAGGGTTTATCGACTAGGTTCTTTGCTTGGTGACATAGTATAGTATTAATCTTACAATCAACAACATATGTAGGATATCAAAACAATCAAAACAACATGATCTCATCATTGTCTAACTCGGTAATAGTTGCCCATTGAATAACTTATTTCTCCCCTTATTCATCACATTCTTTCTGTGTCTTTTACCAACATCTTAATTCTCTTCAAATCAATCTTCTCAAGATATGGCAACATCATACTGAATCAGGAAATCAATTTCTTGACATCAATGACAAAATAATGTTATAAAGATAGTTATCATCCTTTTTCAGTTATATCAATAATCTCCAACAACTTTCTCAATATCCTTAATGAATATCAACAATCTCCTTCTACTGTAATGCCAACAATCTCCCCCTTTGGCATTGATGGCAATACCAACTTGTAAATGGTAATACCAACAAGATATTCAAATTGATTCATATTTAGATTGTTGTGGAGACTTCTTCTATTATCCTTGAGCTATTTTCTTCTTTTGAAGTCTTCTAGGCTTTCTCCCTCTTTCATTAGTCTTCTGAGTTGTTATCTTGCATTTTAATCTTCTCCCTTTGTCAGTAATCTTCTCCCCTTGTCATTAGTCTTTTGTTATCTTCTTCATTTTAGGGCTTTATTATTTAGTCTTCTCCCCCTTTGACAACAATGCCAAAAAGTAAAAGAACTAAATCATGAACTCTTTTGTTGTGAAGTGTTTTGCCTTGCTGTGTTACACATGTATCATCTCAGTGTCGATCAGAGCAACTTGTCTCTATTCACTATTTCCTGCACACCTTTAGAAAACCTCCCAAAGTGCATAAATCAACATCAATCCACACATAATATTCTGTAGATTCATCAAATTGATGCTTTCACTAAACTCTGTCAGTGAATAGAAGACAGGGGTAGGACCCCTAACTTGCTTTTGAGATACTCAAAAGTGTCCCTTGGAAGTAGCTTTGTGAAGATGTCTATTATTTGCTCCTTTGAACTGATATAGTCCAGCACAACTTTCTTCTCTTGAACTTCTTCTCTGAGATAATGATACTTTATAGAGATATGTTTTGTCTTAGAGTGCATTAACGAATTCTTTGAAATGTTAATGACACTAGTATTATCACAGAATATAGTTATTGGCTCGGTAACTTTCTCATTTATACCTTCCAATAGTTGTTTGATCCATGCAATATTGGTACAATTCAATGCTACAGTGACATATTCAGCTTCTATTGTTGATTGTGAAATGCATCCTTGTTTCTTGCTAAGCCAACTTACTAGTCTATCACCCAGAAAGAAAGCTCCACCACTTGTGCTTTTCCTATCATCAATGTTGCCTGCCCAATCAGCAATAGTATAAACTTTTAAATCAAAATCATTCCTCTTTTCATATACTAAGCCATAATCTTTAGTGCCTCTCAGGTATCTGAAAATTCTCTTAATTGTTGTCATATGGGTTTCTTTGGGATCTACAGAAAATCTTGCAACAATACCTACTGCATGTGCTATATTTGATCTACTATGCACAACATATTGAAGCTTTCCAATCATAGATCGGTAAAGTGTCTCATCAACAAGTGCAGATTCATCATTCTTTGATAGTTTACAGTTAGTAGTCATAGGAGTACTTACAGGTTTAGAATCCTCCATTCCAAATTTCTTCAAGATTTCCTTTATGTACTTGGATTGAGTAATGAAAATCTCATCTTTCATTTGCAGTATTTGTAAACCTATAAAATACTTTATCTCACCGATTAATGACATCTCAAATTCTTTGCACATTTCATTTCCAAAGTTCTTGCATAAGGAGTCATTACCACAAAAAATAATATCATCAACAAATATGGCCGAGATCAGTATTCCATTGTCCTCATCATTATTCATGTACATATTGTTGTTTTCACTTGTCCTCATAAATCCAATCTTGATCAAATAAGAGTGCAGTCTTTCATAGCATGCTCTAGGTGCTTGTTTCAGACCATATAAAGCTTTGTTTAATTTACATACCTTATCTTTATTCCTGTCTTCAACAAATCCTTCAGATTGTTCAATATAAACTTCTTCTTCTAGTATACCATTCAAAAATGCAGATTTAACATCCATTTCATATACCTTGAAATTTTTGAAAGCAGTATATGCCAACAATGTTCTTACTCCCTCAAGTCTAGCCATAGGTGCAAAAGTATCACCATAATCTATTTCTTCTTCTTGGGCATAACCTTTGCAACTAGTCTTGCTTTGTTCCGAATGACCTCACCTTTTTCATTTAGCTTGTTTTTGAAAATCTACTTTGTAGTGATTACATTTTTGTCCTTCTGTCTTGGGACCAGTGTCCATGTTTCATTCTTCTTGATTTGATCAATCTCTTCTGTCATAGAATTTACCCAATCTTCACTGTTAAATGCCTCTTTTACTATTATCGGTTCAAATTCAGATATCAAACATGTGTTATGTCTCAGTTTGTTCCTTGTCATTACTGGATCATCCTTATCTCCTATAATCTAACTTGTTGCATGATGTCTTCTGACATATTTAGTTAATATAGGCTTGGTAGGCTCTGTATGATCTTCTTCATCACTCGATAACTGGATATTCTCTTCATTTTCTTCAATAACTCTCTCAGTAGGATTTATCAGTTGAACATAAACAAATTCTTCATAATTATCTGGTTCTTTGGAATTTCCTTCATCATTTCTTTCTGCAAATTCATCAATTTTCACATTTACACTTTCTACTATTTTGTTAGATGATTTGATCAGACATTTAAATGCTTTACTTCTAGAAGAATAACCTAGAAATGTTCTTTCTTCACTTTTCTGATCAAACTTTCCATTTTTGTCATCTTTGTGTACATAGCATCTACTTCCAAAGATTTTAAAATAACTTACATTAGGTTTCTTGTCATACCAGATTTCATATGGTGTCTTCATAGTTCCTTTCTTCAGTTGTACTCGGTTCAGGGTGTAAATTGCAGTGCTGATTGCTTCTCTCCAAAATTTTTGAGGTACCCTCTTTTCTATCATTAAGGTTCTGGCACAATCTACATTTGATCTATTTCTTCTCTCAGCTATCCCATTTTGCTAAGGTGTTCTCGGTGCAGAAACTTGCCTTTTTATACCATGATCATTGTAGAATAAGTTAAATTCATCAGAAGTGAATTCTCCTCCTCTATCAAATCTAAGACATTTCAGTTGTCTTCCTGTTTCATTTTCAACTCTTACCTTGTACCATTTAAACATTTGAAAAGATTCTAATTTTTCTTTTAAAAACATAACTGACATCATCCTTGAGTAATCATCCACAAATAATATGAAATAATTATGACCATAATAACTCTGAATTTTCATATGACCACAAAGATCAGTGTGTACTAGATCTAAAATTCCTTTAGAAGTGTAGGACTTACTTGTTAAGCTTGATCTTGTCATCTTACCCATCTGGCATCCTCGACACATAGCATTCTCAGGTTTTTCCAGGCTCGGTAGACCTCTTACTCGGTGCTTCTTACTTATTTTGATCAGATTATCAAAATTTACATGAAAAAACCTTTTATGCCATAACCAGGTATCTTCTATTTTTGCATATAGACATTTGTTACGAGTTGAGTCAAGATGAAATGTATTACCTTTTGTTTGTGTCTCGGTAGCAGCTAACTTTCCATGTTTATCATGAACTTTGACACATCACTTCTGGAATTCTATTTGGTATCCTGTATTGTTTAGCTATGCTACACTCAACAAATTGTATTTCAAAACTTCAAACCAGTATACATCATCACATTTAGGATTGTCAAGAAGTGTTATAGATCCTTTACCTTTCACCGGACATGGTGCATCATTACTAAATCTTACATAACCTCCATCATAGTCTTCTAATTTAACAAATTTGTGTTTATCACCTGTCATGTGATGTGAGCATCTACTATCTATGATCCAAGAATCATTATTATTTATGTGAGATATTAGGGGTTTTTCTTCATACCTTTCTTCATCTGATCCATCTTTAATAGCCACATAAACAACTTCCTCTGTATCAGTTTCATCAGATTTATCATCATTGGATTCCTCATCAACTACTAGGCATGTCTTTCTATCTCTCCTTTTGAAGTCTCGGTGTCCTCTGTATTGGTTGTCTTTCTACTTGTTATCTCGGTATTCTCTCTTTTTACTAGATTCTTTGTTAGGGCAGTTAGAATCCATATGTCCTATTTTATCACAATTGAAATATTCTAAAGGTAGCTTTCCTTTATACTTACCTTTTCTTCTCGGTAACCTTCTGGCTAATAATGCTTCAAACTCTTCTTTCTTTTTGATTTCTTCAAATAGTTTGTGTACCTCTTCCATGTTTTTATGAAATCTTTCACTTTCTCCACTGTGATTCCCTTCAAAATACTTACTCATTCTATCATTGTAATCATCAGATTCACCAATATGAAAAGAACTGAATGTAGATTCTACTTTATTTACCGAAGACCCACTGTTATCAAAATTACTTAACTCAAATGCATGTAGCTTACCAATAGTAGCATCCAAAGAAACTGGCATATTTGGTATAGACCTTAGTTCATTTATTGCAGAGACTCAGATTGCATAAGCAGGTAGAAGGATTCTAAGCAACTTACTTGTTACATACTTTTCTTCAATAGTTCCTCATGTTCCTTTGATTTGATTGACAGTCTCCTTTAACCTTGTACTGTATTGGGTTATGTTCTCACCTTCATTCATTCTCATGGATTCAAGTTGTTCTCTTAGACTATCTACTTTTTCTTTCTGAACATGTTCATCACCGCCATACACAGATGTGAGCTTGGTCCACATTGCTTTTGCATCATTATAGCCTTCTAGATCATTAAACTCTGAGTCGGTCAATGCTGATGTTATTTCAATCATAGCTTGAATATGTTCTTCCTTTGCCTCTATCTCCTCCAAGGTCATCAGGTTGGTGCTTGGTGGTATGTAATCATTCTCCAAATAATATGTTGCATATTCTCCAATTCTTGATAAGTGGAGCTTCATCCTTTTATGCCATGTGGAGAAACTTGACTTGTTCAGCTTTGGTGCATCCCTTTTATACATCTTCGGATCTTTGCCTCAAGTACCTTTAAACTTTTCTTCCAGAGTCCAAAGCTCTAATACCAATTGTAAAGTTCTGATGCCAATAGTTAACAAGATGAGAGGGTGGGGGTGAATCATACAAACTTAATCTTCCATAAAATCAACAGATTCAACCTTGGTAACTTATACTTCAGCAATATAACCAAAAAATGCTAAACAAGATAACTCATAAACACATAATCATCATAACACATATAACACCAAATTTAATGTGGAAACCCAAATAGGGAAAAACCACTATGGGATTTCAGACCCACTAAGAAATATACTCTTCTAGAGTATGCTCGGTTAAAAGCAAATCATGTTAAAGATTACAAACACATTGCTAGATGTGACCTGGTTAAGGGATTTCCCTAAGATCTGTTAGGATCTTCACTTTGTTAGAAGTGACCTTGTCAAAGGATTTCAAACACTCATGTAGAATGTTACCTTGCTAGAGGATTTACAAATAAGATTGTTAAGTCCACTCGGTTAAGAGATTTTCTATCACTTTACAAAATAACAGTAATAAAAATATATCTGCAACTTCACATCTAAAATGCTAAAGTGGATTCTTATTTTCTCAAAACAATCTTGTCATAGGACTTATCTTGTCCCTCTGTTGGGTTCCCTACTCTATTATTCAAATAGGTCTTCAAGCTTCTATGCTCAGTAACCACTATGTAGCATCCCTGTGCTTACACTTGCCCGCATACATTGTTCATCAACAATTCCTTATTTATAAACAATTTGCTAATCGCTGAATCTCCTTGATCACATTTCCCATGATCAATCTTGGCCATCAGATCATCAAACTTGACTAGGTTCAATGTATCCTTCGATCTGAAAACATTTTACCTCGCCTTGAAACTTGCATTCCTTCCTAGGAACTTGTGCTAGGTTATTGCAGTTCAATTCTGTGTTGTAGATCTTCCTCTTGATTTTCCATTGCCGTAGATCCTTAACAAACTTCATGCATGACATACCAATCATTTAATCATCTCCAGCTCATCAACATCCTTCATTAAATAATACTTTTATTCATCCAATGTGATCTGTCATAACTCAGTTGTTACTCGATAAATACTAAACTTTAATCGGTAGACATTCTGTAGTCTTTAACCGATATCGATAACCTTAGGGTTTACTGACTAGGTTCTTTGCTTGGTGACATAGTATAGTATTAACCTTACAATCAACAACATATGTAGGATATCAAAACAATCAAAAGAACATGATCTCATCATTGTCTAACTCGGTAATAGTTGCCCATTGAATAACTTATTTCTCCCCTTATTCATCACATTCTTTCTGTCTTTTACCGACATCTTAATTCTCTTCAAATCAATCTTCTCAAGATATGGCAACATCATACTGAATCAGGAAATCAATTTCTTGACATTAATGACAAAATAATGTTATAAAGATAGTTATCATCATTTTTCAGTTATATCAATAATCTCCAACAACCTTCTCAATATCCTTAATGAATATCAACAATCTCCTTCTACTGTAATACCAACATCGATAACATGAATGACCAAACCAAACCAGTTCCACTAATAGGATATATCAGGGATAAATCTCTTGATCATCATCAAATTCCAACCACTCTACTGGAACTCGATAGATAACCAAAGAAGCTAGTGTTGACACCAATGACAAACATCAATGCAACACATAATCAATTCTTCCAAATTTCCAACACCCTTTTTGGTGTGTAGAAAATTTTAAGGACCATGTTTCTGTACCATGGTCCATTATTTTTTGAGGCATTTTTGCAAGGCAGGTCTGAATCGGCTTATATTACTTAGATCCAGGTGCATGATGAAATCTCAAACCTATAGCTCATTATTTTTGCAATTTTGTCTCCAATTTCAACACTTTACCCTAAATCAACATTTCAACTTACAAAAGAGGGAAAATCACATAATAATTAATCAACCCACTTAGTATTCAGTCCTTATCTAATTTGTGATTGAATCTAGTGGATTCCTCCCCTTTTTTGAATGTAAAGGAATTATTCCCCAAAGCAAAAATTGATTTGGTGATTTCTCTTTCTATGTTGCAAATTTCCAAATCAAATTTTCCCCTTTACAAATTTGTAGGAGAAATGCATCCGCTTTTGTATTTTTTGATTTTATTAAGTTGTATTATCCTCCAAATTTTATTTATTAATGATATAATAGATAAATAATCAATGAACACAACATTTTCAAAACTTAAATTTCACTCTATAATTAAACTAAATTTTAATTTATAAAATTCATAAAATATTTATTATATAATTGTTAAATAGTTAATTAAATTATCATAATAGATATAAAAGCAACTTTTCTAGTCTACAAGTGTAATCAAAACTAAGAATTTTGAAATATAAGTAATCTTATATAAAATTTCATATAATAAATTCATTGTTGAAACGAGGTTTTAAAGAGAAAATATATACATTTGTCCTCTAAAAGATGATAGAGGCTAGGAAATTTACCTCGTGCATAATGTGCAACCTCCACCATTAGTTTCTATGGAAGAAATGAGAGAACAACAACTACCATATTCAAGTTCCACACATTTATAGTCATCTTCATCACTGTTAGCACATATTTAAAAAAAATATTTTATGCTATATGGAGGCATTTTTCTTTTATCATATGAGCATTTATTGCTGGTTTGTATATGCAGGAAAATTATTAGCACAAGTAAAGTTCTCTAAAAAGATCAGCTTTTTTAGGAGTATCAAGATATCACTTGGGCACACTAAGGGCATGCACTAAGTATAGACTGCACAAGGAATCCATTATGGAAATGTTTGCCAGTAGAGAAGTAATTATGGTATGATCTAGGATTATCTTATAGTATGTATCAGACCCTATGGGAAAAGTTGGGATCACCAATATTCAGGATGGATGGCTCATTTGTGCTAGATTGCAAATTTTCAATTATCGGCATAAGTAATCCCAATGAAACAGCCTTGGCAAGCAAATGAAGGATTATCGGCATGACTTATACTGATAAAATAGAAGGCGGATGCATTGGAGCACTTAAAAAATACTCAGCACGGTGCACACTCTTGAAAAAGTCATACCATTAGGATAGCTTGTTCCAATGAAGCAGAAAGGTGGTTGTTTTCTATCAGCTTATCGGCAAAATGTAGAAATTGTTATACCAATAACTTATGAAGCCATCGGTGTAACTTGTGACGATAAGGCAAAGTGGATCATGTACTTATAGTATCGAGAGATCGGAAGTAATGAGAAAAGTCTATCCCAATACCCGATGATTGAAGGGAACCGAAGGCGGGCCCATCAGAAAAAATGACCATATCGGAGTAGTCCAAAAATGGTTAGGCCTATCCCCGATGACTTAAAGAATCAGAGGGCAGAACTATCGGTATTACCTATATTGATAAAACAGACTCAGAGGTATAAAGCATAAAGGTGCATCAGAGACTTATTAGGACTTTGGGAGGAATAGAAAAAGGCTATTCTGACCCCCGATGAAGATAGAAGCGCCTGTGGGGATATCGTTGTAGACTATATTGATAAAGTAAAAATTAAGTGAGGACTCATCATGACATCAGAAGAAGAAATTTTATGCTATGCCAAGTCCCGATAGGACTATTAAGGTGGATGGTGAGTTGCTAGGAGTTCTTCAGGGTGAGTTATGCCGATAACGTAGGGGACTTAGTCAGAATGCGGATTGGTATATCGAGATCATTGGGACATCGGAGTGACATAAAATGAAATATGTTGATACCCAATGGGTTAAGAAAAAGAAAACTAAAGGTGAAGGCATCGAGGAGAGTTATGTCGATGGAGCATTAAAACAAAAAGCATAGCCAAAACTGAAGGAGTGCTCATCGGGATAAAGTGAACCATTGGGACAGGAGAAAAATTGCTATCATGAGACTTGATAGGTTGGTCAGGATAGCTTGTGCCGATCACAAGGTGAAAAGTAGTAAAGTCATAACAAATGGCACCAAACAATTGAATCATCAAGAAAAGTCTCACTGATTAGCCGTTGGAGGTCCTGATGTGAAAAAAAGACATAATGGCTTCAATTAAATGCATCTATTGAGTAGGTCCATTGCCACATGAAGAAAATCCATCAAGATTGTGGTAATTAAGTACAAGATTGGACTCTCTGAGATATATAACCAGTGTTACATAACAACATTTCGCACAAAGCTATTGCAAAAAGATATCAGGTGTTTATTGAGAAATATTCTGAGCTGCTGAGCATAGAGTAAATAAATTTACAAAGATAGAAGGGTCAAGCTCAAAAGGGAAGTGAAAGGTTGTTGAAGTATCCAGTACCACGATGAAAAAATTGAAGGGTGAGTTCAATGAAGCTCTAAGAAAATTAAACCAAGATATGATAGATCAGATGGGCTGTCTAGGAGCTAGGTCACATAGAGCTAAGGTGAATTTGCCTATTCGCAACTAGTTGGAGGACAGGTATAGAGAGATTGGAGATGTACTCCCAACAATGCATGGGCACGAGTTGTTTCTTTTTCATTACCTCTGTAGGGATGAGCCTATGCCAATTTCAAACCCATGGAACACCAATTTAGGTAAACTCGTGGTACCTAATGTCATTGTAAATATTGACTTATTGAAGCTCCCGGTAAGACATTATGATGCAAACAAATGATGCATTTTGTTGCCTGATGGGACTTCTTTTTTTCACTTTGCAGTATCTATAATTCAAGAAGTTTTTGCAGTGGATCTGGAGGCAAATGTGCCTTTATCATTTGTGGATTTGGAAGAAGAATATAGAAAAATGGATACTACATATTAGGGTTGGAACCTCGCTATCCACAAAATAGAGAAGGGGAGGCTAACAAAGGAAGATGGTTCTCCTTATGATATGACTATTTTCAAGAAGTACCTATAATATACATATATGGCTTGTGGCTAGGTGGGAGGAGTTGAAGCTCCTGATGTAGAAAACATAGGACCTTTGGTTTTAGCAGCAGATATCCAAAGACATGAGCCTAGGGATTTTGATTTTGCTTTGTACCTGGTGGATAGACTGCATGAAGGCTTCATGAACTTGAAAGATAATCTAGACAAGCATTTCAATCATTATTCAGTGTTAATGCATATTATTTTATTTTATGGGAGATTTAGAGGATTGTGGTCAGAGGGTTTGAATGTAAATACAGTAGGGAAGAATGGACAGGATCAACCAGTGCAGTTGTGGGTTTCTTTCTGGGATTACAAATTTGTGAATTCTCATTACCTCAAATTTGAGGAATTCTTTGTTAAACCAATTTTCTTTCTCTTTGGTGAGCCTCTGTAGGGATCATTTTTTGAGGATGTCAAGAAGTTTCTTAGGCTTCACAAGCACAAAAATCCAAAGGTTAATCACAATTGGGGTGATTGGTACTCATGCCAAAACTTCACTTTTGTTCGATGCTATGGATTTGAGGGTTATCCCTATGTGTTACCAAAACCTGCACCAGACAAGATTATTTTTTTGGAAATTGTAAGGCAATTAAGTGTCTTTAATGCTAAGCATTTTAGAGGTGCACACAAGCAAGACTTCCTACCTGGTACACTTCATTTCCAAGATTTTAAAGTTTTATCTACCAGAGCATATGAAGTTATTGAGGAAGTTGGTTGATGAATACAACCTGTTCCAGCACATATCTAGAACGCATTATGATGTTGAGGGTTACATCCATAGAAGTAGGAAGAGGCAAGAGTTGAGAGATTATTTTCATGAAGAGGATGAATTTGAAGACATGTAGAAATAAGGAGGTGGAACAACTTGCAGATGTTATGGAGACCTTGAAGAAGAAACTAGAGGAGAGAAGGCAGAGATTAGAAAACATGGAGGAAGAACGAACCCAAAGTGATTTGGGGGAGAACAAAGTAGTTTCCAAGCTCCGAGAACTTGAGAAAGAAAAGGATCTAGAAGCACAGGATAAGCTCATCATCGCATTAAAGGCAAAAACAGATGAAAGAATGACAGAGCATGTTTCTTTTATATCAAATGATCAATTCATAAAGTCTAAGGAGTTCAAACCATTCCTGTACCATTTCAAGGGTAAGAAATTAAGGGAAGCAATGCCAAATATTGCCCCTGAGAATAAGGTAGAAATGAAGAAGAGGTTGAAGGAAAATATCGATACAGAAGTTGAGACTATGACCTCACAAAAGGGGAGGCAACTACTAGTAGAGGCTGGAATAATTGTGTTTCCAGGTTGGGACCTGAGTGCCTCGTTTATCTTTGATTCTTTGCTGCATTCGGACAATAAGGACATGAAATTAAATATTCAAGGAGTAAAAGATATTTTATTTGGATCAAGGTACGATCCAAATGAGGAAGAAATGTTGTTGTGGGCCTTATACCCTCCCCATAAAAGGCCAAAAATCATAGATGTGGATAAATCTTTTGGTAACATGATGACCCTGGAAGTTGGAGAGGTGGATCCTATGGTCAGGCTCACATAGGTATTAATATTTCAAAATTCAACAAGGCCCAGATGAAACATGAGATAGCAGAGAAGAATAAATATAAGGCCTTATATGAAGAAACCCTTAAGAGGAGTGGGCATCTGATCCCTCAAATTACTAATTTAGGAGGTCAATGGAAGAAGAAATTTAAAAAATTAGTTTATGAGCATATTAAGTTGAAGAGGGAGAGGAAGAGCATCAGGGTTGACACTGCTTGTGTTTTGCTGAGTAAAAGATATGACAATATGAAGAAGGTGTTGGACAAGTTCTGGGAAGTATATCAGAGGAACATGGACAATATGGTCTCAAACACCAAAATTCGAGATAGACTTAACTTGTTGCTACAAGATGCATCGACCAGGGAAAAAGTAAAGAAGAAGGTTTAGGGTTTGCTGGTCACACATGATGAATTCACAAAGGAATTGAAATCTGAATTTGATGAATGCCAACAAATTGTTCAGTGTGGGGTTCCCCATTTGGTAGACAATGCAGGGGTAATTAAAGATAAGACCATATGGCTTTCTGAGAGTAAGTCTTTACTTAGTATAGCCCAAGCCATTGCCAAAATAGATTTCCTTGATATGAATGACACGACTGACTAGTTTGAGAACTTTTACACGATTGATAATGCAGCTAGGGATGTGATCTTAAATTGCTACAACCTACAAGGATGCGGGCTATTTGTGGCATATTTAGAAGTGTGGACAACGGCTGGATCGAAAGTCTTAGTTCATTGTTTCAGTTTTTGTAATGTAATTGATGATTTAGTTAAAGCTGTTTAATTGTTGTTCAGTTAGTTGTTAGGATAATGGAAGGGTGTGTCCTTCCATTCGTATCTCTTAGCATATATATTTATAATGATTCATTTTGTATGTAAGGGCATCTAGCATTCAGAAAAAACATACTGCTTGAAAGGACTGCAAGTTATATGTATTAGAGAAGTCTATAGAATAAAGAGGTATCTTTTTATGCAAATAGACTGTAATGGAGTATTTTCAAGTGTATCTTGCATATGCAATCATCTCTTAAGGATTAATATATGAAGGTTCATTGTTTCTTTTCCTAAGTATTGTGCATACTTCTGTGTTGATGAATTATTTTGTCCTCTTGATAAATCTGTCATATGATTTGCTATGATGTGCCATCACATGCTATTACATTAAATATGAGATTGGGTTCTTCATTGTTGTGTAACACATACTGAAACCTCCATAGCTGATGATTAATATTGTCTCAGGAGTTGATAGGATTTTCTGTCCACAAAGTGTCATAAATACCCCTGGATAGAGGCACTGGTATGCTATTTATCTTTTAAGGTTCCGGTTGGTCATGCATTCAAGGTCCTTGATAGAGAAACATTCTTCCTCAATTCTATATGAACTAATCTTTACATATTTCTTTTAAGTCTTGAAAGCATTCTTATTCTCAAAATACTATTATAATCATTTTCATTTCTTTTCAAAGGCATTTACTTAAAGCACATAATAAAGCATAAATTGCAGAACAACAATTTGCCACTTTTTGTAATTTGCTAAAAGGATTAAATTCACTTTAAAAAATCTCTTTTGTGCTTGAGAGTTTGAGGTATACCCACCTAGGTTTAGTGGAGCCTAAAGTGTGGAGGGATTTAGTCTTTGACTATCCCTATTCATTGGCCAAGGCTGATTGGACTACTTGAGGATTTGGCAAGTCTTTGGGTTTTCCAATCTGTGGTTTTGGGCACCAACAGTCACTTCCACATTAAATGGAATTTTTTTTTTTATTTGAATTAGAAACTTGTGATTCAAATGGTTGCTTTAAAGGATTTTCTTAAAAGGTAGGATAATTAGAACATTTTGAAATCAATGTATGATGTATGTGGATGGGTGTCAAGTTTAATGACAAGGAGTTTTTATTGACATATACTCTTCAATCTATTATGTGAGTATAATACGCCTCTTAGCGTAATTAAAGTAAACTTTAAACTTAATAAAAATTGATCCTTAAAACAAAAAGAAGAAGAATTAGAATAAAGATAATTCTATATATATATTTTTTAATTTGTTTTCTTTTTAGAAACTTAACAAAATAAGATAAAATATCCTAATATTAAAAAAAATAATATAAAAAGATTTTCTTATCAAAAGAAGTTAATAATAAAATGTAGATTTTTGATTTTATGTAGTTTCTTTTTGTAATTAATAATATTAAAATATATATTTTTTAAATTAATATAAATGTAAGCATACAGTTGAGATTAATTCTATAGTTTTGCATCCTTTTGCTCAATTGTGGACCATTGATATCAAAATGTAGATGGTCCATTTCATATAGGGAATACCTTCAACAACATAAAAATTCTTTGTAAAGAGAGGATTAAGATGTAGTGAAAGATTATTCCAATAAATTATAAATAAGGTGTTGGGAACTTTTGAATTGGACAAGCAAGGTATGTAGTAGATATTGGAGTTGGGACATGTATTGCATGCATAATTAGAAATACATAGTTTTCTCAAATGGTTCATAGGAAAATGTAACTATTGACATCTTTTGTCATCTTGTCAAAATTTCTCACATAGAAACTTTATTAATAATTTGTAAAACATTTTTCACAAAACTTTCTCTTAAAGTCTTAAGCACCAAAAGGTACAAAAAATAGGGAAACTTTTATTAAAGTTTATTTCTTCTCACCAAAGTTTCATGTTGAAGGATTAGGGCATGCAATTAAAAGATAAAGGTTTTCTATTGATTTTGCATTGAAGAAGTGTCATTTATTACTAGCATAAAACCAACACTTTGTTGCCCAAATTATTCACCCATGCTTCTATATAATGAAAGAAGGTAGGACATGTTATAGAGGTGTGGAGGAGATTTGGGGATTAGTCAAGACTCATGGCACATTGTAAGTATCAGAATACTTGTCTTCATAAATGTAGACACATAAATTTGTCCATACCTAACCACACTTGACCTTATCCCATTCTAGCCAATCAAATAAATATTTATTATTTATTTAATTAACCTTTATCTTTATTTGTCACCCTTAATTAAATATATTTAAATTTATTTAATTAAGATTAATCTTCACCTTTATCCGTCACCTTTGATTAAATAAATTTACATTTATTTAAGTATGCTTAACCTTATCCTATAAACTCTCCTACTAAATCAATTAATTAATACCTACTTAATTACTTGTATTAGGTTGATTAATCTACATTACCATTTTTCCTATTATTTAATTCCACCTCACCACAATCCTTGACTACTTAATCCTAGCCCATGAACCCATCTACATGGATCAAGATCTAACATCTACATGGATCAAGATCTAAACTTGCCATCATGTAATAAATGTACCTACCCCCTCTTTCTCACACGTGTGAGCATGAAAAGTTGCATCATAACCTCCCTACATCTTACACATGCGATAGAAATGTCACTTTCATAAGCCCTCTTCCTCTTAGACATGTCACTTTCACAAGCCCTCTACCTCTTACACATGTCACTTTCACAAGTCAACCCATTTCTTACACATGTCATAGACATGTCCCTTTCATGAGCTTCCTGGTGTGTGTTCACACATGTGTTAGAACACTTAGCCTTGCACCTCACTTATCCATGTGACACATCACAAGGCTAATACTTCGAATCTAGGACCACACTCCCATTCAATCCTGACCATCCATTTGACATTTAATCTTGGCCATTGATTTTCCTCGTGAAAAAATTATAAATTAAGGTCTCTTCTCACATTTTATCCATCTTTTCATATGCTATCCTTATGTTGTCCATTTCATCACTCAATGACCTTCACAACACTACCATGTTGTTGGATCAATGAGCAACCACATCTAGCCAATCATTAACATATCAAGCTACTTATCATTTTAAGGTTTGCATGTGTTTTGTTTGAATAGGTTGAGTTTATATGCATATTCCATTCAATACTTTAGCATGCATTTATTTTGGTGAACCTAATGTGAATCGATTCTAACAATGTGTGTTCTTTAGAGTTTTAGTGTTTTGAGCTTGCAGGTTAAAGTCTTTCCTTGAGGGGGTCTTGGAGGATAACATTTCCAAATTGCAAAAATAATCTCACGGTTGTGTTTGAGATTGCCGAGAGATGTTTTTTTAACATATAATTTGTTATATTTTGGTAACTTATTGCTTGTGGGTTTTAGGAAGTATATGCAATGAATATACATCTTATATATTTTTTTTTTTGCATTCATTTAAAAATACATATTTTTGGCATATATTTACCATATATTTTGCAAATAAAATTAAATAAAAGAGTAGATATTTTTTTTTTGTATTCTTTAAGTATATGTTGTGTATATAATTTCATATATATACAACAGTGAGGGTTTTGAAACATTTATTATTTAAAATTAAAAACAAAAAAATATAATACATATTAAAAAAAATTACACAATAGAGTGTGTAATGCACAGTTCACATGACAATGTATACTCAGTCTATGTAATTGTATAATACAGAGTTCGCTTGTTTGTATATGCATAGTCCGTGTGGCTGTGTAACACACAGTCCATGACTTTGTATACATAGAGCTAAAAAAGAAAAAAGAAAAAAAAAATGAAATTTAAATTTTCTTTACAAACAACACAAAAAAATAAAAAATTTCCCTTTCTTATTTGTAATTTTTTTTCATGGTGGACATATAGAGGGTTTGCTTTAAAATCTTATTTTTAAGTGTAAATCTTTTATGTTTAAATTTGCAAAAAAAAAAAAATAGTTTTACATTTCACACGGCCTTTTGAAATATTGACAAGGCATTTTTTATATTTTATTTTAACTTCTATTTATTTTTAATTTTTGCTTCAAATTCACTCCTAGACATATGGTAGATCAAGGGCCAAACTTCTAAGAACCCATCCCATGGTAATAGGCCTATGAAACACTTAGCCACATAGAGGTCGAAATCTTAACATTTGGAGGCTAAAGATATATTTTCTTCTATGCATTCCATAAATGAGTTATTTTACTAAATCTGGTGTAACTTTTTTCTCACAGGTCATTTTTTGAAATTCAAAAAGCATTGGAAAGCTGATTTGGAGCTCTACACTATGGTGTAAGTCATTTTTCTAGATTTTGATCTAGAAATCAAATGCACATATCCAAAGTCTGATAAATACTAAGAGGAGGGGGGGGGGGTGAATTAGTATGCCAACAATCTCTGACCTTAAACACTTTAACAATCTGAAAATAAACTAGTAAAACAGTTTAACAGACAGACCAATTATCACACATGCAAACCAAAATGCAAATAAAGAATTCACCCACAAAATAAATACAACCATAACACAAGATATTTGACGTGGAAACCCAAATGGGAAAAACCACGATGAGATGGAACTCACAAGTCACTATCTACAGAATAGAAATCAGACTAGTTAAGGTCTTACAATGTTCTTCACTAGAACAGATCCTGTTAGGAATCTCAATCTCTATTAGGAGATAAGTCCGATTAAAGACTACCTTGCTAGAGGATTTTAGATTCACAGAAGTGAACCACCTTGTTAGAGGATTTTACAAAAGGCTTTTGGGCCTACCTGGTTAAGGGCTACAGACTTGTCAAAGATGTGAGTAATCAATAAGTGTTTGATCTATCTAATAGTACAAACTGCTTGGTTAGATCCAGTGTAGCTCACTGCTAATGTGTTCTAGCATTACTTTAGTCTTCTCTATCTCTCTCTCAGTTACAACTTGATCTTCTCAGATAAGATCGCTCTTACAACAACTCAACAACCACCTTAAACCCTAGCACAACATGAACCCTTTCAACAACAACCTAAAACCCCAGACATGATATCCTTTTAAAGGGATCTGATTTCATGTCGGTCCAATAGGATTACATTACAATTTCCTAGGTTCAATGAATCTAGACATACTTAGTAACATGACACAAAAATCACCGTCAGTGTGTCGGCAGCGTCAATCAATCGATGGATTGGTAACTCATCACAAAATGTCGGTTGGTAACTCATCACAGAGTATTACCAGTTCATACAAAATACCGGTTGCCGGTTTGACATAAATGAAGATTGGTAAGAATGTGCTATACTACTTTGCTTCCTCGTACCACTTGAGATCTACGAACTACTTGGGGTCGACATGCCACTTCAAACCAGGAAACACATCCTACAAAATCATCAATAGTCTAAAGACTAGAATACAACATACCAGATGGAACAAATACCGGTTGAGCTCTAGCTCATACACAAAAAGGGGCTCTCAATACAAGTGTGTCTCCATCAATGACAATCACAACATAAACATAAAAAATTCCAACAATCTCCCCCTTTGGCATTGATGACAACACTTAGGAAAATTTTGACATCTAAGTGTTTTACAACAAGAACATGCCATTAATAGCAATTTTTCATACAGAGCATAAACATTGAGATATCAGAGCATATAGCATATATCAAAACATATATCAAAATTTTAAAACCAGATACTTCTCCCTATTTTTCTCCAAAATAGATAGAGTACTTCTCCCCCTTTGCCAACAATGACAAAGTACCGTTGAACAACCCTGTTTCCATTTGATATTGAAATAATAAAAGTTTATGACAACAATGAATAATACTTGTCAAAAACTGATTTATAGTCCTGCAAAAATTATTTCATGGATAGAGACTAGGACTCAAGTAGGGAGGTGGCCACTTCTTTCTCTGTTTGCATCTGGGATACCTCTTCCTCCATGGCATCAACTATGCTCAGCTCTTGTGTAACTGAAAAGGCATCTAGGTTTCGATAACACTTCTGAAGAATTTACAGATGTGGAAGTAAAACTAGTTGAAGCTCCTACAAATCTCTAGACCATGTACTGATCTCTTGCTCCATTTTGGCTGACTGGATTTGGAACCGGTGAATGGTTTGCCCATAAGTTGCAAAGGAATCATAAGGAAACTTAAATGTGCTCAAGTAGGACTGTAAGTCCATTTGAAGTTTTTGCTTCTGGGCTAGCACATCATTGCAGAATAGATGGGGTTGACAGATTTTTCTTAGTAGCAAGTTTTCCTCATCCAAAGTGTCCCTTATATCCTTTTGGTCTTTCAGAAGTTCAGACCAGAGCTCATTCAACTTTTTCACCAAAGCAATGTTAAGAGCCTTTTGATGCTCTTTCTTGACATTTGCCTCAGCTACTTCTTCTAGGCTTTGCACCTAATCATCCACTACAGTACATAGTAGTTTGAGCTATGGTAGTGATGATTCAGTGTTAGGAAGATTGGTACCAGGGATCAAACCGGTAAGGGTGTCTACAGCCGCTTGAATTATGTCTTGCTCCTTTTTCCTTCAGATGATTTCAAGGTGCTCTTGAGCAACCTTGATGCTCTGCATAAGCTCTGACTCACTTGTAGATTGGAGATCAATAAGACTGGAGATATCAGCCAATTTGGCTTGACTCCCAGTTGCCTTCGAAGTCTCCATCTGTGTGCTCTTCATTGCTTCCGCTGCCTTGTCTGCTTCTTCCTTCTTCCTTTTCTCTACTTCTTTCTTCTATTCTTGTTCCTTGTCTTCCTCTTCTTTCTTTTTCCTCTCTGCTTCCTTCCTCTTCTCCTCTTCTTTCTCTTCCTCTTCCTTCTTCTTCTTTTCTTCCTCTTCCTTCTTCTTCTTTTCTTCCTCTTCCTTCTTCTTCTTTTCTTCCTTATCCTCTTCTTCTTTCTTTTTCCTCTTATCTTCCTCTTTTCACTTTTTCTCATCTTCATCTTTTCTTTTCTCCTCTTCCTCTTTTCTCTTCTCTTCCTCTTTCTTCTTTTTCTCATCTTCATCCCTCTTCTTCTTCTCTTCTTGTTCCTTAGCCACTTCCTGTGTGTCCTTGGGTTGCTCACTGCCTTGTTCAGCTTGTTGCCCCTATTCTATTACCTCAGTAGGTATGTCCTAAGTGACATCTTCTACATCTAGGGCATCGACATCAATAGTGTCAATTGGTTCTTCAACCAGGTTTCCTTCTTCATCAAAAACTTCATCCGGTTTGGATATGACTAGTTCTTTTTCTGCTTGCAGGTTGACCATTCGTGCTTTGTGAGTTTGAATAGCATGATTCATATGTTGATGAGTGTCTTTTTCAACATCATCAACTCTTCCCTCTAACAGCCAGAGTCCTCTTCTCCTTGTGAAGAAGAGTCCTTTATTTTGATCCAAAACATCAAATAATTCTAAGTTTGACAGGCTGGGAAAGTATTGTGCAAAGACTTTCTCCCTAATCTCCTATTCGTTTTCTATGGCAATGCACCATTTATTATCTAATGCCTTATATAATGAATCTGGTGTCTGAGATTTAATCTCTGATGGTGACCAGTCATTTTTACACAAATAAAGAATAATTTCCTGTAGTACTTCATCTTTCTCCTCACTATTAAAATCATCATAATAATCTACTAAATCATGAAGTAATTTTCTCCTAATATTCTTTACTATTCTTTGACAATGTGCCAAAGGTTTGTATGAGAAGATATCAATATTTACCGGTGCGGATGCTGCTGATTCATTCTTCTTCATCTTCTTTATTTGTCTGGCCTTCTTTGGCTTTTCATCAGACTCAGTCTCTTTAGAGTCTGGTTCATTTGACTTAGTCTTCCTTTTTCTTTCAAAGACTTTTGCCGGTGTCACTTCTGGTTTCTTCTTTGTAGGTGACTGCTTGGTCACTCTTGGAGTTGTAGTAGTAGCCAGTGCCGATGTTGTAGGCACTGCCTTTTCTTTCTTTGCTGTTGGTTCTCTTCCTTTCTTAACAGAGGGTTCCTCTACTAGTGCAATCCTCTCCAGATAGGTTCTGGTCCTCTTAGCCTTAGGATCAAGAGGAAAGGCAATGAGGGTTGAGGCATACCCTTCCAACATATCATACATTACCTCATAGCCCATTGGCTCCACTTCTTCCATTCTAGGCTCAACAACCTCCATTAGGCATTTGTCCACCTCGATGGTGAAACAGATGTCATCTTCATATTTCTTAATAATGTCACCTAAGATCCTCACCCTTTGACTCATCTTCCTCCTGAACTCATCAAAATATTTGTTCAGTACATCAAGGTAACCGGTTCTGATAGCTTGAATGCTTTCCTTGATCTGTTTGGTTATCGGTTGGTCAGGGGACCACTGGACATCTCCTACTCCAGGAAAGTAGCCTTGGAAATAGAAGAACAACCCAACCAATAGTTGTCCAAATTTCAATCTCAGTGCATTATCCTATTTAATCAACTTCAGATTAGACAGGAGTTGCCTCTGCATATCGGTGCACAGGTCAAAAGATGCATCCTCTTTAATCATCCGATAAGCGGCATTTACCGCTGCAGTAGATACAAAATTAATCCTGTTGGCTGAGAATGTTCTATAGCCTATCACCATGTAGGTGTACTTCACCAAATCATCCTTGATAGAATTAACTGTCATACCTCATGAGTCACTTGTTGAACTGGTGAGCTTGGCCATTTTCATTTTGCTTACCATTCTAAGGGCTAGCACTTCACCTGTGTTGCAAAAACTGGTGACTGCATGAATTGCCTGTGGCGTAATATCATGCATCCTCTCCAGGTACATCTTGTCACCATGGACTCTGCTCAAGATGATCCTAATATGATCCTTTGTAAAGTCTTCTAGAAAGTATACTGCATTATGGAGTTTCTTCTTCTCTAAGATACTAAATTCTGGTTTGATTTTCTTGTCCTTGCTGCAAAATAAACCTAACTGGGTGTGAATAGCTAAAGACCCTAGGTCTTCTATTTTACAATCAATATAGTCTAAAATTCCCTCTTCTACTATGACTCCAGCCAGAACTTTTGATAAGGCATTATATTTGAACTTCCTTTGATTGAAACTTTCCGACTCAATGGATGTGCTAGAACTGGTATGAGATGTGGAAGCCATTGTAAAGTATTTCAAGAACACAATAAATACCTTTAAAACACAAATTTAGGGCTTCCTGATTTTGCTTCACTCTACCCTCCATCGGTTGCCAAATCACCACTTTGTGTTCTCCATGACCGTTTGCAAATTGAATTTGAATCTCCTTCAAGACTTGTCAATTTCTTGAAATCTTAGCTCAAATTGCCTTTTCTTCACTCTGCACTTTGAAAAACTCTACTTCACTTGAAAAAAGATAGAGAAATGATTTGAAATATGCTTTTATACATGTCTCTCACCTACCACCATTAATGGTCCTCTATTAGGGCGTAAACCCCAATTTGCCTCTTTTACCATTTTCGGTCTTTTGCCAAGCGACAGGTATCACATACCAGTTAAGGTCTTTTACTTGTGTAACTAGGGATTCACAAACATTTCACCGTTTGCTCCCCCTAAGCCTCTTTGGAGCTTAGTTTGCCGGTTCCGATATTTCCACAGTAGGTGCAGAAACCAGTTCCTCTTCCAACATTGTTGGTTTCTTCCTCTAGGTTTTGTTGATGTCCGCTTGAACTGTTTCAACATCAATTTCTCCTTTCTGAGTGACTGGTATATCATCAGATATACTCTTTCTGCTTTTGCAGAATTTTGCAATGTGACCTGGTTTGTTGAAGTGATAGCAAACCAATCCAGGTGCTCTCCAAGGTCCATTGTTCATGTTTCCATTCTTCCTTCTGCATGTGGCAACAATGTGACCATGTCCATGACAAATCCAACTGTTTCTCTCCATTTGGTTGCCACTTGATGGCCACCGCTTCTTGACTCATGATTGAAGACATTAAACCGGTTGTAGTTCCAGTTTACAAAAGGTTTGAGACCAACTCCTTGGGTCCTTTGAGGATATCTTTCGGTGTTGTTCATCACCGACCTACATTCAAATGCTCTATGCCCAAACTTGTTGCATGCAAAAAAATGACCATTGAACTTATTGGATCTAGGTACATTGTTGATAAAGTAAGGAAAATTATTGTAGGCTTTGCTCCTGCATACATTTGCAGTGTGTCCTTCTTTAAGATAGTTAAAGCAAACAAGTTTGAATTTTTGCTTACCCTTTCCTTTGATTGTCGGTTGCTTCTTTGATGCTTCAGCATTTGTTCCTGAGGATTCTCCTTCCTCATGTCCAGAGAAACCAAGTCCATTGGTATTCTTTACGAGTCTAGATGACTCAAGCTTTTTCTCTAGCTTAACAGTACTTTTGCTAAACTTAGCAAGTATTTCCTTTGACTCAGAGAGTTCTTTGGAAATAGTAGTATTTGTCTCCATTAGGCTTGCATTTTCAGAGATGGCTATGTTTAGTTCATCTTGTACTCCTTCTTTTTCCATTCTGCTCTCATGAAGGTGAGCAGTCAGTGCACTAATATCTTATTTCAACTTGGAGATCTCATGATCTCTATCCTTTACCAGATCTTCAGCTTTCCTCCGGTTCTCAAGCTCTTGACTAAATCGGATAGTTAGTCCTTCCAACTCGTTTCTCAGATTAGAGTTTGAATCATTCAGTTTATTTACTTTTGCAATCATGGCTTCCATATTTGCTTCATCTTCAAAACTATTTTCAGATAGCTCCATCATCTTCTCTGCATGTTCTCTCCTTTTTTCTTGAGATGCCTTGTATTTGACCATAAGATCATCATAGGCTTGCTCAGACTGAGTGAGCCGTTGAGTAAGTTCCCTCAAGGTGTATTCCCCCATATCTCTTTCCAAGTGGTTAAACTTATAGAAAGGTTGGCTCTGATACCAATTAATAAATACGAAGAGGGGAGGGGTGAATTAGTATGCCAACAATCTCTGATCTTAAACACTTTAATAGTCTGAAATTAAATCGGTAAAATAGTTTAACAGATAGACTAGTTATCACACATGCAAACAAAAATGCAAATAAAGCATTCACCCACAAAAGAAATACAACCATAACACAAGATATTTGACATGGAAACCCAAATGGGAAAAACCATAGTGAGATGGAACTCACAAGTCACTATCTGCAGAATAGAAACCAGATCGGTTAAGGTCAGACCAGTTAAGGTCTTACAATGTTCTTTACCAGAACAGATCCTATTAGGAATCTCAATCTCTTCTAGGAGATAAGTTTGATTAAAGACTACCTTGCTAGAGGATTTTAGATTCACAGAAGTGAACCACATTGTTAGAGGATTTTACAAAAGGCTTTTGGGCCTACCCGGTTAAGGGCTATAGACTTGTCAAAGATGTGAGTAATCAACAAGTGTTTGATCTATCTAATAGCACAAACTTCTTGGTTAGATCTAGTATAGCTTACTGCTAATGCATTCCAGCATTACTTCAGTCTTCTCTATCTCTCTCTTAGTTACAACTTGATCTTCTCAGATAAGATCCCTCTTACAACAAATCAACAACCACCTTAAACCCTAGCACAACATGAACCCTTTCAGCAACAACCTAAAACCCCAAACATGATGTCCTTTTAAAGGAATCTGATTTCATGTCGGTCCAATAGGATTACATTACAATTTCCTAGGTTCAATGAATCTAGACATACTCAGTAACATGACACAAAAAGCACTATCAATGTGTCAGCACCGTCAATCAATCGGTGGATTGGTAACTCATCACAAAATGTCGGTTGGTAACTCATCATAGAGTATTACCAGTTCATACAAAATACCAGTTGCTGGTTTGACATAAATGAAGACTGGTAATAATGTGTTATACCACTTTTCTTTCTCGTACCGCTTGAGATCTATGAACTGCTTGGGGTCGACATGCCGCTTCAGATCGGGAAACACATTCTGCAAAATCTTCAATAGTCTAAAGACTAGAATACAACATACCGGTTGGAACAAATACCGGTTGAGCTCTAGCTCATACACAAAAATAGGCTCTCAATACAAGTGTGTGTCCATCAATGATAATCACAACATAAACATCAAAAATACCAACAAAGTCAACCTTTATTTTTGAACTTCAAATGCTCATAACGTGGTCATATGAAATCATTTTTCAATGATTTTTTTCAAAATTTATTAAAAAATTATAACGAATCTATTTTTGTAGTTAATGTTTTCTTTTTTAAAAAATTGGCGTGTTTTCCTCATATTTGCAAATTGGGCTTAAAATTAACCCCCACATTTGGATTTGGATCTAAAATGAACAATGTATTTTAAACCCAAGACCAACTTACATATGCTCACATTTGGTGCCTTAGGGTGAACTTGAGTGCACCAGAAATAAGTGGTCTTGTTTTTTTTTTAAAGAGGCCTTCTTGGGGATTTTATCACCCCAAGGGATGACCTCAACTCCTATATTATGGTAGAATATAAAGAGAGGGGGGTGAATCGAAAGACACCCATCTTGAAAGTAGAATCTTGTCAATCTTGGCTAAGACCCAAAGAACTTTATACCTTTGGGAAGTGAAGGTGGAGATTGGGTTACTATCTCCTCCTGACTATTTGGCATTATTCTCTTTCATATATGGATTTGGACCTCATGTACCTTGTGTATTTAGAAAACACCCCCTAGTTGAGCTTGTGAAGCCTAGTTGAGAATTTTTAGCCATATTTTCTTGTGGTGCCTTGTGCACACAAGGATTGATAATCTCACTTGAGTAGGCTTGTTGGTGTGTCTTATGTACTCGAATGTTTATATCACCCTCCCCACTTTAAATAAAAGGGGGATATATCATTGTATATTGATCCATAGGATTTTGTATTTTTCATCATTTCATTGTGTATTTTGGCCTTAAATCAAAAAATCTTAAAAAATCATAAAACCAAAAAAATTAAAAAAATCAAAACATTCAAAAAAAATTTATTTTAAGTCTAGGTGTCCTCCAATTCAAGCTATCTACATCATTTTATATTTCATCCATCAACCTCATCCTAATCACCTCCTTAATCATCCTTTTTTTTTTTTGTAACCTAGTGGTATCTCCGCGACCCAGCCCAATGTCTCCCCTTGCCTTACCTTGGTCTTATGGATGCCAATTTGGGGTTCAAGGAAAGGCGAGCTAAGGCAAGGCTAGTCCACTTGAGGTGTGGAGACCATCTGCAAGCCCCAAACACCAGGCAAGCCCAACATGAATTGAACCCAAGACCAATGGAGACCTCCTTAATCATCTTAATCATCCATCCAATCCTAATAATCCCTAATAATTATCTCCTAATAATGTTCCTAATCATTCCTCTTATATTAATCATCATAAATCCATCCATAATATATCCATTAAGAACTTAATCCTCATCAATTTTATCAATCAAATAAAGTTTCTAATTCTCATGCTAATCATCCTCCATAATCCACATGAAAATCCACCTAGTCCAATCTCATCATATTTACTTTTCCTAATCATCATTTATGCATTATCATCCTTAATCTTCATCCTTATTCATCATCTTAATCCAATCTCATTTTCAACCTTAAAAAAATCCTAATCTAATCCATCTACCCCTTCATCCAAAATAAATCACCCATTATCCATTCACTTATCTCAATCAAGTGTCCAATCCCCAATCCTTAACCAAAAATAATCATTTGAAAATTATATCTAAACATTTAAAATCATATAATTTGATCAAATTTCCACAATCCATAACTAAATCCATAAGTTTTTTTTGGATTTGATTGTGTACATGTTTTTGCATCAATGTTTCGGATCACACTCTATGATCCATCATCAGGATGAAAGAGAGTGTCAAGATCACATCCATCCTCCAAATCAAAATCCAACTCTCTCAACCAACATTTCTTTCATAATCATATTATTTCAATCTCCATCCTCATCTAAAATCAATCCCAAAATCTCACCTTCCAAATCTCATCCTTTTTTCAATTCCAATCCTCATCTAAGACCTCATTTAATCCAAATCCAAAACCCACATCTAAAAATGAATTCGTTTGACAAAATGTTTATGTAAGTTCAATAATCTATGGAAAACACTATTCCTCAAACCATAATTCCAACCCAGCCAACCTATCAATCATACCAATCAAACTCATCCATGTCTCAAAATCATCCAACCTCCACCTATTCATATATTTCACCTCAACCCAGTTATGAAGTCAATCCAATCTCCTCACATCCATATACAATATCTCCATCCATTCCACCTCAAAAAACTATATCCAATCCCAATCCATGTCCCATTTCTTATCCTTCTTCTACCTTTGAAAAGATAAATCCATCTTATCCCTCATCCATGTCTCCATCATATCCCTCTCAAGAATATCCCTTCCATCCAACATATATACCTCCATCATCTCCCCTATCCCTATCCCAATCCCCATCTTTGTATATCCCCTTCATCACCTTCACCCACAATCCAATCCTTTTACCCCATAGTTCACCAAGCCTGAATCCTAATCCCCCACTACATAATCCCAATCTTTTGTCTAATCTTAAACCTTTTCATTATCCTAATCCTTTGAAACCAACAACATCCCCATCCTACAAATATATTTTCATAAAATTGACCAATAATTACTAGCAAAGGAGAAAAAATCCCCATCTCCAAACAAATTTTTCCAATCTCCCCAAGTTATACATCCACCTCCATCCCCTCCAAATCAAGACAAACCTTAATCGCCTAAGCTTCATGATACAAGCCCAAATATGTCAAGACCTTGTTCTAAATCATGATAGAATATATTCCTCTCCACCTTAAGAACAAAGAATCCCTCCATCTCATGATACCTCTCCATTTCAAAATCTGTCTTCCCTCCACTCCATCCCATGATTCTCTTCCATCTCAAGATCCAATTATCTCTTCTAATCCCCTTCATAATATCATTCCTAATAAAGATAAATACATCCCTTTTATCCAATACAATTATTCCCCTCCATTTCAAGACCAAATCACTCCATCTCATAATCCCAATACATTTTAAGAGAAAAGTATCCCCTCCACCCCATTGCTTGATCCCCTTACATCTCAAGATCCAATCATACCTTCCACTCCACCACATGATCACATCCCATGTCAAGATAAAAGTATTTATTCATATCCATGTAATGATCTCAATCCATCTCATGATCCTAATGTTCCTCTTAATCTCCCACATGATCCTAATCCTCACAAGATCCCATCTCCCATATCCAAGTTGTCCATGAATCCCATACTTATCAACTTGGCTCTTCCACCTTCATCCACTATGGTTTCCTCCACAAACTAACCAATTCCTTCCCCCACCTATCCCCCTCAAAATGGATTCACATCTTCTTTCAAAAAATAATATCCCATTGGAAAAATAATTTGTGAAATCAAGAACTATCAAGGCAAAGAGTTAGGCCTACATGAACAAGGCATATTGAAACCCCTTCAAATCAAATAAAATCCAAGTTCATATGGCCTTAGATACCAAGCTTATGCTCAAGATGTTAGTACTCCTTTTAAACCTTCCAAATTTAAAATATATCCATCTAAATCAAATCCCACCATCCCTTATCTTCCAAATCTATTTTGGGCTCTTATATCCTGAATTGTATTTCTTCCTCATCCATATCCATTTTGGGTCTTTATGTTCCAAAAAAAAATCCTTCACCCCTTTCATCCATTTTGGGTTCTTACATATCTTCATCCACCAACCTTATCTCAAATTCAACTACCCCATCACCTCAAATACTTAAGAAAGATCAACATAGGCACACATCCTTGAATTCCTTCGAACATTATCCCTCCATCACCCCATCCATAAAATATCAAAGTCATCCATCCTCATGAACCCATACCATTTCTATTGAAAGCAATTTGGATACCCAAAATCCACACAAATACAAGGACTGACTTGTCCCATATAAAAAACATGCTAAAGAAAAGAAAAATATGATTCAAAAGCAAGAAAAATCCCAAAGTCCACAAAGGCCCAAAAAGAAAAAAAAATATGTTGATTCCCATAATACTCATAGAATAAATGCATGTCAAAGTAAAATTCAAAATTGCATCAAAAATATCCCTTCCCTCATAAGTCCTATAACCCTCCATCTAAAAATCCTTCATCTTCAAAATTGATTTTGTGTTCTTATGATCCAAAATATACTATCCTAAGTCCATCACCCCCTTCATCTATTTTGGATCCTCAAACACCACATTTTATCCTCCATCTAATTCAAAACCCCCTCCGACCACAACTCCACCACCCTTTAAGGTGCGTGCCAATGTCAATCTTCCCAATGTCTCCATCCATTCATCCACAAGTCTTTCAAAATGTCATCCATTATCCAACATCAATTCTCCATAATATCATTCCTTTAGTCCAAATTTGTGCATAATTACTTATCCCCCTCCATCTTCCATCCATTCCACCCATCCATTTCTAAAAACATATATGAGCATATCACCAATTATCTTGGTTCATTATAGTACAATTTTAAGGGATTGTAAAGGATGGGATTTGTTATCCTTAAGGTGATGGACGTCATGGAGCAAACCTACCTTCTCTCTACCTCATTGAAACTAGAGCTAAGGGTGAGACATAGGATGAAAATAAAAAACTAAGAATAGAATGAAACAAATGACTAACAAAAAAAGTTTCTGAACAACTCTGTTAAGCCTCTATCCCGAGGATGAGCATGTAGAACTAGGAAACCAACGCAGCACGTTGTCATCCTGTATGGATGAGGTACAGAGGTCATACAAAAAAATGATAGATGCACCTATACTACTAATTAAACACAGAAAATGACAAACTAAGCTAATAACACCGAATATGAAATACTACAATGAAATGAGAAAAAAGAATGAGGGAAGCTCACAACTGGTCCACAATTGAAACCTCCTGCAAGATGATTGCCTTCCCACAACTATAAAACTAGCACACAAGTAAGAAGGAAAATGTTGGGGTTGTGTTTTGGAGTCTACCTCAGTCAGACCCCCATTTTGGCGTTTCCACCTCCACGGACAACCCGAATAATAGAAATGGTGAAATGGAATGATAAAAATGAAAGAAATGTGATTGAAATAATAGATAGATTGAAATAAAAGATTATGAATATGCAAGAAAATAAAAGAAAGTAAGTAAAATCCCCTTTCAAATATTGTGAGCACAACACTATAAGCTATTTGAGAGACTGCAACAATGGTGGTCTTGTAAAAATCAGTGAATATTGCTCAAGAAGATCACCAAAAGCTTTAACCTGCAAGAAAAATGATCAAGAATCCTCCAAAATTCCTTCAAATGGGAGAGATATAGGCCCTGGAAGGAAAATCGACATTGGTGGGTGCATGCAAAGGCATTGCCATTCCTTCCAAGTGCGGGTGTAACACTCAAATGGCCACCTATGGACTATAAGATTCATGAGATGCTAGAATGTCATAGGGATGTCTTCACATCACACTAGTGTCTTGAGGATGATAGGTCAACAAATTTGTTAAGATTCCAGACTGGAGCTAACAAAGCGATATAGGTGGGAAAAAAGACAAAAGTGGTGGTACATGACCTCTGATGATGTGGAGGAAGGCACCATTTGTTGTGTTGAATTGTACAAGGTGTGATTTTTTATATTACTTTTTGCCCCCACTTTAGCGAGCATGTCTTTGCTGAGATATACAAAGATAAAATAGAGGATAATAAAGGAAAGTGTCATGATGAGGAGGGGGCGAGTAGCAAAATTTCATTGATTAGACGAGGTTGCCCCTGACAAGATGAAGTTGAAGTTTGAAATAGATATTTCCAAATGACACATTGCAAATATGCTAGTTGCATAATAACATGTTTCATGATAAGATAAAGGATAGATTAAGATGGATGAAAGATAAGATAGCGTAAAAGAGAGACAAACCTCGCCTGGAGGAAATCCCCTTATTATGAACAGATGCAAGATAAGTGACTATTGTGATAAGATATGAGATGTGCCTTTATAGATAGAAAAGCGTGTTATGCTAGATAGCTATATGATAGGGTTTACGAGATTATGCTAGTATGGATAACCATACGATAGGGAAATATTTTTCCGGCATGGGTAGCAATACACTAGGTAGCCATGTGATTGGGAGATCAAAGATAGATTTGATAAGTAGTAGATTGGCCCCTACAAAGGAAAACAAAAGAGATAGATCGAATGGTTTGGCCCCCATTTAGAAAAAAAAGATCAAGTGGTTTGGCCCCCACCTAGGAAAAACATGATAAAGAAAAAGATCCAGTGATTTGGCCCCCACCTAAGTAAACATGAAAAAATGATCATCAAGAAATATAAACGCAAGAGGCCAAATGATAAATGGAGTTCATGTAGAAATGCAAATATGATGCCCCCCCTTAGAATGATATGCATGCAGGGAATGTTATTATAAGGAGAAGAGTAGTTGTGGCATGTCAACATAACAATATGTTTTGTGGGATGCCACCATTAGCTAGTGACACATAAACATCCACAACATCAATGATGGATACAAGAGGATAGGGAAATTTAATAGTTTCGAATCAGAACCCATAGTAGTGAGAAAAGATATGTATTCCAACTATGAGATCGGTATATCATCATAGTGCCAAAGTTCTCAGATCTGAAGAAGAGCACATGAAGAAAAAGATAAAATAAAAATTTGGTTCAACATGGAAGAAGGCTAAAGATGCCCCCAATGGTTTGCATCATTCCCAAATATTGCAAAGAAAGATACAATAGATATAAGAAGTAGAGAGACAAATAGAAGAAAGTGCAAGACAAAAAAATATCTCATAATTGAGCACCTACAGAGTAACTCACGTCCTCTGGGAGAGCACAACAGATAAAGCAAGCATATAAAAAAGCATGAGGGAACACTATCAAATGCACATGAAACAAGATGGAGATAAAATATTAATAGCCTAAAGGTTATCCCTTATAAGATCATCATCCTCCCAATCTAGAACATAGGGAGAAGCAAGATGAGCTCAAAGAGGGACTATCCCAAGAGCTTCATTGGGAACCTCACCAATAGTGAGGGAAAGGGATGAAGTAGAAGCAACATCTGTATCTACAATCTCAAAGGAGGTAAGGGTCAATGATCACAAAAAGTGTTAGATAGTTCAGATAACTGGAAGACAACTAAGAGGGGGGGGTGAATTAGTTGTCTCAGATTACATGAACATTCAACAATTAAAAATTTAATACTAGAACCCAAAACATTAATACCAGAATAGTAGTAAATCCAATTAAGCATAAACAATAATCACATAATAAAATCCATCCACACAACACCAAGATTTGTACGTGGAAAACTCGGTAAAGGGAAAAACCATGGTGGGAAGCCTACCCACAGTCAGATAATACTTTTGTAGTAAGTTTGTGAATTACAATAAAGGGGTCTGCACTTGTAGAAAGGCCAATAGCCTAGAGCACACTACTCATCACAAAAGGATCCTCACTGACTACATAGAAATCTAGACAACAATCCAGAGAAGTGTTGAACTGCAAAAGATAGCATCTCCTATGCTTGAGTATAGTTTCAGTTAAGCTCAATACCAAAGGACTAAATCCTCTTACATAACCCAATTTGTTCTCCAATAATGGACCAACTCCTCTGCCTGAATGATATTGCATTTATTTGCACATTACATCCCTTACCCATGACCTCTTATATTAACCATGATGATCTACAATGAGATCTTACATCTATTTATACAAAACCCTACCCCATAAACAATCAGGTCAGCCACCAGATAATAAACCAATTACATAATTACAAACCAAGTTGGCCTTAGACCAAACAATAAATATTAACACATAAGATATCCCTAAAATACATCAATAGGTCATATCCACACATTACATTAAAGTTGGTCCATAACCTAGATCAACCGGGACCATGTATAGGTCCACACGCTTCAACAATGATCTCCATCGTCCAAGTATTGAACATGATCACCAACAACATCCCTAAACTCCATCAAAAGCTACACCAACACCACTTATACAATTCATCAAATATTTCCATCAAAAGCTTTGTCGGTGAAAGCCTCATCAGAACCAGAAACTGATCTTCTAAGCAAGTAGGATAGTATCCAATCACCAGACCAAAACCAACTGACCAAATATGAGTATAAGTATCATGAACAAGCCAATTCCATCACTAGACTATATTGAAGCCTACCGGATCATACCAGATCCAATTTAACCAGAAACCACTTAACCTACTAGGACTAGAAGGGTGTTGGTAAAGAATCCAACCAACTAGTGTTGACATCAATGACAAAACATCAATGTAACACATAATCAATTCCACCAAATGGCCAACAATCTCCCCCTTTGGCATTGATGGCAACACTAGATGTGAAAAAAATCTAAGTACCAAGAAATGCCAAACAAGTCTCCCCCTGTGGAAGATAACCAACAATCATCTGCATATAGCTCTGAATAACTCTCCCTTTTACTTTTCATATCTCTTCCCCTTTGACATTTATCATTTTTTTTCTTTAACTTTTTCACATCAATATCTCTCCCCCTTTGACATCAATGCCATAAATCTAACAGAAATATCAAAGCAAAAGCATAAGCTTTTGAATCTCAAAGCTGACTACTCCCCCTGAGCAGTAGCATCCCACATCAGTGCCAGAATGAATACTATCTCTGATAATGCATACCGGACTGATGCCAAACTGCATCAATCAAGTCTCTACCAGAGGGGAATAAACTCCCAATTTCTCTCTTAGGTACTCAAATGATTTGTTGGATAACGGTTTAGTGAAAATATCTGCAATCTTCTCTTTAGTATTCACATAAACCATTCTAACTTTATTTGCTTCCACCTTCTCCTTCAAAAAAAATATACTTGATAGATATGTGCTTTGTCTTAGAATGAAATACCAGATTCTTTGATATATCAATAGCGGGAGAGTTATCATAGTGAATAACTACTGGTGCATCACAACCCACCTTTATATCTTTCAACATTTGCTTCATTGATAAAACGCGTGTATAGTTAGTAGCAGCAGTAACATACTCAGCTTCAATAGTAGATAGAGAAGTACATGATTTTTTATTTCTGATCCATGAAACCAACTTATTTCCAAGAAAGAAAGCTCCACTGGAAGTACTTTTCCAATCATTAACATCTCCAGCCCAATCAGAATCTGTATATGCACATAAGGTAAAGTTATCATCCTTAGGGTACCATAAGACATATTCTGATGTACCTTGCAAGTATCTAAAAGTACTTTTCACTGCCATCTCATGATTATCTCTAGGATCACTTTGAAATATTGAAACAATACAAACAACATTCATTGTTAGGCCTAGTCTGAGTCAAATAGAGCAGACCTCCAATCATAGATTTGTATCTTGGAGGATTTATCGGTGCAGAAACATCTTTTCTTATCAATTTCTCACTTGTAACCATAGGAGTAATTACTGGTTTATAATCTCCCAAACCAAATTTATTCAATAATTCCTTAGGATATTTAGTTTGACAGATGAAAATTCCTTTGTCAGTCTGAGTAATCTGCAAACCTAAGAAAAAATTCATCTCACCAATCATAGACATATCAAATTCTTTCTCCATATTCTTAGAAAATTCTATACATAACTTATCTTCACCTCCAAAAATAATGTCATCAACAAATACTTCAACAATCAGTATATCATCATCAGTGATTTTATAATATAAATTATCGTTAGCACTACCCTTAGTAAAACCAAGCTTCAAAAGATATTTATCCAACCTTGCATACCAAGCTCTAGGTGCTTGTTTTAGTACATATAAAGATTTCCTTAACTTGCAAATCAAATATGTATCATCTAATAGTGAAAAACCATCAGCTTACTGAATATAAACTTCCTCATCAAGATCCACATTCAAAAATGCACATTTAACATCCATCTAATAAACCTTGTAGTTTTTATAAGCAACATAGGCAAGATTACAGCTTCAATCCTAGCTACAAGTGCAAAATTCTCTCCATAATCAATTCCTTCCTTTTGAGAATATCCTTTACAAACCAATCTAGCCTTATTCCTTATAACTTGAACATCCTCATTCAATTTATTTTTAAAAACCCATTTAGTTCCAATAACATTTTTATTTTTAGGCTGGGGAACCAAAGTCCATGTGTTATTTTTCTCAATCTAATCTAATTCTTCTTCCATAGCTTTCAACCAATGTTCATCATTACATGCTTCAATTACTAATACCAGTTCAACTTGTGAAATTAAACACACCTCATTAGTTTCTAGTATTCTTCTTGTCTTCACTCCATTGCTCTTATCGCCAATGATTTGATCTTCAGAATGATTTAATCTCACATACCTAGGAGTCTTTTGACATTTTGTTCCTCTTCCTTGTTCTTCAGTTATTGTAGAATTCTCTGATGTTTCTGGAGTAACTAGTTCAACTCTCTATTCTGGTAAAGGTGCTACCAGTTTAGATATAATAATTTCCACTGTTGGTTCCTTCTCATAAACTCTGATTGACTTTTCTTCAACTCATCTACTTTGACATTAGCACTCTCCACAATTCTCTTCAATCTCTTGTTATAGCATCTATATGCTTTTCTTTAATTAGAATAATGAAGAAATATGCCTTCATCACATCTAGGGTCAAATTTTCCAATAGTATCATCTCTCCTAATATAACTTTTACTACCAAAAATTCTGAAATACTTAACTATAGGTGTATTGCCAAACCCTAATTCATAAGGTGTCTTACCGATTTCTCCTTTGATATGTACTCTGTTGAATGTATAAACCACTATACTCACTGCTTCTCTCTAGTAGATACGAGATAGATTAGCTTCCACCATCATTGTTATAGCAACATCCAAGATAGTTTTGTTCTTCCTTTCCACAACTCCATTCTGTTGAGGTGTCCGGGGAGCAGAAAAATGTCTTCTTATACCATGCTTGTCACAAAAGTCATTAAACTCACTGGATGTGAATTCTTCACCATGATCTGATCTCAAACATTTAATCTTCAATCCTATCTCAGTTTCCACTTTAGCCTTAAAGATTTTAAACTTTTCAAATGCTTAATATTTTTCTCTCAAAAAAGTAACCCACATTATTCTAGAATAATCATCAATGATTAGCATGAAATATCTATCACCATGAAAACTTTTAATTCTAGCAGGGCCACACAAATCAGTATGAATAAGATCAAGAACATCATTTGATTTATCATGTATACTTCTAAAAGAAGTTCTGACCTATTTACCCATCAACTGAGTGACATCACCATATGATATTGTTCTTAGGGTTAGTGCTTCACCTATTGCACTGAACCCTGCTACTCTTTGGATCACATCCTTTTGTGATTTTGATTGGTGCTTCATTTCCCAACCATATAAATTCATCATGCACTCTACTTAGCACATACTTGATCCAATCGACATGGAATTGGTTAGGAATATCAACAACATATGGCAAACCCTTGGTCTTCAAATGCATATGTTCTTCCTTCAACAAATCATTGTCACAGAACCTTTTGAATTCATCTTGAATGAATTTGACTCCAAGTTCTTCAAGCTTATAGTGGATGAAAGAATGAATATCTTCAACCAGTAGTACATCAAAGGGCACAGATGATAGGGCATCAGTCATATCGATCTCTTTGGCCTTCATAAGATGAAAATTAAACTCAGGCTGTGGTTCCTTAACTACCTCAACCAACACAAGAGTCGACAAGGAATCTGCCATGATAAATTAGAACAGAATTCACAGATTGACTTCTTCTACTATTTATGCTAGGGCTTTTCATCACGAAAACTTCACTGCTTGATCTCCAAACTTACTTTGCATGGAATACACTTAACAGAATTACAAAGCCTTTGATTGAACTAGGAGCTCACGAATGCACAAATGAAAGAAAGGTAAACAAAATAATCTTTCATTTCCTTATTTATTTGCTAATTTGTTCGGTGTACTTTTACAATAGTTAAGTTGTACAACCTCAAATGGTCATATCTTATAATTTACCGGTGTTAATTCTTTACCGATAATAATACAATCTTTAACACCTATACTCTTAACAATTAATCGATGAAGAATTACAAACAATTTGCCAACTTTTTTGCATCTATGTAATGCAAATAAGAGTTACCTCACTTTCATTTTGGGGAATCAGCAATGATTTTCCTTTTTGTTTTAAAAGGCCCCCCCGAGCATCGATATGCTTAGTTTGAAGAAGAACTGTCATCACTGGTAGATGATGACTTAGTTTTAGAATGTTTCTCTCCTTCTTTGCTTGATTCCTTCTTAGTCCATGTCTTTTTCATTTCATTCTTTACCTCTTCAACTGTCTTCTTTCCTTTCAAATCATTTGGCCCTTTCTTCTTGCCAAATGGTTTCATATCTTCAGACCGGTTATAGGATCGGTTCCTACACTCTCTGGCTAAATGATTGATCTTATGGAAAATGAAACATGCCATACCAGTTCTTTTCCATGGTCCTGCATTGTTTCTCTGACCCATTCTCATCATCCATCATTGCAACATGACCAAAATTTCCACAAGTGGAACAGGTGGCATTGAGCTGATTTCTCTTTCTATTAGGGCTAACTGATTTGGGTGGAGATCTTGATGCATTTGTCTTGAACATACATTCTTCAGCTTTGTGTCCATATTTATTGCATGTAAAGCAATATCCATTAAAGCTTCTTCTACTAGACATGCTACTTGATCGAGATTTAGAGTCATAAGAAGTGTGTCCTTACTTGTGATAGTTATAGGAATAACCATCAAAGGTGAATGACTTCTTGTGACTGACTGGTCGATATCTACAGACATCAAACTTATGACACAGTTTACCACAATAATTGCAAGAAGATTTAGATGTCATGCCCAAACTTTTGGGCACGAACGGGATAATTTAAAAAAAAAAAATAACAACCTAATAACATTAAATTTGCTAATACGAAACGCACTAACAAGTTTGTCTTAACTATGTTTGGGTTAACTCTAACCACTAACTCAAGTAAGCAAAATAATATTTAAATTATATGCGGAATACTAAAATAATTATTTATTATCTCATCAATTTAAATCAATAGATTAAATTAATCACAAATCTCTAAATTGATTGACAAGGATAATATTAACCTCCAATAATCATTAATAGCTTTTAGGGACTAAATAAAATTAGTCCTAGCACTTAGATTATTAATTGTCTATATCTTATTTTAACAATAATTAAAATATGATTAATCTAATTCGACTAAATGGTCAATTAATCCATAAAAAAAATTTCCCTATAAAATTTAGCCTGGAATAGCCTAAATTTAGGTAGACTAAATAATCCCTTATTGTCAAAATAACTTATAAGTTATTATAAGTTCCTAAGGGTTTAAAATCTAAATTAATTAGAATTTAAAACATCATTTTTGAATATACCCATATGTTTATTAAAAACATATATATAATATAAACATCTTAATAAAATATTAATCTTCAATTTGACCTATACATTCATATTTTAAACTATATATATATATATATATATATATATATATATATATATATATATTTTAGATGCATATTAAATTTAGGGCTAACTCTACTATGCAATATATTATTTCTGTTTGAACCCCCTTTTTTTTGTTTTTACAGATTGATTAAAATATTCAGATTTATATCAATGTATACTTTTTTTTTATCTTAAATACCTTATTGCTAAAATCAGAGATAGACTATTTAACTTTAGATTTATTGTCTGCATATAAGTAAATGATAGAGTTAAATAAATTTAAACAACAAGTATATTTAGACTAGAAAGCATTGAAATAAATCTTAGAAATAGACATGTTGATTTTTTTTTTTGATTTTTTTTCTGCGGGTAGATAAAAGGGAAAAAGACAAAATTTAATAACTATATTTGCATTTCCATAAATGGGACTAAATGTTTTATTTCTAGCTTACTAACATACATGCTTTTCTATTTCATTTTTTTCCTTTTCAAGATTTCAAATGCTTAAGGGGATAAAATAAATTACTTGATTTTCAAAATAACACATACACAACAAGTATTATTTTCAAAACTACAGGAACTAAATCCAGAAATACACATTTCATTTTTTTTTTTTGCAACAAAATAATACTTAATAAAAATAATGCATTTCTTTAAAGTTTATTTAAAATACAACCTAGCCAACAATACAAATGGGTGATATACCCAACTAGTCTCTCTTTTCTATTAAATGAGGACTTTAAATAAATGAATACATTCCTTTCAAAATAAATACAACATGCAACTTTTATTTACATTTCTGCAACTCAAAAATATAGCATCCCTTTTCTTATTCTTTTTTTGCAAATCAAGAACAAAAACCAGCAACTCCTAGCTTGACTTTTTCCTTCCATTCGAGGCAACCTACAAATAAATCATAAGGCTTGACCATGGAGTGCTCACCTCCCAACCTAGGCTTACTAGAAGCGACCCTTGAGCTTGGAGAACCAAGCCCTGGACAGGTTACAGACATGCAAACACAACAAGCAAGGGAAAAATATATAGCAAACACTTTCCCAAACAAGGCTACACTCCATCACAAAATGTGATGATTTCACATGGGTGGTAGTGGACCAAATACCCTGAGGAGACTGCAAGAATGGTAGAACACAATGCCACCTCATGGCAAACAAAGTTATTTCATAAGATCATTAACCCCAAATTCCTTATGCCCCCCAAGGCAATCATGCCATACTTTCTCCCCTTATGACCCCCAAATGCACAAACCAGGCCATGCAGCAAGGGTCACAAATACACCCCTTGAGTTCTCTCTCATAAAGAGAGTCTCTCACTCGAGGGCTGCCAAACTTCTACCACCTGCAAGACCATCCTACTCTCCCAAGAGTAGAAGGCCTTGGTTACTCCCAAAACACAAAAAATGCATACAAGAAAATAAAAGACAGATCGCATAATAATAATTTTCATAAAAGAAAATATAAGAGAATCACTTTCACATACAACCAAACTTTCCAACATAGACATGCAACGTAAAAAGCAAAGAGATGAACCAACCTTCAATCTCCCCAAAGGTATGCTAGAACTAGTTTGAGGATGAGCAACCCAAATCCACAATCCTCCCTTCTACAGTTAGCCAAATTTTGAATCCAAAAACCAACTTTTCAAAATGCATAGTCTCCAAAAATGGAGAGTGGGTGATTACCCACAAAATCTCTCATTCTTGCCTAAGAAGACCTCAGTGAGAATTATCATAGGTTTCTAAAACTCAAAAAGGAAAAAGTAAGAAAAAGATCAAAAAGGATCTCTCATTAAAAAGGAAGGTTATCTAACCTAGATGGCACCTTCTAATTTTGAATTTTCTCAAATCTTAGAAAACCCACTTTTTGGGATGAGTAAACAGTCACATGGGAGTAGACACATGACTAAAAATACTCCTAACCCATAGGTATACCTTATGGGCTTTAGGAAACACCTTTAAACTACCCCTAGGAGTCCATTTGACCCCTTATAAACCCATCTGAAGTTTATTTTCGGGTCAAACTTGAGTTGACCACTCCAAAGACTCTCTACCCAAGGAAATTATAGAACCAAATTCAAATGATTGTAAAAGCTATAGTTGAACAACTCCCTTCAAGAGACAAGTCAAAATTCAAGACATAAATCAACACATGTCAAGTGACACAATAAAATACATTACAAAATTACACATGGAAATTGTCTCTTGTTGGATTTAAATAAATCAATAATAAAATTTAACACACATGCATCATTTACTATTACAAATAAAATATGATACATACGGGGTGTTGTCTCTCCAAATAGACAACCCTTGGCTTTATGAACATACATAGGTCTAGGTTTGGTTCTCCATAATATTTCCATGGTCACATGGATAATTTTCCTGTGCATCTCAATTACACATTAGTAATTCCAATAACCTCATATAATATTAAACACATGAATAAGAATACACATCAAACACTCTACATACAATTTACATTTAAACAAACCGATATATCTTATATCCAAATAAATCCACATAAGCAATTATCATAATCCACATAATGCTGATCCATACATAAAACATGCATCCTATTTCTATCATCATAGTAAAGTCCTGCAATTCTAATAATGACATGCATCATCACAAAGTAATCCTATTCTAGAATCATATAGAGTTCTATATCTATAATGCATAGAAATGAAGCATGAATATATATCAATATTATCCAAATCATGGAATCATATAAGTTCCAAATCCATAATGCATAAAAATAAGGTATCCATAATAGTCTCAACATGAAAAATATTGAAATGCTAGGATGAGTCGGGGTAGGGCCTCACACCCTCCCCCTCTAGGCATGAACTTCCTCCTGGAGTCCATTTGACCACTTATAAACCCATCTGAAGTTTATTTTTTGGTCAAACTTGAGTTGACCACTCCAAAGACTCTCTACCCAAGGAAATTATAGAACCACATTCAAATTATTGAAAAATCTATAGTTGAACAACTCCCTTCAAGAGACAAGTCAAAATTCAAGACATAAATCAACACGTGTCAAGTGACACAATAAAATACATTACAAAATTACACATGGAAATTGTCTCTTGTTGGATTTAAATAAATCAATAATAAAATTTAACACACGTGCATCATTTACTATTACAAATTAAATACAATACATATGGGGTGTTGTCTCTCCAAATAGACAACCCCTGGCTTTACGAACGCACATAGGTCTAGGTTTGGTTCTCCATAATATTTCCATGGTCACATGGATAATTTTCCCGCACATCTCAATTACACATAAGTAATTCCAATAACCTCATATAATATTAAACCCATGAATAAGAATACACATCAAACACTTTGCATACAATTTACATTTAAACAAACCGATATATCTTATATCCAAATAAATCCACATAAGCAATTATCATAATCCACATAATGCTGATCCATACATAAAACATGCATCCTATTTCTATCATCATAGTAAAGTCCTGCAATTTCAATAACGACATACATCATCACAAAGTAATCCTATTCTAGAATCATATAGAGTTCTATATCTATAACGCATAGAAATGAAGCATCAATATATATCAATATTATCCAAATCATGGAATCATATAAGTTCCAAATCCATAATGCATAAAAATAAAGCATCCATAATAGTCTCAACATGAAAAATACTAAAATGCTAGGATGAGTCAGGGTAGGGCCTCACATTAGAAAACTTCATAACTTTTATTCCTGATTTGTCCCTTTTATCATCATTCATCCTTTTGGGATTAGATGATTCTCCTATTTCTAGTGGACCTGTATCGAAGTAGCCAAGACTAGTTGTCACCTTTGTTCTCCTTTGAGCTTTTAATTGTTCATCTATCTTCTCAGAGATTTCATTAAATTTTCTCAACTTTTAATTTCTCTCATTTGTATCTTTCAACTCATTTTTGAGTTGTTGAATCTACTTCATCATCTTCTCCTTTTCCTTTGCTTTGTCATGCAGATGCTCCTTGCATGACTGTGCTCTCTTGAGTAAGAAATCAGATTTATTCATCCTTTTCAATGATGATTGCATCATTCTCTCTTAGGGCTTCTTGAGTAAGCCTTTTGGCTCTTTCAATTTTGGATAGTGCTTCTTCTGCATTTTTCTTTCTTTCTTCTGCTATCCTTCCAAATTGTATTATTTCAGTCATTCTTAGGGCCTGACTTTCATGCTCTCCTTTTAGATTTGTGATTTATTCAGTCTACTTCTTGTTCTTTTCCATCATCTCTGAGACTACCTCTTCTACTTCCTCAAATCAACTATGTTCAAAGAGTTGATCTATGATTTCTTAACTCTCATTAAGTTGTAGAGAGAGTTCCTTCTTTTTAGCAAGTGATTTTTTCATTCTATCCTTCACTTGAGCAATCATCTCATTAGCTTCATCAAGCTCCTTCTGATACTAGTATTCCTCCATGATCTTTTCCTCAAGTTAAAATTTTCTTCAGAGGACCTAAGCTTTGATACTGATTGTTGGTATTAACTAGTGACTAAGAGGGGGGGTGAATTAGTAAAAATGGTTTATAAATAATAATATCACAAATTGACCGGTTTGTAAATACCCTTTTTAAATTAACTTAAAACATTGCATTAATCATGAAGGCAAGAACATTGAAGGAAAGAGATTTGCATGCATCAAATAAAAATCACATAACACCAACAATTATACATGGAAACCCTCAGTTAGATGGAGAAAACCATGGTGGGGATAACCCACAATCTCTTTTACTATAGTAAAAAGAGTGCCCGGTTAAGAGCTTACAATCCTGTTCCTTTTGATAACATCACCATGTTAAAGATGACTAGTATCTTGTTAAGAATACCTTAGAATCTATTAGGATTCACCTTGCAAAAGGATTTTACACTTCTATCATGGAGCGACCCTATTAGGGGACTTTACAAACAGAACCTGTTAAGGTTCACCCTATTAAGGGATTTAATCTACTACAATTATTAGAGAGCAAAAAATCATTGATTTGATGATGACACCTTTGTTGTTGAATAGATCTATTCATATCTGCTTCAGTCTCTGCTTGTTGATGACTTCACTGATTCATAAGGAACCCTTCTGCACTTAGTTCATTTTTCACCTTACTCTGATTTTCAATCACAGTTCACTCATAACTTGCACAACAACAAAAATCAAGATGAAAAACATGTATATAGCTTACTGCAATCTTGTCACAAACTTTCCCTCCAAAATCAAACTCAAAAAAACATTATGTGCGCCAATCCATTCATTTCACAAATCTCGCCAATTATATCAGTGAGACTATCCGTTCATGCCAAAAATCTCACCAGTTCTCTAGCAAGCAATCTGACTTCAACTAGCTCTTTCTAAATTTGTCGGATCCACATGTTAGCAAGACAAACATGTTGATGACTACGCATGCTTATCCTTTTCACTTTGCATTCTTATCAATCACCATTATGATCTGCTACCAATTGTTTTCTTTATATTGGTGAACCTACTTCACTCAGTTCAACTACTAGTTGCTTTCTATAAACTGGTCTCTACTCACCGATGGAAGTCTTCAGTCCCCTATTCCTTACCAGTCCACTATAACCCTTTTACAATCGGTTGTGATGACACTATAGCTGGTATTTTCCATCAATGACAACCTCTAAGTACCTCAAACTTCATCATGTTCACCATGATGCCAACAATTATTGATGCTAGGAATAGTAGGTCTAGGATCAACCATGTGTACCATCAAACCAAGTATACCAATGCCAAGTTGAGAACCACAAGTGTCAGACTGGCCATCTCGGGGAGAGGCACCAGCTAAAGGCACATGGTTCTTAAAAATCATAGATAATGCCCTCAACATCTCTAGGTCTCTTCTATCCAAGATCAACAAGTATCTTAGAGTGCTTACAACATTTCCATCCTGGGGGAGGACATTCTCCCTATTTAGAAAACCATCAAAGTATCTCAGATTCTTCTCTAACATGTTTAATTTGTTGAAAATCAATGGTAATGGTAGAATCATGATCAAGAACAGGAGGGGAAGATGGAGGAGAACTTTTCAGAGATTTGTTCTAAGAGATGGATTGTGATTCAAGTAAAGAAGGACCCCTTGTCAAAATGGTCTTAAGAGCGTAAGAAGCCAGGAAATAATTTGGGGTGGGAAGTTGATCGTTAAACATTGGACCCAGCCTAGGAGGACTATAGAAATTCGTAGGAATACTCTTTGTAGTGATCCTTCCCACAACAACTCTCATGGGAGTCTAGGTCATAAAGCTCATGGAAATGATTCACAAAACTTCGAACAAACTACTATGATGTCTCAAGTCTATAAAAATTTGTGATAAAGATAGTTGTTTTGAGGTTTGTTTCAAGGTTGAGATGTGATTATGCTTATCTTTTTGTTTTCTTTCTTTTTAGTTTGCCTTAGATTTTGAATGTAGTTAAGAAATGAAGACTAAATAAATTGACAATGCAACTAGTTCACATTAGGTTCACCAAAATGTAGAGGATGAAATTTGTTACGCTCAAGGTGATGGACCCCAAAGAACAAACATACCCTCTATCTACCTCAAACTGGTGCTAAGAGTGAGCCAAGGGATGCAAATGGAAAACTAAGGACAAAATGAAATAAATGATTAACAAACAAAGTTTTTGAATGACTTTGTTAAGCCCCTATCCTGAGAACAAGCACATGAAACTGGGACACCAACATGGGGCATTTTTTGTCATGTATGGATGAGGTATAGAGGTTGTATGAAATGACCAATGCGCTTATACTACTAAATAAACATGAGAAATTAAAAACTAAGCTAATAACAAAGAATAAGGAATACTAGAATGAAATGAGAAAAAGGAATGAGGGAAGCTTACAACCAATCCATGATTGAAGTCTCCTGTAAGATGACTTCCTTCCCATGACTATAAAACTTGCACACAAGAAAGAAGGAAAATTTTGGGGGTTGTGTTTTGGAGTCTGCCTTAATCAAACCCCCGTTTTGGTGTTTCCACCTCCAGAGACAACTTGACTAATAGAATCAATGAAATGGAATGATAAAGATGAAAGAAACACGATTGAAATAATAGATAGATTAAAATAAAATATAATGAGTATGCAAGAAAATCAAGGAAAGTAAGTGAACTCCCCTTTAAGGACTTGTGAAGACAATAGTGTGAGCTATTCGAGTGACTACAATAATGGTGGTCTTATAAAAATATGTGATATTGCTCAAGAAGATCGCCAAAAGATTCAACTAGTAAGAAAAATGATCAAGAATCCTCCAAAATGCCTTCAAACAAGAGAGATAGAGGCCCTGGAAGGAAAACCGATGTCAGTGGGTGCATGCAGAGGCATTATGATTCCTTCCAAGTAGACGCATAATGCTCAAATGACCACCTGCACACTATCAAATTCACAGAACACTAGTGTTCCATGTGAACGTGTTTGTGTCATGCTAGTTTCCTGAGGATGATAGGTCAACAAAGTTGGTAAGATTCTAGTCTAGAGCTGACAAAGCGATCTAGATGGGAAAAAAGACTAAAGTGACGGTGTATTCAGGAGTAACTTAAGCATAAAAAATATAATCATATTATCAAAATGAATAACCAACTCTAATCTAATTAAATTACTCCTAAATGACAATAGAAATTATATCAAATCAATTGAATATACAAGAAATAACATAAAACTCCCTCAATTGATCTGAAAATGCTTCCATTGCTCTTCTCCAATTCATGTGGTAGATGGCTCTCAGGCATTGCACTAGGATTCCTGCATATGATTAACACAAATATTTTGAAGACTGTGATTCTAGATTAATTTGATAAAATCATGTTGTTTATATATATTTTCAACACAGATGGTGAGGGATTTTGAACTAAAGTCCTGATTGAGAGTGAACTAATTTAGATTGATCAGTGAACTCATCTTGATTGATTTGTTAACTCAATCGATTGAATAATCAACTAGGTTGATTGGCCAGATGACTTAATTGATTAGTCAATTGATTGAATAGAAGACTAAATTGATTTAAGATATAAGTGGATCAATTGATCAGTCAAAAAAGGTGATTTGGAGTGAAAAGGGGTGATTGGAGAGCTAACTAAGTTAACTAATTAGTCAACTAATTTGATCAATCAATTATGATTACAACATGTACTGTAGGATTTTGAAATTGAATTTGATTTTTATTTTCAATTTGGATTTGCATTTGGACTTTTGAATGTTGAAATGCACATGAAATTAACTAAAATTCAGTTATGGTGAAATGTGAATTTGATGTTTTGATATTAGATGAAATTAATTGAAATTCGAATTTGGGGAATTGGAGGAATAATTAGTTAATTTAAATAATTTAAATGAAATTATTTAAACATTAGAAATATAATTAATTAAATAATAAATATTTAATTAAGGAAATTAATCGTAATTAATTAAATAATTAATATTTGAGAAAGGGGTTTGAGTGATTAATTAATTAAAGAATAGAAATTGGATAATTAGAAATGTTTTTGATTAAGGAAAAATAGGTTTTAAGGGACCCAAAACCCACTTACATATCATAAAGAAAATAACATTAGAGAAGAAAGAAAGGACATAATGAAGAAAGAAAGGCAGCAAAAGATCAACACAAAAGACAGTAGCCAGAGAAAAGTACAGTAAAAGACCAGCGAGATAATTAGAAATGTTGAATGAGCTGATTGAGTTAGTTTAGAAGAATAATTAGCTTAATTAAATAATTACTTAATTAATTAGGATGAATAATTAGTGCATGATGAAAAAGACATTTTTCAGTGTCTACATTTACCCCTCTTTGAGACAATGTTAAAATGACCCTATTTCAAAGAATGGAAAAAATTGCCCCAGTATGCCCCAGTGATATTAGAGTATAATGCCCCCTTGAGAGATTGTTTGTACATCAAAGGCATGAATGATCTCTTGAAAGAATAAGAATGTTAGATGAAAGATGGAAGAATGGTTAACTTGATGACATGAATGAGTTTGATTGGATAGAAGAAATGGTTAGAATGATTCAAAGATTGATTGATTGATCGATTGGATTGATAAGATTGATCAGATTGATTTGATTGAGAGGATTGATATGATAAAGATAATACCTACTTTTAGGTAGGACACATCATGTCTAAGACAAAGATGATCAAAACATTTGGTTTCAGGAAGGATACATCTTGTATAAGATAAATGATAGATGATCGTGTATGGTTTCAGGAAGGACTAATCTTGTATAAGACAAATGATAGATCAAAATTGGATGAATAATGAAATATGATGAAGGTGAGGAATAATTGATTGATAGATAGAATAGTTGATATGAGGAAATGGTTTGAGATGGAATTAGAAAGATGCGAGTGGAAATTGAAATGATCTCATTGAGAGTAGAATATGTTAGATGAGAAAATGAACTTTGAGATAGAATCAACATGATAAGATGAGAAAATGAAATGATATGATTGATGATGGTACACGAGTTAATCTTGATGGAATGAATTGATACGATTGATGATGATAGTGATGAGTACTCTTCTTTCCCTTTATTTGTAGTGCAACACATTATCATCATTGAGCCTTATTATGTAACAATGAAGCTTAGTACACCAGGGTATAAGGAACCAAGATGTATATATATCTCATTGCAAGAAACAAACACATAGCAGACAAGGAGTGAACCCTCCATTCTAGGAATTACGCTAGGGGTTGAGGTATGTGTGGCATTCATGGGCTGAATTCTCCTATCAAAGACACCCACTAGAGCAATTTCCCCAAAACTTCATTGGTTCACACCACAAAATAGAAAACAAAGTAAAGGATCATGCCCATCATGGCTCCTCTAGTCACTTTTGGACATCCTTGAGTAGCATAGAAACATGATCTTGGCCAATTGATAAAAGATAAAAACCAAATTAGACAAAACTCAATAGCTAAACTGACTGTGCCTTTGCTTTGATTTGTTTGATGTGATGGTTGATAATGTCTAGTTTCAGAATTTTTTGACCCCATTTAAGACTAATCTGTCTGGTTTCAAGTGTATCCAATTCTATCTAAGACATGATAATGATCATGCTGATGTGGATATTAGCAATTGATAATACTTGATCAAGTTGGTTGTAGATGTTTGATAAGATAGTTATATCCTTTGTTGAAATTTGTGTGAAGTGTTTGTTGTATATTTGCTAGGGTATTTGTTTCTCAGGAGACATTTATTGCAAGTTTCGGTTATTTTTTCAATTTTTAGTTTGTTTTTTAGTTTTTACAATGTTTAGGGTTTTTAGATTTATTTTTGAATGTTTTTGTTTGATTTTGTTGTTTTTTTTATTTTTAAGTTTTGTCAAGATGAAACATGAACTGCCATCAATTGATAAAGATAAGGCTAAATAGGACAAAATCCAATAATCATACTAATCTATGTCATTGTTTTGATTTCTCAATGATCGACAAGGATGTCTGGTTTCAAAGAGTGAGTGCCTTGTATAAGACCAATATGTCAGGTTTTGAGTGTACCCTTCCTTGTATAAGACATGTTGATAGATTTTGATTGATGAATTGATTAACAAGACTTTTCTTGCTAGCTCAAACGGTTGGAATAGTTGTGCAAAGGCTTTGGGTTTGTCCCATGTAGTTCCAAGGTTCGATTCACTCCGGCTGGGTTTTCCCTGTTGTACGTCACGTTTGAGCCTCGGCTTGCAGCTTTAGTGGACTAGTCTCACCTCCGCTCGCCCCCTCCATCCACCAAAACTTGGCACAAAAAATAAGCCCAGGGCAAGGGTGGTTGAGGTCGCTGGGCAGAGTCGCAAAACCTTAAAAAGGTTGGGGATACCACTGGATTATCAAAAAAAAATAAAAAAACATGTGATCCATTTGATTGTAGACTTTGAGAGTTTACCTATTGTTTATTTGATTTGATGGATGGCCCATGCTTTCTTGCTTTGATTTTTCAGATTTTTTTTTTAAATTTTCAATTTTGTTTTTTGTTTTTTATTTTTATGGCTTTTTTCAAGACATTTTGTGATTTTTTTTTTTTTCAAGACATTTTTTTATGTTTTGGATTTTTTATGTTTTGCAAATGTTTTTGTATTTTTGGTTTTTGATTTGTTTGGATTTTGATTTTTCGATGTTTTTTATGGGTTTTTAGGACTTTTTCTGATTTTTTAGGATTTTTTTAGGACCTTATCTGATTTTTAGGATTTTTTTAGGACTTTATCTAATTTTTAGGATTATTTCAGTTATCCCCTCAATATGCAAACCTATATGACATGAAGATCTAGGAAATGCATATGGAGACAATGAATTTTTGATAGAAGCTATGCTAATGTAAGATGCAATTCTTATTCAAAAAAGGATGACTGTGTGTGTCTTTCATTCTGAAATGCACTAATTGGATTAAAGGTGCGAAAAGTTTTAGAGATAGGAGTTCAATCCATTCTCAGAAGACCTTAGACCATCTAACCTAACACACTATGTAACCAAGATTTATGAATGAAGGCATGGGAAAATTCTCCATCAATTCTTGAAACTTTGATCTTCTTTTGCCCATGTGTGTGCAATTGAGTTTATTCAAAGACCAATGGAATCCTATGTGACTAGTTATGTGAGTTGTTCTGACTACAAAAACATTGTGGATAGAGCCTCACTGCCAGTTAGACGTCTATAGCCCCAATGAGGTTATGCACTGTAATCTCTCAAATATTGCTCCATTTCTAGCAGGCCTCCATAGCCCAGATGGAGTTACTCGTATGTTCTCATAGTCAAGATTTTATTGCACTTGTATGCATGATATTTCAGTTATATATCTATGCTATTTTGCCTTGAGATGGATATTTGGCATAACTTTTCTTTTTTTTATTTTCTTGCCTTGACTTGTAAGCAATGAAACCTACTTGGATATGATGATTACAATGGTGTTGAAGTAGAATTTTGGATTTTTCACTAGCCATGTGACCAACTAGGTATCTGTAATGACAACACATTTGATTAATGTTTGAGATATAGAAATCAATAAATTTTGGGTAACAAGGCTCAACAGTGAAACCTCTACTCAACCATGGATAAATCTCAATCACAAGGTGACATTGAAGATAAATGAGAATGAGTAATGACCTCCTAAAAATTCATGAACAAGTATCTAGGAAATGAGACCACCTTCTCTCCCTTTAGTGCAGACAGATGAATGACTTAGACAATCACCTTGTTTTATTGATGCAACTATATGAGAAAGCAATGATGATCTGCAACTATATGTTGTGCATTGGTGATATGCAAGCAACTATGATGCACTCTGAAATGGAGATATGCGATGTAGTGAAATTTAAACTAACCCAACACTTAGATGTAATATCTTTTAAGGTGGATGTTGTTATTGAGTTGGTATGGATTTTATGTAGATAGTTCATTGGTCTTTGTTTGGAGAGTTCGATAAACCTATCTTTTTCAATAGGATATTTAGCTGGGTACACATGTTTGGCATCTCCAATATTGATTTTCTTAGTTTTTGGATTTTGTCAATTATCAAAGGGAAATCAAGCTCTGGTACCCATGAATTGAGTTATATCCTCACCATTTTAAAACCAATTCACTTGTGATGGATCTTCTTGCCCCCATTCTTTCAAGTGCGGGTATATGAGGCAAATAGATTCTAGTTCCGAAGTTGTGACATGAGCAGGTGTTATGTTTGTTTTTATTGATGCACTTGAAGAGGATGATGAAACCAACCAAGTGTTGATCTCATTAGCTGGTGTTATGCTTGTTTTTGTCATCACATTGGCATTTTATGATGGCTCACATACAATTGTTGACAAGTTGCCTTGTGTAGTATGATCTAGATTGGTGATTTAATTGATAAGGGGTTCATGAATAATTTGTATAGAGGGAATGGGATCATGAGGGAGACTAGAAGAAATGGTAAGTTCATTTGAGAGGGAATATTGTGAGGAACATGGAGGATTATGACATGGATATGAAGGGAAAGAGGGAGCTTGATGAGGATATAGAGAAATAATGGGATCTTCCATAGCACATGAAGGTGATGGGATTCTTTGATCTTGACTTGGAAAGGGATAATTAGGAAGGATGGACGAGATGTCTTGATCTTGCTTAAGAGGAAGATGTTTGAAGGGACTTGGAAGGATATTTTGTTCTTGAGATGAAAGGGTATCATTATGAGTGGAATAGAAAAGAATGAGTGGATCATCATAGGATTCTTGGTCGGTGGGATCTTGATAAAAAAATTGGATAGGATGGAAGGGTTTGTTCTTGATCTTGAGTTGTTTCATGATTGATTTCTTCTGATTTTGGATTATTCTCTTGACATGGGTAAGGAGTTTGGATATGCATGGAAGGTTTTTGAAAGGTTTAAAAACTTTGGTTTGATGAGAAAGGATTTTGAATCAAAATCTCTGAAGTGGGTTTTCTTGGAAATGGAATATATGATGGCACTGGATCTTGAATTTTTGAAGCATGGAAATGTGTAGCATCATGACTTGGATTAGACTGGATTTGTATGATGGATAGCCCTTGGGAGATTGTATTATTGGATAGAGATGGCGTGGATTGGTCTTGTGTGACTTGAGGGGATGATGAAATGGTGGAAGATATCGAGGCTACTTGAGGGTCAAATTTTTCATGAAAAGACAAGCCCTTGCTAGGAACTGGTATATAATTTTGATCTTTCTTGGAAAACATGTCTTGGGAAGCTCCTATGAGAATCTTCTTTGGATGGTCATATGAATTGTTTTGAGGCTTTGACATGGTTGGGTTTTGATTTTGGGTTTGGTTGAATGAATTTTGATTTGGACTTTGGTTGAATGGGGTTTGATTTTGGTTGAAAGGGGAACTTTGAACATTGGGTTGATGTGTTTTGTATGATTGATATGTTGGGTTGAAAGAAAAAGAAGGTTGACATGACTCTAATGTTGGTTGAACTAAAGTAGGAGTGATTTTTTTGGAGAATGAAGGTTGGCATGTTTGAATGGTCTCACAAGAGAAGGAATGTTGGCATAATAATGATTCTCTTTTGATTATCACTTCTCTCATCATTTTTTCTAACCAATCCTTATGGTTGTTAGGAGTAGTCATGTCTCTCATTTTTTGTTACAGAGTCCTGATTTGTTGAGCCAAAATTTCTATGGATGATGGTGAAATAGGACTAGAAGGGATGAAATATTCACCTTCCCTATGAAATGAATAATTCCAATCCATGATGTTTTCTTGATTGGTTTGGACCTAAGATCATAACATGTAAGATGGTTTCTCCATTTATAGAATGTTGCAAGGTTTGATTTTGATTTGATAGTGATGTTGACACTTGACTTTGTTGAGTGTGTTTGATCTTGTTAATGTTGTTGTTGCAAAGACACTATAGCAAAGTGAAAAACAACTAGACATAACCAAAAGAGAGCATTGTTTAAAGGATTTTTTTGAACCCTTGTGGATGTTGAGATCTTTTTCAAAACCCCATTTTGTTTTCGATAAAATGTTGGTCATTTGATAGCACATCAAGTAGACTCTCCTAAGGTCAAAAGGTCACAAATATTACCACATCCCACAACTTGATACTCCGTCAGCTCAAACAACCCTGTCACACCCCAGAGTACACCTATTTTTTTGCCTTTTTCGGAAATTAAACCAAAGAAGATTGCTCCTCAATTGTCTTGTCATCCTGGGAGATTTATGGTGAGTGTCTTAGGGGAAGATTCTTCCTCGACCTTGCACTATGATAATATGAGTGTTTGGTTACTGACTCAGTTTGGGTTCTAATTCCTAAAGTTCTTAGATAGGGTTTCATTCGAGTGGTCACAATTAGCAGTGTTTTACACTCTATTAAGGGAGGTCTCCTAGTCTATAAAGGTTACGCTCTACATATTTTAATGTATCATATAGGCACTAAGGGAGGCATAACATCATTGTGACAACATGTAACACTCATCACATATAATTTTAATCACATACACATTTGTTTATAGTGGCTTGGATTACTTGGCTTTAGTTGTTGCCACTTAGTTTGTTCCCTCTCACTTGGCCTTATGGGCTACTTGGGAGGCAGGCCTTCTAAAGGTGTTATCCTAATGCAGAAAATGAAATAAAGCATGAAAAGGTGGGTCTAGCTTTTTTATCACCCAGAAAAGGGGAGAGCATATACCTATCACCCTGAAGACATGAAGAACAAGGATTCTTTTTAAACCTTCATTGCAATGTTTTCTAAATTATTGGAGATGTTGCTCAAAAATAGATGGGGTTTATTTTAACCAACATAGCAATGATGAGATTTGTGTTATTCTTTTTAAGAGCACCAAAATAAAAATTAGCTAAACCAAGTCCAGCTATCCTTGCAAGAAAACATAAGAATTGTTAGCACATGGTGGGCTCTCCAGCCTAATCATGTGCTTCAATTACAGATTTGGATTCTTTGTCTGTGGATAAAGAACTCTTTAATGATAGAGAATGAAGAAAAATCAGAACATTAAATGATCAGAAACTAATTTAAAAAATATCAAAAATTTAATTTTGGGTATTTTCTACATGTTAGTAAATGACATTTTTGGATGTCTTCAGAGCATTTTTAGCCCTCGAAACTTTCAATGGTCCTTTATCGACATTTCCATAGGAAATTCCAAAAAGGACTAGAACTAGATCTCTTGGAGATATTTCCAATGGTGTAAGCAGTTTGCAGTTTTCTGTTCAGAGTGAAATGTTATGACTTTTCAAAGTTGGATTAAGTTGGTTACAAAATTGACCTCTTTGTTTACAGAAATAGAACTAATTACTAATATAAAACATAGAGAAGAATAAACATAAACATTCTAACCTACAATACCCTAAAAATGGTCACCTAAACCATGGGCCCCTAATCTCGACAACATCACCAAGGTCCTAACCAAAGGCAATTAAACAAACCTTGAGCACCTAATTAACTAATTCTTCAATCATTAATGTTACATGGCAAATTAATCACTTTATATTAATTAAATATTTATTTAATTAATGAAATCATTCCAAGTAAATCATTTTGATCAATTATTCTATTTATTTAATTAAATATACTAGCATATTTAATTAATAAATCACATGAAAAAAGAATTAATTTATAAAAAAATAATTAAGTTGAGAGAAGAAATCAAACTTGAGATATTTTTCTAAAATTAAAATAACTTGAGAAATTTTAGAAAAGTGATTAAATTGAGTTAATCATTTTCTCTAAAATTAAAAGTAATTAAATTGAATTAATCATTTTCTCTAAAATTAAAAGAAATTAAATTGAATTAACCATTTTCTCTAAAATTAAAACTCAAAAGCTTTTCTTGAGGAAAGAGGTTCAGTTGCATTCAAAAATCTTTTTCTAAATAAAAATCTTGAGGGTTCGAACGAACGCTGACAGTTACAAAAGCTTGGGTTTGTTCAAACCTTATCGTTATATGAATGCGTGCATCATAATTTTTCCTAGGGGGTTTGAGCGAAGGGGGGTTCAATCGAACCCCTTAGGGTTCAATCAGACCCCCCTTCACTCGAACCAGTGTTCATTCAAACCTGCTTGTTAGAGGTCTCTCCCCAAATTTTTCAGAGTTCTAAGAAATTTTAACCTTTGGACCTCTGGTTCAAGGCACAAATGAAATAATCTTGATAACCCAAAAATATAAGATGGTAGTACTTGGAGAAATCTTTCCAACGAGTATAATTTTATTATATTGTGAATTTATTATGTTCTTGTTTTTTTAATTTTATGGAATATTGGTTTTTCACCGAACATGAACTTCTTTGTTCAACGCATTGGGAAAAATAGGAAACTAATTCTAAAAAATATCTATGCCCTAGGTATTGATGTCTTCTTTCTAACAAAAAAAAACAAATTGAATTTCGATATATATAGAACACGTTATGTGTTCAAACTTAAACCTATGTCTGAATTATGACTAGTCAGACTTCAAAACTTAATAAAATGAAAAATATTCAACATATCACTATCAAACCAACTGCAAGCCCTGGATATCAATGTTACAAACCAAAATTCAAAAGAATTGAGTTTTTTTCATTTATAGAAAAAAAGTAATGCATTTCGGGAGGCACATCACTCTTAAAAAATGTTTGCTGTAAAAAAACTACTTTTCGAGGGAGATGTAAAAATAAAATAAAAAATGCTTCAAAAAAATTTGAAAAAAAAATATATAGAATCTACTGACAAAATGATACAAATCACTAACTTACATCATCTTCAAATTATTAATAGTTTAAAACTTATAGTTCTTGAAATTTGAAGATTATTTTAAAAATGTTCATCTCAGTGTCAAAAGTGGCAAAAAAGTAGGAACCATTATTGTGAGTTCACCCTTGAGCAAATTAAAGAAAAGTAAATGGAATCAACTAATTTTATCTCAAGTGTATGGAATCAACTAATTTTATCTCCAATGCAAACTCAGACTTATAATCTGAATGCATTCAATTAGGATATAATTGGAATCTATCTCAAGATTAACTTAATCTGATCTCTCAAATATTTCAATTAACCTGGATTGTGCTTTTTCTTGAGGAATCTCAACCACTTATTGTTAACCGATCTTGACCGTTGGTCTCTCTTTTGAGTCTCTATAAATTCAGCCCTTCAAATCTCATTCAAGACACCCTGGAGATTTATTGTTATTATGCAGTTTTTGCTCTAGAGTCATTGAAAATATTGTTCTTTGAGATTATTGCATCTTAGTTTAGATTTTTGCATACTTAGTTTAATCATAATTTCTTGAATTCATCTAGCTTAATATTGATTCATCTAGCTTAATCTTGCACGCATTTATCTTAATCTTGTGCTCATATAGATTAAATCCTTTGTCTTGGTGTAGTCTAATCTCTGGTATTGCTTAGACAAGTCTGAGAGAAAGTCTATACTCGCATCTTTTAGAAGGAAATAGGTCAAGTTGTTATGGTTTTTATATTCATGATTATATCTATCTAACCATGCATGCAATTATTTATTGAAGTGTTGTGTCTTACAACTTGCAAACTTTATCCACTTTTCACACACACATTTTTTAGCACCCACCGTGGGGTAGAATACTACAATTTTTGGCCTTAAAGATCAACTTATTTTTATTTTTTGGATTGTGTCTATACACTTACTACTAAAACTCATACAAGTTTTTATAGAGGCTAGTACAACAATCTGCAAGTTTTCGTATGGTCTGTGGTGAATTATCGTATAGCTGGGTGAGAATTATCATACGATTTTATGGTTTCTCATATTAAAACAGACTGCATTTTAGGGTTTTTTTTTCTTATTGAATTTTGATGGTACTAATGCTAACCTTGACTTTTTTTTTGTCTGCTTGATAGATTTTTTTAACAGCCTAACTATTTTTTGTAGAATGTTTGTTGAAGAACATGCCTGTTGCACAAAGACAATATGACTACTGATTTGTTGTTTTTGTAGGTTGCCTAAGGAAATTCAAGTGAATATCGTGTATTCTTTAAATTAATTTTTAGGCACTTAAATTGCTATTTGGTTAATGAACAAATTTGTCTCTTGTGTTTTAACAAAAATCTAAGAGGTAGGAAAGTATTCTCTTATTTGCATAGACAATAAAAAATCCAAACCCTTGAACCTTTTTTCTAAGTTTGAGATTTGTGTTCCTTTAGCAGGCCTGTCATAGTGGGAAAAAGTAATCACCCTATGAGAATGACCCAAGTGAGTACAACTAGACGTGATCATTCCAACCCACTATAATAAATAGGCGTCTTGGGATTAAAGTCTTAGAGGATGGGATTATTTGAGTTTTCTCTTTGAGATCTCTCATATCGGGCATTTTGTAGGGCCTCACGGTCTCAATCACATTTACATGACTAGAGCTTGTTTCGGTACCTTGTCAGGCTATAGGCCTCAATCATGCTTGCCTGAATTCAAGGGGTAATTTGGAATGGATTTCTTTACTAAGAAATTTAAGATAGAAGCTACTTGATCCACCTCCGAAAGGGGGATAATATTTGTGCAAGAGAGATAGTAACTCTCCCAAGATACTTGTCATTTCGTGCCCACATTAGCATTTGGAGTTGGCTAATATGGCGTTGAGAATCCATTGTGTGAGACTCAGTGGCCATATTTTGATTAGCTATTGGGTGTGTACCTGACTCTGCAAGCAAAGATTTTCTCTCTTAGCCAACTTTTGTAGGGTTAGCATGTTGTGCTTGAATTCATTTTACATCTTGCATGTTTTTTGTGTTTTCATCCTCGAAACTGAAATACTGAAACTAGAGAAAACAATAAAAAACATAAAAAAAATTAGTGATAAAAAATTTGTCCTTGTTAGAAACTCATCTTTGTCCAATCCTTTGTTGTACAAGTCTACTATTTTGTCATCTGGCTATATACCTATTGTCATACAAGTCTGGATTTATCTTGACAATTTGTCATTTGGTCCTGTCATAATTATCATCTTGGTCCTTGAGAATTGTCATCTGAACTTAGAAACACTATCATATGAATAATCATTATCCTCACCAATTGGCATCTGGAGAACATTAAATTGTCATGCGAGTGTAGGCAACAACTTGTACAAGAAACTGCTTGTGTCATCTAGAACCTATTAAATTGTCATCTGGGTCAGAATAATTTGTCTTACGAATTTATGATTTTGTCAATCTAGAACTTGTCTCTTTGCATACTTTTCCAAAACTGTCATACTTGCCTAATCATTCTACAGTGAGTGTCTATCTGTTATTTTTCATCTTGAGCATAAATAATCTTGATAGTGTACCCCTGTCATTGTGTTGCACGATTTTGTCGAACATCTTTCAACTAGTTCAATCAACTACTTATCAAACTTAATCAACCGTAGTTACTTAGATCACGTCTTATACAGGATAGATCATTCCTAAAACCAGATAGAGTCTTAGTCATTTCTCTCAAATCACTATGTCAAATGAACAACTAGCTTCAATTTGATCTTGACATCTGCATCTCTTCTAGCTCTCAGTCACATCAGTTATAAATGCCTATTCAAACCAGAAGTTCTCGTAAGAAAGCTACCAAAGGTAAAGGATATTCCTTTTCATTCCAGATTAATCCATTCTTTGTAGATGAGCCTCTCTCTAACAAACCTTTGTCATCAAGTATACAATTTTTTTTATCAACCCTTATCTCCCACCATGTCTGGAGAAATGCAAGAAAGAGAAGCTGCTAAACATGATACTTATGACAATATCAATACCCATGCTAATGACACTGATTCCTCATCTAGTGAGTTTGAATATTCTAAACCTACATAAGCTATTATAAATAACTGTCAAAATGATAAATATTTTCTAAATGATGAAAACTATCATGGCTAGAGAAAAAGAAGAGCATTTTCTAGAGCTAGAAAAACAAGGCGCTAAACTTCCCACTGATTATAATGTTGAAACCCTTATCACTAAAGAGGAAGAGACACCTCTAGTGTTGGTAAACAAACAATTGCAAGTGTTACAGACTGAAATCAAAGAAATGAAAAACAAGGATAAATCATCTATGCAATATTCTTTGGACATGATCTGTCTGTTCCCATTTGACAAGAACCTTCACATGCCTCCATTTCCTTCAAGAGTGGAAATTCCTAAGTTTGACTGATGGTACTGCAGATCCTCAAGACCATGTCAGAGAATTTTTTTTTTTATGCATGGAGTTCATGCACGAATAGACATATCTCATGCGCCTTTTCCCGAGGGGTTTAGGAGGACAAGCTATGGAGTGGTTTTCAAGCCTACCTATGGGAATTAAATATTTTGAGGAATTAGTCGAATTGTTTCTCCAAAAATACTCCTATAACATCATCATCCAGTCACCATGATCGATCTTTGCAATACCAAACAAAAAATAGGAGAACCTTTTTTGACTTTCCTTCAATGTTGGAGAAAGATGTTCTCTAGATATTCATGACCTATTCCAGATTCTGAGAAGATGAACATCTTTGTCAATAACCCAATCCCTGAATTGAAATACAATATCCAAATGCAAGTATACCTTTCATTCAACAAAATGGTAGATAGTGCTTTCAAAATGGAAGATATACTTATAAGGAAAGGAGATATATCACTTTATAAAGAAACACAACAAGGCCCTAGCTCCAAAGAAAAGAACAAATACTGGTAATACAGAAAAGATAACAACAAAAAAGTTGTTAATGATGGAGTGGTGGATACTTTTAAACCAAAATCAAAACCCATAATATTTAATTTGGCTAGCGGCACACAATCCCTCAAAGCAGCTGAAACTGTTGTGGAAAAACCTCCTAAGAAATCAAAAGAGTGGTTTAAAGAGAAGCCTTGGCTTTCAAAGCCTAAACAACATTTTACTCCTTTGGAAGAATTGTATGAATCAACTCTTAAGACAATATTGCCAAATGATTTGATCACATTGCCTAACAAATCTAGACCATATGATCTAGAAGTTAAACCCAAATGGTGGAGGGAAAATGAGTACTGTGAATATCATTGAAACAAGGGTCATACAACAAACAACTACATGAAACTCAAACATGAGATTCAAGACCTCATCGATGCTAGAAAAATTGTTGTTGGAAACCACACAACTAATGCTGATCACAAAGCCTTCAAAGATTCTTTACCTACTTATGAACAAGTTGATTCCTCAAAATCCAAGGGAGGTGCCAAAATCAATTACACCTACTCCAACAATGACAATATGATCAGCATGATTGAATCTCCCCAATCTGAGTATTGCAACATGATCATAGTCAAAGATAAATAAAATAAAACACAAACTACAAATGTTGTAACCCGTGCTCAAAAGAAGGTTACTCTCAAAGGAGCTAGATCCTCAACTCTTGATAAAACAACATCGAACCTATCAACTTCTTCAAACAAACAACTAGATATAATCATGGCTAAATCTAAGTAGCTAGCTTCATCATCCTCTCTTGGTTACAACATTGTCGAATAATTAAAACAAACTACTGCTCAAATCTTCATTTTTGAACTGCTTAAGATCTCTTCTGCTCATAGAGTGATCCTGGATAAATATTTGCTCACTACTAACATCCCTAAAGATTTAGATGTGGATCAGTTTCAATCTATGGTGGGTCACCTGACTTCATCTCATTACCTCACCTTCTCTGAAGAATATGATAATTCACTGAATCATCCGTATAACCAACCATTACACATCGAAGCTATGATCCATAAACACTGAGTCAAACATGTTTTGATAGATGGAGGCGCTAGGTTGAATATTTGTAAATACAATTTACTGATACAGTTGGGATTTTCTGAAGTTATCATTGATCCAGCAAAGAAAATAATAATCAAAGCTTATGATGAAGAAGAGAGAACCTCTAAAGGTTTGGTACTATTACCGATCAGGGTGGGACCTGTGGAAAGAGATGTTATTTTTCAAGTGCTTGACCTTCCTCTTTCCTACAACATCTTGCTGGGCAGGCCATGGATTCATGAAATGCAACTAGTACCATCTACATATAATTAGTGCTTGAAATTTCCTTATAATGGAGTTAAAGTCAATATTCCTACTAATACAAGCTACACTTGTAATGGATTGAAATAGTGTGCTGATACCTTTGTTCCTCATAACAAAGTAGCCTTTATAGCTGAAAGTTCAGAAACTTTGATGAAAGGCTTAGAAAAGAAATTGAAAATCATAGGTCCTGGCATGGATGGATACAAGATAGAACCTGTGCTTTCACTATTGTCTCTTCCCTCATTGCCAAGATAGTCTGGAAAACCATATGAGGCTATGAAGCCACAAAATTCAACTCCAAATGTCATTTATGATGGTACTTTTGTATAGTCCTTTGACTCCCTTGCAGATGAAACAAAAGAGGAGGTTGTTCTCAAATGGCTTTTCAAAGAAGAAAGTGAAAACAAAGAAGTGCAACACTATGAGATTTCCCCTGAACAATATTGTCTAGTCTATAAGATGATTCAATGCATGGGATATTTAGGTACTGGACCTCTAAGCAAGAATCAAGAAGGTATTGTTGAACCTATTAAGCTACAAACTAAGTCTACAAATGATAAAGTTGGACTTGGATACCATTTAGAGGAGTCATCAGATCAAAAATATACTTCTCATCATCAGTGTAAGTGGAGGAAAAAGATACTACATCAAACGTCATAGGAAGTAAACACTCAACAAACTTAGGAAGAGTATGAGAAAGAACAAGAAGAACTAGCAATCAAGAGAGAAGAAACAACTTTTAATCAAGTTCCCAATGTCTCAACAGTAACACTACAAGGAGTAGAAATCCTAGAAGATATGAGAGAAGAGATGGAAGGAATTAAAGAATTGTTTGCACCACTAAATATTCTTGTCACATATACCGGAAGAATGCAAGTAGAGGATTTGGAAACAGACTTGAATGAGTATGAATGGGGTCCATAACCTTTATCAGATGTATCTACTGAAGAAACTCCTAAAGAACCTAATGATATCATAGACGAAGAACAAGAGATAGTGCGCTTAAAACTAAAAAAGGAAATAGAGGAAATTAGACTAAAAAGGCAAGAAGATTATGAACAATAGCTAAAAGAAGGAAGTGCACAAGAAAATTATTCACCTACTATATCTCCCTCTAATGAGATTGAGAAAATCAGGTATGGGACTACAAAAGAAGAATTTGAGGCTACAGAAGCAGGGTTGGTCATTAGTCCAGAGGAAGCTGAATGGGCAAGGTTATGTCAACAAGCATGTCAAATACAAGTGATCATTGAACCAAATCATGAAGGAACTTACAACATCAAAGATGTAGATATTGATACTATACATGCTTTCACTAAGCCACTTGAAGAAGAGTCATAGGCTTCATCTTCTGACTTTGATCACTCTTAAATAAGATCTATTAATGACATTACCTATTTGACACCAAACTATGACTACTTTGTCATGAATGTTGAAACTCTATCTATTGAACCTATTACTATTGAACCATGATATGTAGTCTATTCCAAAGTAGAGGATGGTGCTAGTGGTAGGTCTATTGGGTTAGGTTCCCTAAATACTAATGTACACTTTGATAATCATATTCTAACTCTTCCTATTCTCGAGATGATTATGCAAGGTATTCTTCTAGAACTCAACTTGTTGGTCTGAGGTTGTGATGACAATACTGTGAATTCTCTTGAACCTATTAAATCTTTATCCCTGGTACATCCCAAGCTTATTGAATGCACTCTCCAAGATCAACCTTTGAATATACCTACCTTTGTCAATGACTATACGTTAGCCTATTATCTCAATACAGTTGAACAAATGGGATCTTCCACTAGTGAACAAAGTGAGAATATGATAGTAGTAGATGTCAAGTATCTTATTCTCAAAAATCAAAAAAAGAAAAATAAGTGTTATGATGGCGAAAACCACACTATGGCGATGTCAGAATCAAAAAAAGTAAAAATAAAGGACGTACCTAATGGTGAAAACCTCTCTGAGGCACCTGAAGGTGAGATACTTGAGATTTTTCCTGATCACTTTTAAGAGTGATCATCAGTGCTAATTGAACCTACATAGCTAGTAAACATTGGAATAGAGGAAGCTCAACACACCATACATGTAGCTCAATCCTTGTGAGGTGAAGAATTGAAAGAATTTGTTGATTTCTTCACATAAAAGAGAATCAATTTTTCATGGACATATGCTGATATGCTGAGTATGAATCCTGACCTCATAATGCATCATCTTTCTATCACTCCTGGAGTTAAACTTGTTAAGCAAAAACTCTGAAAAATGCATCCTCATGCATTACTTGTTAAAGTTGAGCTAAAAAATTTACTAAAAGTTGGATTCATCAGAGAAATTGATTATGCCGAGTGGATATCTAATATTGTACCTATTTTCAAACCTGATAAATCAATACTTGTTTGCACAAATTTCAAAGATTTAAACAAAGCTTGTCCAAAAGATGATTTTCCACTGCCCAACATAGACATGATAGTGGATATGACTGCTAGTTATGAGATGCACTCTCTAATGGATGATTTTTCCGGATACAATTAGATCAAAATTGCACTTGGATCAAGAGAAAAAAAATTCACCTATGCATGGGGAACTTTCTGCTGGAATGTAATGCCCTTTGACTTAAATAATGCAGACACTACTTATCAAAGAGCTGTAACCATAATTTTTCATGATATGATGCACAAAAACATGGAGGACTTTGTCAATGATACTTTAGTCAAATCTATGAAAAGATCAACACATCTATTAGAACTAGGTCCAATCTTAGATAGGATGGAAAAATTCAAACTCAGATTAAATCCCAAGAAATGTGCATTTGGAGTCACATCTAGCAAGCTCCTAAGATACATTGTTTTAGCGAAAGGAATTGAATTGGATCCAAAAAAATTTAAAGCTATAATGGAAATGCCACTTCTAAAGAATGTTAGTCAAATGAGAAGTTTACAAGGGTGGCTCCAATTAATACGATGCTTCATCTCTCAACTAGCAGATAAGGCTTAGCCATTCACAAAGGCATTATAGAAAGGGGTTACATACAACTAGGATGAAGATTGTGAACATCACCTGAAGTAGATCAAGGTATATCTTTCTAATCCACCTATATTGATGGCACCAATTCAAGGCAAGCCCTTGATTTTCTACATATCATATATTGATACACCACTGGGGGCACTTTTGGAACAACAGGATGAGAACAAAAGGGAAAGAGCTATATACTATATTAGTAGGACCATAGTGTCCTATGAGATGATCTATACTATCATAGAGAAATCTTATTTGGAATTGGTCTTTACATCATAGAAATTAAGACACTACATGCTAGCACATTCTATCAAACTAGTGGCTAAGATTGATCTGCTCAAATACCTTCTAATCAAAGAAACACTTATAGGGAGATTGAATAAATGGGTCATGATACTCATAAAATTTGACATTGAATATATAGAACACAAAGTTATCAAAGGATAGGTCATTGTAGATCAACTTGTTGATGCTCTGCTTAAAGACAATCAACCTTTGCACATAGAATTTTCAGATGAAACCATCATGCACCTTACTCAGCAATCCTGGAAAATGTTCTTTGATGGGTCTTTCACTCAACAAGGTTCTGGTGCTAGAATACTTTTTATCACTCCTCAAAGATACTCAATCCCAAAGGTTTATAAGATTCTCTTTTCTTGTACCAACAATATTGCAGAATATGAAGCTTCGATAAATGGAATCAAGCTGGCTATTGACTGGAAGGTTTTTGAGTTATACATCTATGGAGACTCTCAACTGAATATCAATTAGATCAATGATATATCACTCAACATGAAAAACTGATACCCTATTAAAGAATGGTTGATGACCTAAAGAAATACTTTACCTTTGTATCATTTCAGCAGATTCCTAGATCAACAAACAAAGCAATAGATGCTATGGCTACCTTGGCATCTATACCATAGCTACAAGAATCTAAGTTCTGCTATGAGTTCTTGGTGGAAGAGTTACATTATCCTTCTTATGATTCTCCTGAGTCCTAGATGGTTTGCTCTATCATTAGCCAGGACTCATCTCGCTATAGTCATATCTACTCCTACTTGCATGACCAAATTATTCCTGATAATCTTACTCGTAATGAGAAAAGAAACCTAATGTGAAATGCTTCACACTTTTTCATTATCACTAATGATTTGTATAGGTGAGGTTTGGGTATTACTTTTATTAGGTGTCTAGAACCTAAAGAGTCTCAACATGCATTATCTGAAGTCCATGAATGTATTTGTGGATCTCACTCAAACGGTCTAATTTTGGCTTGGAAACTACTAAGGGTTGGCTACTATTGGCCAGATATGGAAAAGGATTCTATAAAATTTTCTATAACTTGTGAGAAGTGTTAGCTACATGGGAATCTCATACATGCTTGACCAAGGAATCTAATACCTTTTCTCACACATTGGCCTTTTCAATAATGTGTGATGCCCTATAAAGTGGACAAGGTTAGTCTAAGAGAAACAACACAAAAACACACAAGAAACCGTTAGTGTTATTTAATCAAAGACTAATCTAAACAGGCATATCAAGAGAGACACTAAAATCATGCTAATATATCTAACTAATGAAACAAAGATAATGAGGCATCTCCAAATGCCTCTTAGCATGGTCTTAGCTCCTTCTCCCTTGTTCCTCTCCTCTCCAAGTTCCAAAATAGTGTAGCTCTCAGCAGCTTTTTGCACTATGGATGCTTATGGAGGATTGAGACTGAAATATTGCTCTAAATGTAAATGAAGAAGCAAATATTAAGCTATTGATACTAAAATGATTGATTTTATCCAAAATGACAAGATATTAGTTAATTATGCTAAATGCTCTCTTAAAATGCCTATAGCTTAAATGCATACAAGTTTTCAGGATCTGGTTTATGAAGAAATGGGCTCTATTTATAGGAAAAATGGAGCAATGGATGGTTGAGATTGAGCAATCTCAACAAGGGTCAGCATTGAATGATTTCAAATCCATGTGAGGGCTTTCAACCCAATCCCAGGATGACAAGTGTCAATGTGAGATAAGTTGAGAGGAGAGGGAATAAGCATTAAATGCTTGATATGACTTTGGGAGTTAAAGTCAAGGTTAGTTGAATGAATAAACTCTTTATTTAAAGAATAAAACTTTTATCCAATAGATAAACTCTTGTGCAAATGTGAAATGGAGGAATATGGTCAAAACAATAAATGTTTGGGGAGACAAGTTTGAAATAACCATAAATGGTTATGTAAGAGCCATAAATGGTCGTGTAAGACCATTAGTGGTCTTGGAAGACTTTGGGGGTTAATTTGTTGAGCACACAAAGCATTAAATGCTTTTCAAAGACTTTGGAGTCTTTGAGAAGTGACTCCATTTTGCTTAGGAATGTGACAATAATTAGGGGATGGATTAGGCTAATTAGGAAGGGGTTAGAAGAATCTAGAAGGGGATTTAGATTTTTGCAAGTGGATTTGGTGGGTGAGAGAAAATAGGATTTTATTTAAAATAAAAATTCATTTATTTTAATAAATGTGTGCAAGTTGCATTTGTAGGAAAATGCAAGTGGGGGGGGATAATGATTTAAATAAATGTTTAGTTTAATTTATTTAAAAGAGGAAAAGGGGGATTTAATTAAATAAATAGATTTTATTTATTTAATTGATTTGAATTTGGTTTAATGAATTAATTAAAATAAATTGAATAATTTATTTAATTAATAGAAGAATGTTTAGGAATAAATTAATTAAATATTAATTTAATTAACTGATGGCTAGTGGATTTTTAATCAAATAAATAGCGAATATTTATTTAATTAAGCTGGATAGATTTGTGTGACTACATTTGCCCCTCTTTGAGGCGGTGCGGTTTATCGCATCATTTCAAAGAAAGAAAAACTGATGTGAAGAAATGCCCTATAAAATGTAAATTTAATGGGTGGTATGCCCCCTCGAGAGATGGGCCAAAAAAATTTGAAAAATCAGGCGATCTCTCGAAAAAGAATGAAAATTGGCGAGGTGGTAGAAGAGAAGAAGTTAGCCATACGAGTGAAAAATAGAAGAAAACGGGGGGAAAATGGAGAAATGGGGGGCTCGGGAAGTTCACGGGGACGACGGCGGTGAGCGAGGAGAAGTTATGGTGACGGCGAAGGGTATAAATGGGGTGAAAGGGATGAAAACATGATCATTTGTGACCGCGATCAGTTGGAAATCAGAGCTCTGATAGGGATATTTTGGAGGAGTGAGCAGCAGTCAGGATGCCGATACCGATTGTAGAGCACAGATTGGAGCGAGTTCGATGGTTCCTGAGTCTAGACGACTATGGACCAGCGATATGCAAATTCAAAAATTTAATTTTTATGCATTTTTGATAGGTTTTTAACTGATTCCAAGTCAAGTCGGAGCAAGAGCACTGAAACTACAGTTTTGGCGCTTTTGCTCCATGAACTAGCGCTACTGTGCCGCAATGGCGCTATTGCCCCATTGTTTGAGCGCTTTTGTTTTGTTGTAGCGCTATTGTATGCAAGTTTAAGCGCTATTGATTAATAAGTGCTATTGAGGGCATGTGTGAGTGCTATGGAACTTTATTAGTGCTACTGTGTAGTTGTTTGAGTGCATTTGTAGTTTGAGCGCTATGGGATAGCTGATTGAGCACTTTTGCTAGGGTTGTAGCACTATTGTTGGGAAACTAGCGCTTTTGATGGTAAAATAGTGCTTTTGTGTTTAGGATAAAGAGATGCCCCAGTTTGGATGAAGAAAATCTCTCGATGCCAATGATTGATGGATGGCGAGGTGAAGTGGGAGTTGTTTTGAACCATAGCAGCCTGATGAGACTTAGGTCATTTGTTAGGATAAATGCCCATTGAAGTCTAGGTGGCCATGATTGCTTACCTGTTGAGACCTGAAGATGCTTGATCAAAGTATCTGTTGATAGTCTAGGTTTAAACTTAAGAAAGTTTGAAAACAAAACAACTGATGGTGATTGATGAATGTCCATGTGCAGGAGGAGCTACACATGTTGTAGTTACGTGAGCGACATCCTGCGACATAGGGGTTGCGGGATCGATTGACACAGGCGGAGATAGACTGTATTGCCGCGATGAGACTATATGAGGTGATGCACATGCCCGTGATTTGTATGAATCACGGATTGATTACAGCATTAGCAGAGCGATGGCATAGCGAGACGTGCACCTTCCATCTAGCACAGGGGAAGATGACAGTGACCCTAGAGGATGTGTGGCGCATCTTGCGGATTCCGATTCGGGGGGAGCTAGTCACATATGACAGATCCTGGGGGACTCTTGCAGTGCAGAGGATTTTTGATGAGGACGTTTTCATTGATGATGGCTCCATTTTCTGGGAGGAGATAGCAGCGTTATATGAGCCTCTTCCAGCAATTTTATTTGGCATTGTGGGAGGATTACTGTGTCCAGACAGGTGATCACATGGTTTGGCTGTGGGGTGGGGGCAGGTGATAGAGATGATGATGACTGAGGGGACCCGATTTGCGTGGGGGCCGTGCGTGCTGGCGCACTTGTATCAGGAGCTCCAGGAGGTTGTGTATCGGGAGAGAGGTTCCTTAGCAGTGGGCATGACGCTGCTGCATATTTGGGATTGGGAGCACCTACTAGTGACTCGACTGGTGAGTCTGAGATTTTGCGTAGTAGACCAGCCGTACATGTTCATGTATAGTGGCATGATGAGTCAGCCCCACCTAGGGAAGTTAGAGTGGTGGCGACGGACGCTGGACAATCTGGATGTAGTGATATGGCAACCATACTTGGAGTGTGAGCCATGGGATGATGACACAGAGGCACTGCCATATGTTTTTATGACTCGATTCCTCATTGGGAGGACTGCATACCATGTGGAGAGACAGGTGCCTGGGAGAGTGCTGAGACAGTTTGGGCGGCAGTAGGGACTGCCCAGTGGATCAGGACAGTATGCTCGAGTTATTCGGGAGAGGTACGCATGGGGGATAGTGCTACCATATGATCAGGCATTGGTAGAGTTTCAGACACTGCAGACGAGACCGTGGGACATACGACCGAGGGTCGTGGATGCAGGTGTTACAGATGAGTACACGCAATACTAGGTAGCGCACTCGATCTTACAGATATCTGATCCAGCAGAGCTGATCCTAGATTTTGAGGATGAGAGGGGATGGAGATGGAGGAGGGCAAGAGGTCGAGGACTGAGGGTAGGTGGAGGTGGAGGAGGTGGAAGAGGGGGAGGTGGAGGAGGAAGAGGAGGAGGATTGGGGATGCTGAGTCAGCAGAGAGGGAGAGGTGGACTACCTCTACAGATATCACAGGGACCATTGATATAGGGAGGAGTTCAGCTGAGTGGTAGGGGGATGGAGAGGGAGATCCTGATGGATAGAGGGGAGGGGACTACTAGAGAGGGTGGTGTAGGTGAGGCAGCCATGGATACTGAGGAGGGAGCTACTGGACATCTGCGAGATCATATGATAGTACATTTGTAGACTCGGATAGAGGATTTGGAGGTGGAGGTGGTAGCTAGAGATGTGCAGCTCTTTGCATGAGAGTCAGAGCTGGCGGTGGTGCTGCAGGAGAGGGATAGTGCAGTGGAGAGATTGGTGGAGCTGCAGGAGAGAGTGCGGGTTGGAGTAGGAGCACAGGGGCCTACGGGGGAGGTGATGAGGGGAGATGCGATGAGCACAGGCGAAGATAAACTACTGGCAGGGTTTATATGAGTAGGTGGTGCCAGTTAGTCAGCGAGCTCTTAGCTATTTGCAGATACGGTAGGCTAGATCAGAGCAATCGCAGAGGGTGCAGAGCAGTGGGGGTGTGATGGGTCCACTGCGGAGGGAGAGATCAGGGGATGCAGGAGTGAGTGGTGGTTCGATGAGGCCTCCACAGAGAGATGGATTAGGTGGTGCAGGCACCAGTGGGAGAGCCGGTGGCGATGGTGGTGGTGGTACAACATCTGGCCAGAGTGGCATTTGAGAGAGCATTTTTGCATATATGTATTGTATTATTGTCTATTTTTTTTGGACTGTATCTTGGATGGCTCTTGGTAGCCAATTTTGTAAACTTCATTGTACTCTGATATATAAGATGATATATATGAGGAGATCCCATTTTTTGATGATATGCAGTTGATTATGTATGAATGTTTATGCAGGATGATGAGTTATTGCTTAGATGGATGTGTGTATATGTATGCATTTGATGAGATGTTTCTTGTATGCATGTTTTTATGATGATTTATGATGTAGGATACTGACATATGAATGCAGGTTTATATATGTATGATTTGTTTGATTTTTGATGTAATGCGTTATGTATGTAATGCCATGATGAGGATGTATGCTTATGATGATTTATGAATAGGATGGTGTTGTTTTCTATGTAATGATAATGATGAGATGATTTATGTGATGATGTTAATGCAATGGTCGAATGAATGATGTTATGTATGGATATGCATCTAGATGTGTTTAGATGAATGTAATATGGATAAACAAAATGTAAAGTACAAATGTTTATATGATAATGCCTTTAAACGAATGCATATGTATAATGGATATAAAATGTTATGAACCAATGTTTTATAAACAAGTGGATTTTATGACTCTAAATGCTTTTTAAATATGATGTTAAGTAAAAATGATAATGTGATGATATTATAACTTATGGTTTTAATAACTGCACCGTAATGCAATTAAAAAGAGGATAATGAATGTAATGTGAATGAATCCTAAAATGAGCATAATAAGGTACTTAATAATGAATGAATGCACCTTTTAACTATAAATGAATGTATGCAATAAGAAATGAGAAAAGGATAATGAAATGATGATGGATAACTGACACTAAATGAATGTCTAGTAAATGTTTTAAAACAATCCAAGATAATTCGATCCCACAAATGAATCTAATTATTTTATGATTGATGCAATGATGCAAATGTTTTAATGAAAACTAATGTCCAAAATGAACTATATGCAATGTTGAGTTAGAAATGACATGAATGCACTTAATGCAAGATGCAACTAAATGCGATGATGAGATGATCATGAGGAATGCAAGGTTTGTAAGACTTTGCATGATGCATTGATGATGTATTAGAGTACTCAGTCATGATTGTATCCAAGACTAGCTTAATTTTCACATTTGCATATAAATCCTACATATGAATGAATGAATGGGTGATATGCAATGGAATGCAAGATATAAACAGATGAGATGAAATGACGATCCATAGTGTTCTATTTTCATCATTGAGCTTTAAAATGTTAGAAGAGAATACAAACATCTTGACATAATGATTCAAGATGACCTGAGTATTCCTTACATGGATTTTAATATAGCAAGTTAATACAAATGACTTGATATAAGGGTCAAGTCGACTAGAGTATTGCCTGCAGAATAGACAAGGATTATCGCCGTTCATGCATGACTTGGATCATCCTCCTTGATCTTAGGCTGATCATATCCTGAGACAAGTGCATACCGTACTAAGAGATAAAAACCTTTATCCAATTTGGATGAGGAGGAACCAAAGAATGAGCATTGTACTTGCAAACAAACAGTATATACATAAAGAATAAAGAATATGGATCCTTGGTAATGGTTCATGCCGATATGGTCGAGGTATACGCTGTAGTCAGCAAGCCATAATGATCTATAACTGTATTTTGTATAAGATCACATAGCTTGGTGAACTTCCCACATAGACACCATTAGTACATGCCCCAAAACTTCATCGGAAATAATGTGCAAACAATACAAAACAATGCTAAAAGATCCCGATACAGATAAATGAATATTTGTACTCACAAATCAACCAAGTATTTGATAGCTTAACATAATTTTCTTGCCAAAGAAAATGTCACTTTTGTCTTTGTCTTGGTAAGGAAGGATGCATCCTTGTTGAAGACAGTTTTGAGTGTTGATGGTGATTGTGTGGTCGATTGGTAAATGGTCATCGTGTGAGTAGTATGTCAATGGTTGTTTTGGTATCTGCGCGGATGAGTATGTACAAAGTGTTGCCATGTTTTTGTTGGATTTTTCAATGGTTTGTCGATGTTTTTGGATTTTGAATTGTTTTGAATGTTTTTGGTATTTTTGTTGAGACATTTTCCAATGTTTTTGGTATTTTGATGATTGCTTGAATGAAGAACTTAATGAATCATAAGACAATGTAGAATCCACTTCCATCAATAGGTTAAAGGCATTGCCCCGAATTTTAGACATGACTATGAAAAAGCGGGATGCAAGATGTATGGAGTACTATCATAATTGCAGATGAATAACAAGCCATGGTTTTTGGATGGATGGATGTATGTATGAAGTAGATGTGATCGCAACAAGTCTAAAAGACAATGGAGCCATAGCCTTTACGAGTGGTGCCTATTTGCCAGGTCTTCACCATCGTACTTACCCAAGGTGCCACTGGAGTGGTTGTTCACCATTTGGATGCATGATTTTTCTTTACTTCTTTGAAAGTTTTTGTATTTTCTTCAGAACATTTTTCTGAATGTTTTTGACATTTTCTGGTATGTAGGGGAGCCTGATGCTCTGTACAGCTTAGGTATAAAACCATTTTAGGTGCATGTTGTTGATGGGATCTACAAGCGGTTCTCCTTCTGATGTAGCCAACTGATATGCCCCGGACCTGAACACAGCAATGACAACATATGGGCCCAGCCAATTTGATTCAAACTTGCCCTGATGTTCTCTGTTTGGTTGGTTGCGAGGATTCTCTCGTAGAACAAGATCACCTACCTCAAATGTACGAGATCTAACTTGGTGATTATAGCTTCGGCTCATGCGCTGCTGATAGGCTTTGAGATGATTGTATGCAGCTTGTCGCTTCTCATCAAGTAATTCTAAGTCTTGGAGGCATGAGACTCTGTATGCTTCATCATCGATGAGATTGTGCAAGGAAACCCGTAATGATGGTATCTCAACCTCAATAGGTAAGATAGCCTCTGCACCATAGACCAACGAATAAGGAGTTTCTCCTATAGGGGTTCGAATGCTAGTTCGATATGCCCATAGTGCTGGATTTAGTTGAACATGCCAATCACGGTCAGCATCATTGACTGTCTTCTTGAGGATTCTTAATATGTTTTTATTGGATGCTTCGGCCTGACCATTGCCTTGTGGGTAATAGGGGGTGGAAAAGCAATGTTGGATATGAAATTTCTCACAAAGTTCATGGACATCCTGATTTTTGAAAGGAAGACCGTTATCTGTGATGATGGACATGGGCACACCATACTGACAGATGATGTAGTTGAGGATGAATGAGGTGATCTGCTTGCCGGTGAATTGGGTGAGTGGAACAGCTTCGATCCACTTTGTGAAATATTCGGTGGTGGTAATAATGAATTTATGGCCATTGGATGAAGATGGATGGATCTTACCCACAAGGTCAAGACCCCATTGACAAAAAGGCCATGGTGTCATGATTGGTTGTAGTTCCTGTGCTGGTGCATGTATCAGGTTGCCATGAACTTGACATTTCTTGCATTTTCTAACAAAGTAGTAGGAATCTTTTTCCATAGATCGCCAATAGTATCCATTGTGCAGGAGTTTCTTGGCTAGTGACAGACCACTCGAGTGAGTCCCACAAATTCCCTCATGGACTTCTTCCAAAGCCTTTGTTATCTCACCTTGTTCCAGACATCGAAGGAGAGTACCATGAAGACCGCGTCGGTATAGGGTTTCGGCAATAATGGTATATCAAGCAGTTTGGCGAATGAAGGTTTTATGTTGGTTATTCGATTGGTTGGGAGGAAGGGTGTGATCACGAAGATAGGTGTAGAACTCACCATACCATTGGGATTCAGAACCGACAAGGCGACATATCATTTTGGATTCGGGGATATCATAAGCGGGAATCCAAAGCTGTTCTACCAAGAACTCATAGCGTGTTGAATTTTGTGGAAGATCTAGTAGAGATACGATGGTAGCCATGGCATCAGTAGCTCGATTCTAATCTCTTGGTATCTACTCAAAAGTGATAGTAGTAAATGATGTCTTTAGAGTGTCCACCATTTGTTTATATGGCATGAGTTTATCATCGTTGGTCTGATATTCATCAGTTACTTGTCGAATGACCAGTTGTGAGTCGCCATATACTTGCAGTTCTTGTAATTTCCATTGTACGGCTAACTTGAGTCCTGTGATCAAGGCCTCATACTCTGCTATGTTGTTGGTGCATGGAAATGTGAGCCTGTAAGACTTCGGGATGCTGTCACCTTGAGGTGTGATAAACAGAATGCCTGCCCCCGAGCCATGCCTAGTGTATGAACCATCAAAGTAAAGTTTCCATGGTTGTGTTGTTGTGATCATGAATATCTCTTCATTTGGAAAATTGGAAATGAGAGGATGATCACCTATGAGAGGTGCATCGGCCAACTAATCTGCAATAACTTGACCTTTGATAGCTTCACGGTCCATGTACTTGATGTCAAATTCACTTAGAATCATTACCCATTTGGCCAAGCGACTTGTCAATGCTGCTTTGCTGAGTAAATACTTGAATGGATCAATCTTTGTGATGAGTTGTACCTTATGTGTTAACAGATAGTGCCTTAGTTTAGTGGCTGCTAAGATTACTACTAAGCAAGCTTGCTCAATAGGTGTGTAATTGAGTTCATAGCCCACCAATGTGCGAGAGATGTAGTAAACAACACACTCTTTCCCTTCTGCATTATGTTGTGCCAGTAGTATGCCCAATGTTGTACTTGTTGCTGAGATATAGAGTAACAACGGTCTACTTGGATCTGGTGGCATCAATAATGGTGGATTCATGAGATAGTCTTTAAGCGTCTGAAATGCTTGCTGGCATCTAGCATCCCACTGAAAGTGGATGTTCTTGTGTAGCAGGTGTGTAAATGGGTGACACTTATCAGCCAATTGTGCAATGAATCTTCAGATGGATTGAAGTCTCCCTTGTAATGTCCTTAGCTGACTGATATTCTTTGGTGGTGGCATGTCCATGATTGCCTTAACCTTTGCTGGATCGACCTCAATGCCTTTGCTTGAGACAATGCATCCTAGAAGTTTCCTAAAGGTTACTCCAAAGACACATTTCTTTGGGTTGAGTCAAACATGGTATTGTTCCAGTCTATCAAAGATTTTATCTAAGATGTGGAGATGCCCTTCTCTGGTGAGTGATTTTGCTAGTAAGTCATCAACATAATCTTCCATTATAGTATGTATCATGTCATGGAAGATGGTGGTCATTGCTCTTTGATAGGTTGCTCCTGCATTCTTGAGACCGAAAGGCATTACATTCCAGCAATATGTGCCCCATGGACAGGTGAAGGCTGTCTTATGTTGATCTTCTGGTGCGATCTTTATTTGATTGTATCCAGAAAAGCCATCCATGAGTGAAAGCATGGCATACCCTGCTTTCAGATCCACTATGATGTCGATATTTGGAAGGGGGAAGTCATCCTTAGGACATGCCTTATTCAGATCTCTGAAGTCAGTACAAATGCGGATGCCCCCTTTTGGTTTGCTGATAGGCACAATATTGGAGATCCATTCTGCATAATCAATTGGTCTAATGAAACCAACATCTAGGAGTTTCTTGAGTTCTTTTTTGACTAGTACTGTAATCTGAGGATGCATCTTACGAAGCTTCTGCTTGATAGGTTTGGCTCCTTTTGCTATGGTGAGGTGATGCATGACTAAATCAGGATCAAGCCTAGGCATGTCTGCATATGACCATGCAAATTTGATCTGATGCTTCTAGAAGAACTCTATAAATTTAGGCTGTTCCTCTGGAGTGAGAAGAGATGCCAAATGTATGAGATGAGGATTTTCAAGAGTCCCCACATTATATTCTTTGGTTTCCTTGATGAGAATCGTTGATCGTTCCTATTGTGCATTAGCAGGGGGAATGTCAAACCTTTCATCCTCAGGCACCTCAGAGAGGTTTTCACCATTGGATATGCTCTTTCTTTTTACTTTTGTTGGATCAAACAGTGCCACAGTATGGTTTTCACTGGAAGATCCATGTTTTATTGTTATATTTTTGCAGCTGAAAGGTTTGGCATCCGCCCCGAAGTATGCTGCGCTATTTAGTTCTATGGCGAATCCAACTTTGTGATCCCCGCTTGGTAGGTTATCCCTTAATTCCAAAAAGTCAATGATGGCCTCATCGTTTTGGAAGAAGTCAAGACATGGGGGATTTGGTTGGTTCCATTCGATGAGTTTAGGGTGGATAATGGGCATTACTTCATTGATTAGGTTAAGTGCGTTAGATGTATCAGTGAGGGTTAAGACATTATGGTGAAGGTTGTTAATGGTACTCTCCCTATCAGAATCAGGCGTAGGATGAGACGTAGGGTCTATGGAAGATGTTTCAAGTTTAGGAACCCAAGTGGTCTTTATCTGTGCTTCTCCATAAACAGGGATGTCTTTGCGTGGCAGAGGTAGTGATGCATCTTCCTCATCTGAAGTGTTAAGCTGTACAAAATCAAATTCCCACTCATGTGAGTTGGTCTCTGAGTCACTTTCTAGCATCCGATTACTATACCATATTGGGATGTCTTTGGAGTTAAATACTGTAGGTGTGATTGGTTGATGTACCTTTGTAGTGATCGGTGTTGCAGGAAGGTCGATGGGGATAAAAGGATTTGGTATGGGGAGTATCGGTAATATTGACTCCGTGGCTTCTATTGGTACTGCTGGTGCCATGGATGCTGCTACGGGTTCTGATACAGTTGCTGCTGCTAATGGTACTGCTGATGGGATTACAAGTTTGTTTGGTGGGATGAGTGGCATTGGTGATGGTTGTGTTGGGGTTTTGAGCATCGGTGGGGTAGTTGGGATGGTGCTTGATGCTGCTTTGATAATGTAAGGTGTCCTTTTTGTAGTAGGCTGACATAATGGTTTGCTGGGTTTTCCTTTGAATTTGAGTTTAGGAAAGATCTCTTTTTCAAAGCCTAGCCTGTATTACCTTTGGGCTTGAATTCTGGCAGAAGAGGTTCATGTCGTCCTTGTTTGCAATATCCCAAAGCACTCTAACCATCATACCCCATTCATTGCATAATGAGGAGAGCTTTGCCATACTGATCCGTAGGAAGTTTAACTTTCGGTATATCAGTGGCGATGGGATCTTTATAGATCCATTTTGCTAAGTCCTCATCTTGGGTTTCTTCTTCTTGACTCTTTCCAAGGATGAAAGGTGTTAAAGCACATGCGGGTGTGACTAGTGGTTGTCGAAGTACCTGCTGTGGTTTACCATGTGTTCTAGGAGAAGTGGGCATTTGTCCTACACAAAAGAGTTGACTCAAGTTGTATTCCCTAGGACCTTCCTATGCTATCTTCATCTTAAGCTTTTCTTGCTTGGGTATAGTGGTGTTTTAACTGGCAAGAGAGGTGGGACTTATATATGATGTGGAGAAAATGGCTTCTCTATTATTAGGAACAGTAATCTCTGGCTAATGGCTGATATTATGACAGTATGCAAAGGGATTTGCATCGCCTAGGATTGTGATCTCTACACCGTTATGTGGGAACTTGATACATTGATGGTAGGTAGATGGGATGGCTTGCATGGCATGTATCCAAGGTCTTCCTAACAACAAATTGTATGGCAGAGGAAGGTCCAGAACTTGACAAATGATGTGTTTTACCATAGGGCCCACTCGGATTGGTAGTACCATAGCTCCTTTGGAAGAACGCTCTACATCGTCATAGGCTTTGATTGTGATCTTCTTACGAGGATCCACTGATTCTACTACATATCCCAATGTTGTGACCAACTGTAGTGTACAAATATTTAGGCCTACTCCATTATCTATCAAGACTCATTTGATCCTATGCTGGTTAATAAATCCTTTGATGTGGAGTGAAGCATTATGAGGTTGTTGGAAGGAAGAGTTGTCACTTTCAGAAAAAGTGAGACAAGGTGATGACTTTAGACTTCCAACCATGGCTTGAAATTGGTCTGTATTCAGATTTGCAGGGACTGACGCCTCTTGGAGTGCTTGATCCAAGATAGTTTTATGAGAGGGCGATAGGCGCAATAGCTCTAAAATGGATATAAGTGCAGGCGTTTTATCTAATTGTTCCACAAGATTGTACTGCTTTGGGATGGAGGTGGTGCCTTGTGGAGCTGCCTTTATGGTAACCTTACCGCGACATGTAACAACATTGCAATTTGAGTTGGGATTTTTGAAGGTTATGGTTGCAACTTGTTCACTGGCATCATACAGATGATTTATAGTGTAATTATACGTAGCCTGCGTATAATCTGTGGTATCAATGCGTCACTTGGAAGTGGAAGGACCCCTTTGATCTTGTGATGGAAGTGGATTTTTGAACAGTAGATGATCTTTATTTGTTGTTTTTGGGTCATGTCCTTCAATTTCAATTTCTCCTTGGTCAATAAGATCCTGAATAAGATCTTTTAATTGGTGATAATTACTTGTCTTGTGTCCTCTTCCTTGATGGAATTCACAATGTTCAGTATCTCTCCACCATGCTGGTTTGACCTGAGGCTCATAGTTTGATAGTTTAGGTAGAGTGACCAAATTTTGAGAAATGAGTTGTCACAATACTGTTTCAATGGGTTCCCCTAAGGGAGTGTATGTGCATTTCTATTTTTGCTGACGAGGTCTTGGTTCATCGTGAGATGTGATGCGACCTTGATTCAAAGGAACATTCATGTTTCTCTGAGGTGGAGGATTTTGTCCTGCAAACTGAACCACAGGTTGTGCATTTTGGATAGTCCGGGCATCCACAACCCCATTGTTGACGATATTCTTGTTTTTATTCTAGAAGCTTGGTTTATCACTATTGAAGCGCGAGTGAGGACCATCCTTTGGTTCATTATAGATTTTGATGATTCCTTTCTTGATGAGTGCCCATTCACACTTCAAACCCTTGGTGATCATATCATTAAAAGAGTTTGTGTCTTTGACATCCAGGTGAAATTCCATTTCTTCGTTTAAGTTGGAAATGAATATTTCCACTAGTTCTCGTTCAGGTAACTGAAGAGAACATCTGCTAGACATTTGATGCCATTGTTGTAGGAATACTGAGAATAGTTCACCTGGTTTTTGTTTGGTGTTGCACAGATCTGCCATGGTGATGTCGCGTTCAATGTTATGAGAGTAATGAGCTAGGAACTTCTGGATGAGTTCCTCAAATGTTCTAATGCCACCTGATAGTCGGGAAAACCATGATGTGGTTGTTCCTCCCAAGATTTGGGGAAAAAGGTGCATTAGGTATGTGTCTTCATATGCCACTTCGAGACAAGAAGAATGAAATTCTCTGACATGATCATGGGGATCTCTCTTTCCTCTATATTTTTCAAATTTGGGTGTTTCGAATCCTCATGGAAAGGGTGGCATATAAAGATTCCTATCAAAAGGATAGGGATAGATGTCATTGAGTGAGAATTGTTTAGTTTTGACACCACTATGAAGTTGTTGGGCGAGATTCTTGACTTGTTGCCGCAACATCTCCATTTCAGTTGGAGGAGGAGGTGGTGGGTTACCTCGAGGAATGTTATATCTGATGGGATCTCTACCTCTTTCCTCTTCATGGTGACTTTGTCTTTCTGATGCTTGTCTTAATTGGGCAAGATCAAAGTTAGAGGGGAGTTTTGTTCCTTTTGAGCGAGCTTTAAAAAGTGAGCATCCGCATTGCTCTTGAGTATTTCGTCAAACAGTCTGTTAAAGAGAGGGTTATGCTGAGCCCTTTCTATTGTTGTAGGAGTAGGAGTACTTGGGTTTTCGTCATTTGCATTTCCTCCAAGTGCTTCTTGAAATTCATTGAGATTTTCCTCTTCTTCTTCTTCCATTTCTATTTCTCGTTGCCTTGACCGTGATCGAGTTTGAGCCATTTTGCTTAAAAGCTTTTGTTGAAGTTGAGTGAAAATGATGATGAGTTTTTGATGAAATGAGAGATTGATGATTGGTGAATTGTGTTGCATGTGGATCTCTAGCACTTTTAAGGTAGATGTAACAGAAATTCCTTCTTTGAATTGCTTGCTTGTTTGATAAGATTTCGATGTGATAAGGTGTAGAGAAATCTGAGATGTGTTACAAATTGAACTACCTAGTAATGAGAGGATTCACTCATGAACTAGTTTTAACCTGCGTAGATGTGTCTCTTAGGATGAGCTTATCCTAGATGTAGAAACAATCTAAAAAGTGATGTGAAGTGTTTGATTCAAGCAATATCTAAAAGAGAACTTTGGGACAAGAACCTCTTAATGTTTTGAGAGTTTGGAATGAATTGATGATGAAGTGATGATGTATGAATAAGATGATAGATGAAATGTTTTCAACTTCAATAAAAACTTTGTGTCATAAATGGAACAAATTCTACCTCTTCCCTTTTGGGCATTGGTGGCACTTCTTGAGCTGTGTTGTATGTGATACAGACGTTTGGGAAAAAGTTGGGATTAATCTTACCTCCTTGGTTTTTGTGATAACTCAGAGCTCTATATTGCATAAAAGCTCTACGGTTCAATGATTTTGAATCAAATTCGTTTGTTTTGCCTTGAAGGTAGAGACGCATGTGTCGTAGAAAAACTCTATGGGAGACAAAGATTTGTCTATTTATATAGAAGAATTTCCTCCTTTTGATCAAAGCCTTTGAGCTTAATGGTCTTCTTTTCAAGTTGATATTCTGATGATGCTTCTTCTTTCACAAGATGTGAAGAATGGTCATAAAATTTGACTCTTTGTTGTTTGCACTTTGTTTTTGATGTGTTTGTTTGTTTTGAAAAATGTTTGGTTGGATGAATACTTTGTTTTTGGGAGTGATCTTCTTTTGATGTTTCTTTGATAAGAAAACAAAGCAAGCACACAAACACAAGAATGTAGCCTTAAAGGCACAAATGAGTATGGGTCTAGATCAACCCAATCCTGGGACTTGTATATGACCCTTCCTTTAGATGTATTTTAAGGTGTATTTCCAAAGCCTGAAGTCGGCTCAATTTGCACTTGGTCTTGACTAAAACGAATACACTTCAAACACTTTTTATCCCTAAGGTCAAATGGCCAGTTGTGATAAATTTAGCCCACATCTTGATATTTCTTTGACTTTGGTACTACATACCTTATGAATCCCGCCGTGGCAGGTAAGGATGTGATATACTAAGTCTTGCACAAGCATAACAAATAGATGATCCCTATGATGGGGGAGTCACCACTTTTATCAAGCCACAAGTGACTTTTCAAAAAGCTATGTTTCTACTCAAGGAAATATGTATGGTGAGTATCTTGGGAGCAAAACCATCTATGCTCTTGCACTAAATTATATCGCAAATATCCTCAATCAACAGAACAAGTGGGATACTACTTAAAGGTGTTTAGTCATGTTCGATGTTTTTGGACATAAGTTCATTCTGCAGTGACTCACTTAAGAGCCTTGTAACTGGTGGTGGGGCCCATTTGTCCTTTCGGCCAGTTACACTATAGGAACAGCTATACCCAAGGCTACAGCTTTCGCTCTCACCTGATTTCTATAGTGGCTTGAAGGATTTACCACTCAAGGTCATTCCCAAGAGTATCGATCCCTTGGCAGGCCTCTCTTAAAAAAGATAAAATTTGAGTGTTACTAACACTTTTCTCTTGCACCTAGGACCACGAAAGCCAAGGGACAGCATAGTGTGTGTTAGAGGTAGGACCACTTGACCGACTTTTTGCACAAGCGTGCCAAACATGAAAAACACTTGTTCTTTTTAATCCACCATTGCAATGTGATCTAATTATTTGGAGATGTTGCTCCAAAAATCATGATGTTCTTTTTAACTTTCAAAGGCAATATGTTTTGTAAACTAGGAAAAATGAAATCCTGGTCAACTGAAATTGAAGCACGGATGCATGAAGAAAAATCACTTGCAAGAATTGGAACAAGTGGATTGTAAGTTTTTAATTGCACCAAAATTTGAAGTGTGGCTTGTAAATTCTTTAGTTTGATGCAAGGAAATCAAATTGTTGATTTTAAGCCCCAAAATAAAATGAGTCCTAACTTGCAATGAAAGCAAATGTTTCTTTTGTTCAATTTTTAATGCACCAAAAGATGAGTGACCCTAACTAGAAAGCAAGGAAAATTTGTTTTTAAAAGCACCAAAAAGACAAGTTTGTGATTTTTTTATGGTGATTTTTAAACCTACACAAACAACAAATTGTTAGTAAAATCTATGTCCAAGGGGGGGATTCCACAAGCCTAAGATTTTCAATTTTTCAGTTACAAGGTGATTTTTACGACATTCTGTTACAATAGCACTAGTTTGTGTTTGAACAGAAGCGCTATTTAACTCAAAAGCGCTGAAAGAAGGGAAAAGACAAAGAGGCAAAAGTGCTGAAAAAGGGTTAATAGCGCCAAAACAACGTCAAAAGCGCCAAAACGGTACCAAAAGCGTTGAACTTGAGACAATAGTGCTATTGTAAGAACAATAGCGCTAAAAGCATAAGTGTCGATAGCGCTAGAACGAGTTCAATAGCGCCAAAGCGCAACCTGTGTGACATTTTCAACATTCAAACATGTTAGTTTTTAAAAAAAATGATATTTTTGGTGCTTGGATTCACGTCGGGTTCACCAAATGATGCCCTACAAAGTGGATAAGGTTAGTCTAAGAGAAACAACACAAAAACACACAAGAAACCATTAGTGTTATTTAATCAAAAACTAATCTAAATAGGCATATCAAGAGAGACACTAAAATCATGCTAATATATCTAACTAATGAAACAAAGATAATGAGGCATCTCCAAATGCCTCTTAGCATGGTCTTAGCTCCTTCTCCCTTGTTCCTCTCCTCTCCAAGTTCCAAAATAGTGTAGCTCTCAACAACTTTTTGCACTATGGATGCTTATGGAGGATTGAGACTGAAATATTGCTCTAAATGTAAATGAAGAAGCAAATATTAAGCTATTGATACTAAAATGATTGATTTTATCCAGAATGACAAGATATTCGTTAATTATGCTAAAATGCTCTCTTAAAATGCCTATAGCTTAAATGCATACAAGTTTTCAGGATCTGGTTTATGAAGAAATGGGCTCTATTTATAGGAAAAATGGAGCAATGGATGGTTGAGATTGAGCAATCTCAACAAGGGTCAGGATTGAATGATTTCAAATCCATGTGAGGGCTTTCAACCCAATCCCAGGATGACAAGTGTCAATGTGAGATAGGTTGAGAGGAGAGGGAATAAGCATTAAATGCTTGATATGACTTTGGGAGTTAAAGTCAAGGTTAGTTGAATGAATAAACCCTTTATTCAAAGAATAAAGCTTTTATCCAATGGATAAACTCTTGTGCAAATGTGAAATGGAGGAATATGGTCAAAACAATAAATGTTTGGGGAGACAAGTTTGAAATAACCATAAATGGTTATGTAAGAGCCATAAATGGTCATGTAAGAGCCATTAGTGGTCTTGGAAGACTTTGGGGGTTAATTTGTTGAACACACAAAGCATTAAATGCTTTTCAAAGACTTTGGAGTCTTTGAGAAGTGACTCCATTTTGCTTAGGAATGTGACAATAATTAGGGGATGGATTAGGCTAATTAGGAAGGGGTTAGAAGAATCTAGAAGGGGATTTAGATTTTTGCAAGTGGATTTGGTGGGTGAGGGAAAATAGGATTTTATTTAAAATAAAAATTCATTTATTTTAATAAATGTGTGCAAGTTGCATTTGTAGGAAAATGCAAGTGGGGGGGGGGGGGATAATGATTTAAATAAATGTTTATTTTAATTTATTTAAAAGAGGAAAAGGGGGATTTAATTAAATAAATGGATTTTATTTATTTAATTGATTTGATTTTGGTTTAATGAATTAATTAAAATAAATTGAATAATTTATTTAATTAATAGAAGAATGTTTGGGAATAAATTAATTAAATATTAATTTAATTAACTGATGGCTAGTGGATTTTTAATCAAATAAATAGCGAATATTTATTTAATTAAGTTGGACATATTTGTGTGACTACAATGTGCATTTGACCTTATTGGCCAAATCTTTCATGCATCATCTAATGGACACACGTTTATCATAACTACCACTAAGTACTTCACTAAGTGGGTTGAAGTGGTTCCACTAATCAAAGCAACTGGTAAACAAGTGGCAATGTTCATCCATAACTATATCATCTGTAGGTATGGAATACCTTCTTCAATTGTGACTGACAATGGAAGGCAATTCAAAAAAAAAGATAGAGATGAGCTCTGTGAAAAATTTAAAATCAAATAGCACTAGTCATCTATATACTACCCTCAAAGTTATGGACAAGTTGAAGCATCTAACAAAAATTTGTTGACTATCTTGTATAGAATAGTAAACAAATCTGGAAAGGATTGGCATCTGCAGCTCAATCCTGCACTATGGGTTTATAAAAAAAGTATCATAACACCTACTGGGGCTACACCTTTTACTTTGGTGTATGGATCTGAAGCAGTTTTTTCTATTGAGGTAGAAATACCTTCTTTGAGAGTTTCTTTGCAAGGTCTTGTTATTGATGAAGACTACATAATATCTAGATTGCGAGAGCTCAAGTTGTTGGATGAATGTCGACAAGTGGCATTTGATCATCTGAGAGCATACCAAAATAGAATATCTAGAGGTTATAATAAGAAAGTTCAACAAAGAGAATTTCAAGTTGGTGACCTTGTTTTGAGAGAGAATCCTAAAAATCAATAGTTTCAAGACAACAAAAGGAAGCTTGAATCCAACTGGCTAAGTCCCTACATTGTTACTGTAGTCTTTGGCTCTGGTGCTTATCAACTCTCAACATTAGAAGGAGAATAGCTCCATGAACCGATCAACACCATCCACTTGAAAAAATTCTTCACTTAGTATTCTCTGCTCTAGCAACCTGTACAACTATAAAGTCCTAAAAAAAAATGAAAAAAATCAAATGCCTTGGTGAAAACCTGGTAAACAAGCACCTTGGTAGTTAAAAAAAAGAAGGGATCTTTGCCAAGAAGGTGAAAACTTGGTAAATAGGAACCTTGTGTACTTAAAGTGCTCCATCTATCGATGCAAATTTGGCATTTCCTATTTTCATTCCCACTTTCTTGCATCTTTGCTTTAGTTTGTACATATCTTTTACTCGCTTTTATGACATCCAGGTTCTTTTGGAATCCTCATAGCTTGAAACCGATCAATGTCCTAGTCTTAGGGTAATCGACTAATCAATATAAATGTCCTAAGAAGTTTAAACAAGTCATCTTTTTGTCAGTAGTACTAGGTCATGCACTCTAAGTCAGTCACCTATCTCCATACTACCGCCGAGTTTTATCACTAAATAAACAAGCAAAACAAGACTACTAAAAATAATCATTAAGTTGTTTGAGATATGATTGACATTTTTCTTTGTGTGTTGTCTTTTAAATTGGTTTTCGATTATTATTCCCTCTAAGTAACTCAAGGAAGTCTATCTTGACTAAGAGGAGCAAGGATTGGGGGCAGAATACTTTTCTTTGTTTTCTTCTTGTAAGAGTGATTTTGATGATCTGGAAACATCTAATAAGCTAGGTGTCTATGATTAGTGCCTTCACATCAAGGTGAAATCGCCACACATACCTCAACTCCACTTATTTGTATGTTGTAGGGAGGTTGAAGTCATTTATTTGTCTGTTTTGAGGGAATTTCTTTAATGTGTAATTTGGATGCATGCATAATATATCCAAGGATATGAATGATAAAAGGGTCATTGCAGACAACATAATCAATAGTTGCATATAAAAAGGAACAAACTATGTTTTGCCAGCTGTGTTTATAAAAGGCTCAATGATGATAATTAAGCATACCAGATCCAATGATTAAGTTTAAGTTGCATTGATTCTAAATTTTATGCATTTCAAGTAATTTCAGAATGATAACAATGATCTCTTTATCTTTTGAATGAGAGTCTGAAGCAATCATCATTTCTAGGCCAAGTGGTACCTTTTTTATTCATCATCATTTCTCCGATCGAGTACTTGTGTATTGAGGTGTTAGCTGCATACATGAGAATCTTATATAGATCCATACATTTTATTATATATTTATTTACATTCATATTACTGCATGAAAAATAAACATTTGCATTAGTAGTTACTCATTTTCATCATTTATTTGCATATGAAAAAGAAACAAAAAAACATTTATATTCATCTCCATTACATACATCCATACTGAAAAGATATGCATACATATAGAATAACATATATAGAAAGACATCTCATAATCGATTAACACAAGTATGATGAAATCAAATCAAGAGCTTGTATATCTCATCATAATCTCAGTGTCTAAGAGTATAAATGATATCAACTATCATATACAATGTCTCATTGGAGCAATAATCATATAAGCTACAAAAATGGGGGTATATAACAAAATATAGGAGGTATAGCTCTCTACCTCTCCCTCATAATTGGGTGGAGGAGGTGGTGCCTATTGACTATCCTCTTGTCTAGGTGCCCTAGCTCCCTCATATCGAGCCATATACTAAGAATATGACATAGCCTACTGTGCTACTGGGACCGCTAGGCTATAAACTACAACATAATAAGTTGCCCAGCTCTTCTGATGCAAAACCTCTCGCTGAAGAGCTTCTCGCTTTGCTTTCATCTTTGTGATCTATCAATCATGCTTAGCTTTGATCTCAATGTTGTATCAGTCTCGCTCTGCCAGATGCATCTATGCCACTTTCAACTATGATTGTAAACCTGTCACCCTCACCCTCAAAGACCAAACCATGTCTCTGCCCACCTCCTCCTCTCCACCTCCCTACTCATCTCTCCACTGCCTCACCTGTCGATGAGCCTCTCTCTCCTCCTCACCTCTAACCTTTGTTGCCCTAGTCCCCCCAACCTCACCCCCAATAGATCCTAAGGATCCACCCTCCCCTCTCTGTTGCTATCAACTTCCCACTGGTACCCTGCTTCTACTAGCACCAGGATCACCTCATGTCTACCTAGGTGGATCTACTCTTCATCCCTATGCCTAGACTTGTCCTTGTACTTGCCCTCATCTCTATGTCTTTGCTAGTGTATCCTCCTCAACCTCATCTATATGAGGCACATGCTTTCTAGGATTTGTAAATCAAGGGAAGGGGTGTCTCTGAAACCAATCTCTATACTAGGGAAATACCCCCATGTCTACAACATCCTCCAGGTACTCCCATCTCTACGGCTGTAAACCTACTATCTCCTGAATGGTCAAGGCATATGAGAGTCTAGCTACCCATCCTCGACTCTCCTCATCCCCAAATCTAGCATACACTATAAACTCTTGGGATATACTTTGTGGTCTCCCATACTGCCTCAAAACCCTAGACACTACAAACCAATCAATAATAGTTGTCAATCTACTGATGAGAGGTCTATTCATAAACATATCTCTCTGTTGTACACTCCAATCATCCCACTACTCTAGATCCCTATATGGTCTCCATACTACAGCTATTAAGTTATCTAACTGCCTCCTCCAAAAATTAGTCTTGCCCAGGTGGGGCTGTGTGATATAAATTAAATACCGGCATATGATAGGATGGTGTGCCTCCCTAGAATCATCCATAATAGTTCTGCAAATTGGGATATGCTCCCATGCCCATATCTGCAAAACTAGGACACTTGTTACCATGCTCTTCCCCTCTAGATAGGTGATCTCATGCATCTCATGGTACACATGTGCGAGTAAGCATGAACCCCAACCTAATCTAACTGGATGAGTAAGAAATCTCTCTAGCATTATACCCCATCCACATAAGAATCCCTATTGTCCTCTATTAGGCATCACGACACAACCAATCATGCTAGCCAACATGCAAGCAAGAGTGTACTTTGCACCATACCTAATCAATAAATCATCCCAACTGATAGCACGATCAAGGATAGTATCATCATGGAAAATACATCTGAGAGCCTCAATGCTTGACCATGGAGTCAAATCATAATCTACATTATCTCCAACAAACAAAACCATCAAAATCCTATAAATATCCTCATAAGTGATCATCATCTCTCCAAATTGCAAATGGAAAGTGTTATGTAGTACCCCTACTCATTTGGACTAATATTTTATTCTTGTTGTTTTCACTGGATACATTACCATGTTTTGTTATTCAAACTTATATGACATTATTTCATGCTTTATATAGATATGAGATGCATAATTTATTTGCATTATTTTAGTACTTGTGATTTATGGCATTTTATGGATTATTGCTATGTACTGACACTTTACTTTATCTATGCAATGTGGAATTATATTTTGTGTGTCTGCGAGTGTATTGGATGTAAGGGGATGATTTTCCTTCACTCATTTCAGTGAGACAGGGAACATCGCGATTCTCCTTCATCAGTGTGTATGTCATGTTTTCTATATTGTATATATGCATGTGTGGTTCGATGATGCAGGATATTGCATGTATAAGTACTGGGTAGGTACGGGGTATCATATCCACCTGGCTTCAGAGGTTTGAGTGTCCCTTATATTTTTTGATGGAAGTGGAGGAGATAGTAGTTGACCCTATTTTATTCAGTTACACTCATGTGAGTGTCGTCAGTTGGTCATCCGGTCAGTTTGTTCCGCCATCGTATTTTGTTGTTTGACCTTTTATGAGTAATTGCTTGATGTTTGCTCAGTTTGTGTGTTTATTGATTTTAATTGTTGCATGTTATGTTTTATTTGTTTGTGAAGGGTGAAAAATTGTTGATAATGTGAATTAAATAGTGATGCTAGGATTTAACGTCTTTTGTGTAGAAGTAGGTGAATTATCGAAACTATGTTCGATGTTTGGTTTTCAATTGTACTATAGTTATACGTATTTTATATTTAGATTTAGACTCAGACATATATATATATATATATACGTGTAGGTAATTAGGAGTCATGTTCAATTATGTTGACTATTTTAATAGGATTATTTGGAAGTTGAATAAATTAGAGTTTACAATATAACGTACCATATATGTATAGAATGATTGATTTTTAATTAATCGTTTTATTATATTGATGCAAGTTAAATATATTTGGTAGTTAAATAAGTGTGAAATTGATCGTATATATATATATATATATATATATATATATATATATATATATATATATATATATATATATATATATATATATATATATATATATATATATATATATATGTTAGGTCCTAGAGACAACTGAGAGGGGGGGGTGAATCAGTTGTCAAATAAATTTGAACCAAAAACTTATTAACCAACTTAATGCTTAATACTGGTAAACCAGTTAAGTATGCCGGTAGACAGTGTTAACAGTAAATTGCTATACTGGTAAGGATTAATGAATGAAACATAAACATACAATCATCCACAACACATGACACCAATATTTGTACGTGGAAACCCTATACTACTGCAGATAGTATGTGTACACAAATGGGGTCTGCACATGCAAAAAGGCCAACAGCCTAGAGCTCACTGCTCAATCACAAAATGGGAGTCACACTAACTATAGTTGGATGGTTAAATCCAATAAGAATGTACTGCTCAAAATAGCGTCTTCATATGCTAGATTCAGTACCAGTGTAATGTTGATATGCTTCTACAAAAACCTAACTTCACCTTCAAATGATGTCTTCATGTATATCCCTACTTGATCTCACATATACCTTCACTTAATTCTTTTTCGCATTCCACACTTGATCTTACAAATAAGATCTTACATTTATACCATACCCTAAGACCAATTTTAGTAGGTCAGCTCTACAAGATATTACAATAAAAACATTTTACAAACAATATAATATCTGATACAATAACCAATTGAACATGTTATCTTAATGCATTTACAACAATAATAAATCATCTGCATAGCGTGCCATGCTGATCTGGAAAAGATAAACCTATCGGTGTAACCCTAGATAACCTGGACCTATTTGTTGGTAAAAGCAAATATGCAAATATGAATATACCAATGATTATTCCTTCAAAATAAAGTGTCCACATGATGTCTTCGACATTGACAAGTGTCTTCCATATCATTCCAGGTACCGGTGAACAACATATCCTACCGGTGAACCATATACCAATAACTATTGCACAGTTTACTTGCTTGCCGGTGAATGTTGCTGGATCTCCAAAGTAGGTGTAATAGTAGGTGTTGACATCAATGACAAAACAATACCAAAATACCAACAATCTCCCCCTTTGGCATTGATGGCAACACAAGATGGAAAAACCATCAAAGTGCCAAAATAGAAATGCCAAATACAAAAACCAACAATCTATATTTCTCCCCCTGGGAGTAACAATACCAATCTCTCAAATGTGTTTTTCAAAATCTCTCCCCTAAAATCTCTCTAAAAAAAGATAATGTCTTTTTCCATAGATATCTCTCCCCTTTTGACATCAAATGCCAAAGTCACAAAGGTCAAGTTCATACAAAATACCAACCAAGTCAATATACCAACTACTCCCCTTGAGAAGTAGCTTCCTCATCAAATACTGGAATAAAAGATTTGTCTTTTAATTCTGCCGGTTGATGACAATCATCAACTATCTAGGTCTCTACCGGTGGAGGTATGATTCCAAGCTGATCTCTGAGATACTCAAAAGTCTCGTTAGGAAAAGGTTTTGTGAAAATATTTGCAAGTTGTTCTTGAGTATTCACATAAACTAGTTTTATCTCTTTTTCTTCAACTTTTTCCCTTAGAAAATTCAGTTTAATAGAAATATGTTTTGTTTTAGACTGTAATAGCAAATTCTTAGATATATCAATTGTTGCAGTGTTATCAAAGTGTATAGTAATAGGTTCCTTGCATTTTAACTTTATGTATTTCAACATTTTCTTAAGCCATAATACCTGTGTACAGTTAGTTGCTGCTGCAACATATTCTAATTCTACTGTTGATAAAGATGTACAACTCTGTTTCTTACTCAACCAAGAAACTAATCTCTCTCCAAGATTATCTCCTGCCCAATTTGCATCTGTGTATGCACATAGATCAAAATTTTCATCTTTAGGATACCATAATCCAAGATTTGTTGTGCCTTGTAAGTACCAGAAAATCCTTTTCACTAGTGATTCATGAATTTCCCTAGGATTACTCTCAAATCTAGAAACAATACATACTGCATTCATAATATCAGGTCTGGTTTGTGTTAGGTACAGTAAACCTCCTATCATAGATTTGTATCTAGTTGGATTAATAGGTGTAGATTCATCCCTTTGAGATAATTTGTCATTTGTAGTCATGGGTGTGTTTACCGATTTAGAGTTCTCCATCCCAAATTTCTTTAGTAATTCTTTCAAGTACTTGGATTGACTCAAAAATATACCTTTATCAGTCTGAGAAATTTGCAAACCTAAAAAGAATTTTATTTCTCCAATCATAGACATTTCAAATTCTTGCTACATTTCAAGAGAAAATTCCTTACTTAATCCATCTTCTCCTCCAAAGATTATATCGTCAACAAATACTTCAATAATCAAGATGTCATCACTAGTTACTTTGTAGTATAAATTGCTATCTGCATTTCCTTTAGTAAAACCAATCTTCAAAAGATACTTATCCAACCTTGCATACCAAGCTCTTGGGGCTTGTTTCAATCCATACAGAGCTTTTCTTAACCTGCAAACCATATCATTGTCCTCTGTCAAAGAAAATCCATCAGGTTGTTCAATATATACTTCTTCTTCAAGATCTCCATTCAAAATTGCACATTTAATATCCATTTGATAAACTTTGTAATCCTTGTGAGTTGCAAAAGCCAAGAATAATCTAACCGCCTCAATTCTCGCTATCGGTGCAAAGGTTTCATTGTAATCAACTCCTTCTTTCTAAGAATATCCCTTACACACTAGTCTTGCTTTGTTTATGACAACCTTACCATCTTCATTAAGTTTGTTTCTGAATACCCATTTAGTTCCAATTACATTTTTATCTTTAGGCCGAGGAACTAATGTCCAAGTATTATTTTTCTCAATTTGTTCTAATTCTTCTTCCATAGGTTTAATCCAAAATTTATCTTCACATGCCTCATTAATAGATGATGGTTCAATTTGAGAAATAAGACATACCTCTTCATTTGCCAATCTTTCTCTTGTCATAACTTCTTTAAATTTATTTCCAATTATCTGATCTTCAGAATGATTCACTCTTACATACCGAGGTGTCTTAGTTTGCTGTTGTTCTTCAATTATTGTGGAATTTTCTGATGATACTAGGGTAATTGGATCTTCATTTTGTACTGGTGGATTCAGTATAGGTTCATTTGTCACAATTTCTATTGCTGGTACAGAGTCTATATACCTTGAAGTTCCTTTGAATTGTTCATCAATCTTTACATTTGTACTCTCAACAATTTTCTGCAATCTTTTATTAAAACATCTATATGCCTTGCTCTTAGATGAATAACCAAGAAATATTTCTTCATCACTTCTAGGATCAAATTTGCCAATATACTCATCTCTTCTAATATAACATTTACTTCCAAAAATTCTGAAATACTTAAGAGTAGGAGTATTAACAAACCATAGTTCATGAGGGGTCTTACCGATTTCACCTTTGATGTGAACTTTGTTGAATGTATAGACAACAGTGCTAACTACCTCTCTCCAATACACATGTGGTAGATTTGCTTCTGATAACATACTTCTAGCTGCATCCAAGATAGTTATGTTTTTCCTTTCAACAACTCCATTCTGCTGTGGTGTCCGAGGTGCTGATAACTATCTTCTGATTCCATTTACTTCAAAGAATGTGTTAAAGTCCTTAGATGTTAATTCTCCTCCTTGATCTGATCTTAAACATTTGATTTTCTTACCGATTTCATTTTCAACCATTGGCTTGAATAGTTTGAACTTTCCAAGTGCTTCTGACTTCTCTCTGAGAAAAGTAACCCAACACATTCTAGAATAATCATCAATAATTAGCATAAAATATCTATCACCTTGTAAGCTTCTAGTTCTAGCTGGACCACATAAATCAGTGTGAATTAAGTCAAGAGCATTATTGGATTTTTCTGGAATACTTTTGAAACTAGCTCTAACTTGTTTTCCAAATTGACATTCCTTACAAATTGTATTCTGAGGTTTCACAATTTTAGGTAGATCTCTAACTGCCTTAGAAGTACTGATTTTTACCATGCAATCAAAGTTTACATGACATAGTCTCTTATGCCATAACCAACTTTCATCTATATGTGCAATTAAGCATGCCTTTTCACTGTTATTCAAACGAAAGATATTGCCTTTAGTCTGATTACTGATTGCAATTTCCAAACCAGTTCTATTCATGATTTTGCATTTTCCATTTTTAAATTGTAACTGAAATCCCTTCTCAACTAATTGACCAACACTTAAAAGATTATGCTTTAATCCTTCAACATAGTAGACATTGTCAGTGTTATGTTTACCTTTGATTGAACAGGCTTTGTCATCTCCAAATCTTACTAAACCTCCATTGAATTCTTGAAAGTTCAAGAATTTACCTTTATCTCCAGTCATATGATGTGAGCATCCTGAGTCAATGATGCATTCATCCTTTGCTTCAACTTTAGCTGCTAGGGCTTGTTCTACTGGTTGAGCAATAGGTGTCAGTTGATCTTCTGTTATAGCAACAAAAACCCATCCATTGTCTGCCGGATCCTCATCATAATCATTAGTCACACCTTCATCAGCAATGTAACAAGATTTATCTTTGTTCCTTTTAAATCTATATCTCTAATATTTAGGATTAGGCTTCTATGTTCTTCTAGCTTCTTCTCTTAGTCTAGCATGTCTATCAGGGCATCTTGAAGCCATATGACCAATCTTATTGCAGTTAAAACAATTAAAGGGTGCTTTACCTTCATACTTACTTCCAATTGGACCTTTTGGCATTTTTCTTGCAAATAGTGCTTCAAGTTCTTGAAGCTCTTCGTTCTCCTTTTTGGATTCTTCAAGTTCTCTTACATAAAAGGCTCTCCAATCTGATTTGTCAAATGATGGAGCAGATGATGTTGATTCTTTAAAGGCCAAATCAGTCTTTATAGAAATGGGGCCAAATTCCTCAATTTCAAAGGCTAAAAGTTTTCCAATCAATGTATCCCTAGTTACTGATGTATTAGGCATTGTTCTCAATTTATTTATAGCAGTAACCTTCATTTTATATGCTGGTAGCAAACCTCTTAAGATTTTTGAAACAATTTCATCCTCACTCAGAGTTCCTCCACAACATTTAATATCCAAAACAATTTCATTTACTCTTTCCATAAAAGCAAAAATCCTTTCATCATCTTCCATTTTCAGATGTTCATACTTGACTCGGAAGCTTTCAAGTTTTGCAATCTTGACTGTGGAATCTCCTTCATTCAGGGTTTCCAAATGATCCCAAATAGCTTTAGCAGTAGACCTATCTGATAATCCCATGATTTGTTGATCTGATAATACGCTCAGAAGTGCTTCTCTTGCTTTACAATCATTTTCTTCATCTTTAGCTAAGGTAGTTGGAGCAGTCTGACCAGCTATAGCAGGAGTATAACCATTCTTTGTAACTTCCCAGATGTCCTTACCAATGCAATTCAGATGTGTCTCCAATCTGATCTTCCATATCCCATAGTTGGTTCCATCAAGTTTAGGACTATCCTTCCTGAAATAATTAGTAGACATTGGATCTCCTCAAGTTGTTAAACTTCTGCAAAAGAGGACTAAGCTCTGATACCAATTGTTAGGTCTCAGAGACAACTGAGAGGGGGGGTGAATCAGTTGTCAAATAAATTTGAACCAAAAAACTTATTAACCAACTTAATGCTTAATACCGGTAAACCAGTTAAGCATGCCGGTAGATAGTGTTAACAATAAATTGCTATACCGGTAAGGATTAATGCATGAAACATAAACATAAAATCATCCACAACACATGACACCAATATTTGTATGTGGAAACCCTGTAATGGGAAAAACCACGGTGGGAAACCTTACCCACAATCAGATGATAATACTGTAGATAGTATGTGTACATAAATGGGGTCTGCACATGCAGAAAGGCCAACATCCTAGAGCTCACTACTCAATCACAAAATGGGAGTCACACTGACTACAATTGGATGGTTAAATCCAATAAGAATGTACTTCTCAAAATAACATCTTCATATGCTGGATTTAGTACCGGTGTAATGCTGATATGCTTCTACAAAAACCTAACTTCACCTTCAAATGATGTCTTCATGTATATCCCTGCTTGATCTCGCATATACCTTCACTTAATTCTGTTTCGCATTCCACACTTGATCTTACAAATAAGATCTTACATTTATACCATACCCTAAGACCAATTTTAGTTGGTCGGCTCTACAAGATATTACAATAAAAATATTTTATAAACAATATAATATCCGATGCAATAACCGATTGAACATGTCGGCTTAATGCATTTACAACAATAATAAATCATCTCCATAGCGTGCCATGCTGATCTAGAAAAGATAAACCTATCAGTGTAACCCTAGATAACCTGGACCTATTTGCTAGTAAAAGCAAATATGCAAATATGAATATACCAATGATTATTTCTTCAAAATAAAGTGTCCACATGATGTCTTCGACATTGCCAAGTGTCTTCCATATCATTCCAAGTACCGGTGAACAATATATCCTGCCGATGAACAATATGCCAGTAACTATTGCACAGTTTACTTGCTTGCCGTTGAATGTTGCTGGATCTCCAAAGTAGGTGTATTAGTAGGTGTTGACATCAATGACAAAAGCATACCAAAATACCAACAATATATATATATATATAAACAATTATCGTGGAATATGATTACCTCATGAATTTTGTTTATATCTACGTAATCATTTGAGAGTAAATATATATACGTATTATATATGTATATGAATCGACCATATACTTGTACGAATCGACCATATACAAATATATAAATATGTAATTATGATATATAAAAACATTTTTTTTTAAATTATAAATATTGTTTTAATGAAAAAACCAAAAAATATATTTACAGATATATTTAATTTGTTAAATAAAGATTAATGTTTAAAAATATATATTAGTCATTAACTATATATTAAAAATATAATTAAAAAATGGAAATTAAAATAAATTAAAAACTAAATAATGGAAGGTGGTAGGTTTAATAAAGTTTTTAAAAATAATAACTAGCGTGGCCGATAGTAATATCTACCACCCTCCTTAATAAAGGGAGGGGTCGGTATTACCACCGACCACCCTCCTCCCTTTTTCTTATACATGCCCTCCTCCCTTTTTACTTTACATACCCCACGTCAACAAACCAATATGGTGGGAGGCACCAATTATTATGCAAACCATGTCCATTAAGATAGGTAGGGGTAGGAATTAATGTTAGTATTAACTTGGAAATAACGTGGTTCACTAGCCCACGTAAACCCACCCATATCCACCATAATCGACATGTATAGGATAATTATTTAACTTGCATGTTCTTAGGAAGTTATTTTTAGTAAATTCGACTTAGTCTTGGAATTAAAAGACACATGGATAAACTATAAATATGGACTTAACAATTTTAGTGGTGTGGTGTCATGAAATGGTTAATGAAGAACTTTACATGGTGAACACATAGGTGTTCAAATGCGATTAGGACTGTTATGATGCAATTATATCTTGAGTGGTGTCACTTAGAATCAATCCACTTCTAGTAGAGATAGCCCGAAAGTAGGAAAGAGGGTAGACGACTATACTATATATAAACCATTGAGTTGGAAGAGGAAAGGGGAGATGCAACTAAGGAATAGAGAATGAAATAGGAGAATAGCAAGTTGGAATATAGCAAGTTGGAGAATAGCGAGTTGGAGAATAGCAAGCTAGAAGATAGCAAGTTAGAAGATAGCAAGTTAGAGGATAGATCGGTCTGAGATTGGAAAGCAAGGCATAGTACTATTTGGTGGAAGATTGTCAAAAGTCTCAAAAATCCGATTCAAGCTTGCAAAGAGGTCGAAGTTTCTTTTGATTTTGTTTATTATTTAAGGAAGTGTGAAATTGGTAGTTTTAAATATAGGTTATGATTATTTATTTGATTTTGCTTATATCATTGTTAATTGAAAATGTTATTATTAATCGTTTGAAATAGAGGAATGGAAATCATAGTGAAAAAGAGATGTTTATTAATTTAATTACTATAGTAGTGAATAGGGATATTTAATCTCTAGTCATATTATAAGGTTAGTTGTTAGGAATCCTGATAGAAGTTACAGAAGACATTATGTTTTTTTTGCTAAGAAATGTCAACATTTCTTAAGGTTTTAAATTCTGAGTTCATACCGTCTAAGTTTTATTTGTATGTGTCCTGGATTAAATTACCTCTTTTCTCTACAAAATGGCAAAATTAATTATTCGTATTAATATAGTTGTAAATTATTACTGCAAGTTATTTATGCATTTGGATGTTTTACGAAAAGATTGCCTATAATAGGATCTTGTTTAAATGGTGTTTGCAGTCAAGTCTAAATTTCATCGTATTTTGGGTTAAGTTGTCATTATGTCCTATGTTTCTTGGTCAGGTGTAGATATATAACCTTATTGATGTGAGCCATTGTGTGTTTTGTCAAAATGGTTAATCTTTGGTTAGTGAATTGTGTTTCCTTCACCTGTGGTATGTCAGGATTAGGTATGGTTGTCTGTGTCACCATAGAGTTCTCATAGAGAGACCTTTCCAGTAGTGTCCTATGAGAGAGAGTGGCTTTCGAGCAGGGGCCGTGCCCGAAGTGGATGACAGGATAACCCATCGGAAGTTAGTTAAAAAGTGATAACGTAATAATTGATTTGGGATGGGTGAGATAAACATTAATTAAGATAATGTGCCTCATGCATAGGTGTGGTGCTTGTATAGGGCTCATAATGTTACAAGAAGGCCTGGAATGGAAAACTTACCACCTTGTCTTCATGAAAGGATTGGTAGGGTCTGCATGAGACTTAATTGGAGCTGGAATCCGTGAGAGGTATCTAGGACAGAGAGCTAGGACCTAGGAGTTTGTACCATGGTATCCAACTTAAGCTATGCGATGACACTCTCTCCATAGAGTCACTAGTGTTTGTGAGTTGAGTTACATGAATGTTTGCGAAGTCTTGTAGTTATTTTGTACTTCTTTACTTTTCTTGCTTGAGGGTTTTCTACTATCTCCTAGCACAGTGGGGTGGTTCCATTTAGGGATCACATGGTTGGGTGGTAGTGTCACTTCCCATTGGATGTTCTGGAATGTATCTTCAGGCGAGGAAGGGCTTCGCTGATGTTCTTGGTTCATGGTTCATGTACCAACTCTTGTCCGTGATCATTGTTCAGTTGAAACCTTGAGGTCATTGTATCAATCTTTTATGTAACCTTGATTTTGTAATGTTGTAATTCGTGGTATTTTTGTAAACATGTATTTATGGATATTGTAAAAGGGAATCATTGGAATGTATGATAATTGAGTTGTTTTAATCTTTTGTATATATAAAATGAATGCATTGGAGTACTTTGATTCTTTCATTATGAAATTTAGATGTATGTGTAGTGTTTATCTTTAACATTTAATTTTCCGAAAATGGCTAAACAATAAGATTTTTCCATGGTGTTAATATAATCTAGAAAGTGATCTTCTTTGGTAACCCTTAGGGAACCAAGTGTTAGACTTCTGTTGTGTTATTAAAGATACAAGTGATATAATTTAAACACTTGTTCTTTAAAAAAAAATTAATTCACCCTTAGTTGCATAGATTGTGATGTTTTTCCTTAGGGTTTCTGGTGGGGCATTACATTTGGTATCAGAGCTTAAGTTTCAACACTGGGTACTCTGGGTTTGTAGTGTGCCTATTCAACTTGACCTTTTTGCTTAGGTCTTAATGTTTGTGTTTCCTTTGTTTATCCTTGCCATAGATCTAAACCATTTTCTCTTTTGAAGTGCTAGGTCATGGCTAGGAGAGCTAGGGGAGGTGGTCGTATGGGTGGTCGCAAGAGAGGTAGAGGTGGAGGCAGAGGTGGAGGATGGGGCCGTGGTTATGATCATCACAATCCTTCACCACCACCTACTCATGTTAGTGTTGAGCCAGAATAGTTTGTTCAACGGGACTCACCTCATGCAGAAGAATAAGTTGCCGAAAGGGATGAGCTGAGACATATGTTTTAGGAGGTTCTTTCTAGGTTAGGCCCTAGGCCTGAGGTTGATTAGCCAGTTCTAGAGGAGAGAGAGAGGGAGAGATCACCCAGGAGGAGGCAGATTGAAGCTAATGGAGATCCAACTTCTTTGGGTCACATAAAGGACTTTATGAGGTCCAACCCTCCTTACTTTGATGGTATGGGTACCGGTCTCGAGGCAGAGACTTGGCTTATCGGTCTTGATTAGTGTTTCACTATGTTCCCATACAGTACCAACACCAAGGCGAGATGTGCTATTATGAATCTCAAAAAATTTGCTTCAATCTGGTGGAGACTAGAGGAGGAGAAGATCGGTGTGTGCATTAACACTGTGACATGGGAGCTATTTTTGGAGAGATTTAGGGCACGGTTTCTCTCACCCTAGTGGAGATAGACTTGGGCAGATGAGTTCCATGCTCTGCATCAGTATGGTATTATAGTAGACCAGTATGAGCATAGGTTCTATGAGCTCAAGCAGTATGCTGGGATTGGTAATGATGAGGCTATGCTTGTACAACACTTCCTGAGGGGTTTGAATGACCGCATCAGTGGAGTGTTAGGGTGTTTGAGCCAACTTCAGTGGAGATAGCCATAGCAAAAGCCAAATTAGTTGAGTTGAACCTTAGCCATGCACTTGGTGGTCAGCCAGGTGTGCAGATAGGGAGTGCACCTTCTAGTGGGAATAGAGCTCAGGGGAATCAGTCCTAGTTAGCTACACCATTTAGGACTCCTCAGGCACCCACTAAGGGTGGATAGCAGCAGCAACAACTATCAAAACCAAAACAATTTCAGGGCCCTATAAGGTAGTCCTCAAAGAATGAATCTCACACCCCTAGCCAAGGAAGTTTTCAGTAGTCTAGTGGGCCAATAGGTAATAGAGAACTAGGTAGAGGAGCTTGCTTCTCTTGTGGGCAGTTTGGTCATAGAGCCACACAGTGCTGTCAGCATTTCCACAATATAGGAAGTCAGAGGCCAACAACATCAAATCCTATAGTGGGAGATGTAGGGAGATCTCATAGAGTGTTTTCAGCAGTGGATGATTGCCAAGTTGATCCTCAGGGGTCGCACCATCGACCAGGTAAGGGTCCTATGGGACCTAAATGATGAGACCTCAGTGACTTGGGAAGATGCAAAAAAGATGAGAGAGCTATATTCTTATTTGTTTTAGGCTTCCAGGAGTAAGCCTAGTTTTGGGGGGGAGAATGTAGTACCCCTACTCATTTGGACTCATATTTTATTCTTGTTGTTTTTAGTGGATACATTACCATGTTTTGTTATTCAGACTTATATGACATTATTTCATGCTTTATATGGATATGAGATGCATAATTTATTTGCAGTATTTCAGTACTTGTGATTTATGGCATTTTATGGATTATTGCTATGTACTGACACTTTACTTTATCTATGCAATGTGGAATTATATGTTGTGTGTCTGCGAGTGTATTGGATGCAAGGGGATGATTTTCCTTCACTCATTTCAGTGAGATAGGGAATGTCATGATTCTCCTTCATTGGTGTGTATGCCGTGTTTTCTATATTGTGTATATACATGTGTGGTTCGGTGATGCAGGATATTGCAGGTATAAGTACCGGGTAGGTACAGTTTATCGTCTCCACCTGGCTTCACAGGTTTGAGCATGCCTTATATTTTTTGATGGAAGTGGAGGAGATAGTAGTTGACCTTATTTTATTTAGTTACACTCATGTGAGTGTCGTTAGTTGGTTGTCCGGTCAGTTTGTTTGGCCTTCGTATTTTGTTGTTTGACCTTTTATGAGTAATTGCTTGATGTTTGCTCAGTTTGTGTGTTTAGTGATTTTAATTGTTGCATGTTATGTTTTATTTGTTTGTGAAGGGTGAAAAATTGTTGATAATGTGAATTAAATAGTGACGCTAGGATTTAACGTCCTTTGTGTAGAAGTAGGTGAATTATCGAAACTATGTTCGATGTTTGGTTTTCAATTGTACTATAGTTATACATATTTTATATGTAGATTTGGACTTGGACATATACATATATATACATTTAGGTAATTAGGAGTCATGTTCAATTATGTTGACTATTTTAATAGGATTATTTGGAAGTTGAATAAATTAGAGTTTACAATATAACGTACCATATATGTATAGAATGATTGATTTTTAATTAATCCTTTTGTTATATTGATGCAAGTTAAATATATTTGGTAGTTAAATAACTGTGAAATCGATCGTATATATATATATATATATATATATATATATATATATATATATATATATATATATGTATATGTATATATATATGTATATATATATGTATATATATAAACAATTATCGTGAAATATGATTACTTCATGAATTTTGTTTATATCTAGGTAATCATTTGAGAGTAAATATATATACGTATTGTATATGTATATGAATCGACCATATACAAATATATAAATATGTAATTATGATATATAAAAACATTTTTTAAAATTATAAATATTGTTTTAATGAAAAAACCAAAATATATATTTACACATATATATTTAATTTGTTAAATAAAGATTAATGTTTAAAAATATATATTAGTCATTAACTATATATTAAAAATATAATTAAAAAATGGAAATTAAAATAAACTAAAAACTAAATAATGGAAGGTGGCAGGTTTAATAAAGTTTTTAAAACTAATAACTAGGGTGGCCGATAGTAATATCTACCGGCCCCCTTAATAAAGGGAGGGGTCGGTATTACCACCGACCACCCTCCTCCCTTTTTGTTAGACATGCCCTCTTCCCATTTTACTTTACATACCCCACGTCAACAAACCAATACGGTGGGAGGCACTGATTATTATGCAAACCATGTCCATTAAGATAGGTAGGGGTACGAATTAATGTAAGGGTAGGAATTAATGTTAGTATTAACTTGGAAATAACGTGGTTCACCAGCCCACGTAAACCCACCCATATCCACCATGATCGACATGTATAGGATAGTTATTTAACTTGCATGTTCTTAGGAAGTTATTTTTAGTAAAGTCGACTTAGTCTTGGAATTAAAAGCCACATGGATAAACTATAAATATGGACTTAACCACTTTAGTGGTGTGGTGTCATGAAATGGTTAATGAAGATCTTTACATGGTATACACATAGGTGTTCAAATATGATTAGGACTATTATGATGCTTATATCTTGAGTGGTGTCACTTAGAATCAATCCACTTCTAGTAGAGATATCCCGAAAGTAGGAAAGAGGGTAGACGACTACACTATATATAAACCATTGAGTTGGAAAAAGAAAGGGGAGATGCAACTAAGGAATAGAGAATGAAATAGGAGAATAGAAAGTTGGAGAATAGCAAGTTGGAGAATAGCAAGTTGGAGGATAGCAAGCTAGAAGATAGCAAGTTAGAAGATAACAAGCTAGAGGATAGATCAGTTTGAGATTAGCAAGCAAGGCATAGTGCTATTTGGCAGAAGATCATCAGAAGTCTCACAAATCTGATTCAATATTGCAAAGAGGTTAGAGTTTCTTTTGATTTTGTTTATTATTTAAGGAAGTGTGAAATTGGTAGTTTTAAATATAGGTTCTGATTATTTATTTGATTTTTCTTATATCGTTGTTAATTGAAAATGTTATTATTAATCGTTTGAAATAGAGGAATGGAAACCATAGTGAAAAAGAGATGTTTATTAATTTAATTACTATAGTAGTGAATAGGGATATTTAATCTCTAGTCATATTATAAGGTTAGTTGCTAGGAATCCTGATAGAAGTTACAGAAGACATTATGTTTCTTTTCACTAAGAAATATCGACATTTCTTAAGGTTTTAAATTCTGAGTTTATATCGTCTAAGTTTTATTTCTGTGTCCTGGACTAAATTACCTCTTTTCTCTACAAAATGGCAAAGTTAATTATTTGTATTAATATAGTTGTAAATTATTACTGCAAGTTATTTATGCATTTGGATGTTTTACGAAAAGATTGCTTGTAATAGGATCTTGTTTAAATGGTGTTTACAATCAAGTGTAAATTTTGTCGTATTTTGAGTTAAGTTGTCATTGTGTCCTATGTTTCTTGGTCAGGTGTAGATGTATAACCTTATTGATGTGAGTCATTGTGTGTTTTGTCCAAATGGTCAATCTTTGGTTAGTGAATTGTGTTTCCTTCACCTGTGGTATGTCAGGATTAGGTATGGCTATTTGTGTCGCCATAGAGTTCTCGTAGAGAGACCTTTCCTGTAGTGTCCTATGAGAGAGAGTGGCTTTTGAGCGGGGGCCATGCCCGAAGTGGATGATAGGATAACCCATCAAAAGTCAGTTAAAAAGTGATAACCTAATAATTGATTTGGGATGGGTGAGATAAACATTAATTAAGATAATGTGCCTCGTGCATAGGTGTGGTGCTTGTATAGGGCTCATAATGTTACAAGAAAGCCTGGAATGGAAAACTTACCACCTTGTCTTCATGAAAGGATTGGTAGGGTCTGCATGAGACTTAATTGGAGCTGGAATCCGGGAGAGGTTACCAAGATAGAGAGCTGGGACCTAGGAGGTTGTACCATGGTATCCAACTTAAGCTATGGGATGACACTCTCTCCTTAGAGTCACTAGTGTTTGTGAGTTGAGTTACATGAATGTTTGCGAAGTCTTGTAGTTATTTTGTACTTGTTTACTTTTCTTGCTTGAGGGTTTTCTACTATCTCCTAGCACGGTGGGGTGGTTCCATTTAGGGATCACATGGTTGGGTGGTAGTGTCACTTCTCATCGGATGTTCTGGAATGTATCTTCAGGTGAGGAAGGGCTTCGCTGATGTTCTTGGTTCATGGTTCATGTACCAACTCCTGTTCGTGATCATTGTTTAGTTGAAACCTTGAGGTCATTGTATCAAACTTTTATGTAACCTTGATTTTGTAATGTTGTAATTCATGGTATTTTTGTAAACATGTATTTATGGATATTGTAAAAGGGAATCATTGGAATGTATGATAATTCAGTTGTTTTAATCTTTTGTATATATAAAATGAATGCATTGGAGTACTTTGATTCTTTCATTATGAAATTTAGATGTATGTGTAGTGTTTATCTTTAACATTTAATTTTCCTAAAATAGTTGAACAATAGGATTTTTCCATGGTGTTAATATAATCTAGAAAGTGATCTTCATTGGTAACCCTTAGGGAATCAAGTGTTAGACTTCTGCTGTGTTATTAAACATACAAGTGATATAATTTAAGAACTTGTTCTTTTTAAAAAAATTAATTCACCCTTAGTTGCATAGATTGTGATGTTTTTCCTTAGGGTTTCTGGTGGGGCATTACAATTATGCTCAGAATGGAAATGCTCAACTAGTACGTTCAACAAATTGTGATTCACATGGATATTTGATGTCTAAAACAAGTATCCAAATCCACACAACCCAATGTGACCTCTGTGTGTGTCTGATAAGTCATGCACTAATCTTATGCTCAGCATATATGTACACCAAAACGGAATATCAGGCAACTGAATCTACAAAATTGAACACACAAATCATTAGTAAGTGATCAAATTTGCACTAAGAATGTGTTAAACATGCTAAAGAATCGAAATTTATAACTTTGACAATCCAAAATTGTTGTTTGGACCTTCAAAAATACTTGTTGTTTTCCATACGAGTTACCACAGTCAAGAAACATCTCGAGTGACAAAACACTACGAGCCGCATGAGTAAACACTATTATACAACAAATAGTAAAACGTCGAATGATTAAAGTCTCTGTAGAACACTCTCGTATGATAAAAGGGTAGACACCAGACGATAAACCCTATATGACCATACGAAAAAACAAAAAATTTTAAATACTCGTATGAGAAACAATAATAAACTACATGATAAAACGACACAAGATGACTTCACATGAAATTAAAAATAAAAAATTCAACAAAAATTCAAAAAATTAGAAATGCACAAGGCTTGAGATTGATTACTTACTGCTAGGGGTTAGTTTCACGGTCGATTATGTCATCTTTGGTGCTCAAATCGATGCTCTTGGATAGGAATTGCCATTTTTCTTTGCATGAGGTTTTTCAAATTTTTAACTTTGAGAGGTAAAAAATGAATTGACAAAGACACATTGAGCCCCTTCTATAGCCCAAACCCTAATTTTCAAACTTGCTCCAATCGACATAAAATTTGTACCCTTGCCTAAATTGCCTATCCTAAGTCCATTTTTGGGATCGAAATCGAAATCTGACATCAATTTTCTAGTCGAAATTTCACAATGTTGACCACTTGGTATTTTCGTCTTCCGATCATTTTTTGAATCATTTTGCGCTCAAATCAATTCTGAATTTAAATCTTCAACATCAATCTTCATGCTCAAATTATCATCGCTAAATTTTTTTATCTTTTCAAAATTTCCTAAACTCATTGTAACCTTGTTATCTTTTGATTTCGCTCTTGAGGGGGCATATTCATTACATCTTTTAAGTGATTATCATTATTCAAAGTTGAGAAATTTTTCAAATCTTCATCTAAAGTTGAGAAGAAATGTTTCAGTCAAAGAAAATCAACTAAACCTTGTTACTAGGGGCATCTTAACTAAATCACATTGTATTAAGTTAAGATTCTTTGATGTCAAATAAAGCAATCTCTAGGGGCATAAAAATTGTTGTCCTTATCTGAATCAACCTTCAAATCGGTGTTTAGTTTCATCACATCAAATCAAGCTGGATATTCTCTCTTGCTAGTTGATTCTTGTTCAATCAAGTTCAAAATCGGTTTTATCACTTTTCTTAGTCGATTCTTGTTCAATCAAGTTCAGAATCAGTTTTATCGCTTTTCTTAGTTGATTCTTGTTCAATCAAGTTCAGAATCAGTTTCATCTCTTTGCTCAATCTAGTTCAATCAAGTTCTAGATCGATGCTCATTTCTTGATTCATGAAGTTCAATAACGATATCTTTTTTATCAATTCTTGTTCAATCAAGTTCAGGATCGGTATCGCTTTAATCAAATCTGTTTAGTTTCATAGCTTCAAATCAAGCTAAACATCTCGCTCTTCATCGGTTTTTGATCCATCAAGTTCAGAACTAATATCTATTTGACATAAACTATTCTTTGAACCAACGTGTTGCTTGCATATTAATTCAAAGAGGGGAAAATGTAATACCCTAAAAATGGTCACCTAAACCATGGACCCCTAATCTCGACAACATCACTAAGGTCCTAACCAAAGGAAACTAAATCAACCTTGAGTACCTAATTAATCAATTCTTCAATCATTAATGTTACATGGTAAATTAGTCACTTTATATTAATTAAATATTTATTTAATTAATTAAATCATTCCAAGTAAATCATTTTGGTCAATTATTCTATTTATTTAATTAAATATCCTAGCATATTTAATTAATAAATCAATTTGCCATTTAATCATTAAAAAAAATTAATTTACAAAAAAACAAGTAAATTGAGAGAAGAAAGCAAACTTGAGATATTTTTCTAAAATTGAGATAACTTGAGAAATTTCAGAAAAAGCAATTGTATTGAATTAATCATTTTCTCTAAAATTAAAACTCAAAAGATTTTCTTGAGGAAAGAGGTTCACTTGCATTGAAAAATCTTTTTCTAAATAAAAATCTTGAGCAAATTAAAGAAAAGTGCACGGAATCAACTAATTTGATCTCCAATGCAAACTCAGACTTATAATGTGAATGCGTTCAATCAGGCCATAATTGGAATCTATCTCAAGATTAACTTAATTTGATCTCTCAATTATTTCAATTAACCTAGTTTGTGCTTTTTCTCGAGGAATCTCAACTGCTCATTGTTAATCGATCTTGGCTGTTGGTCTCTCTTTTGAGTCTCTATAAATTTATCCCTTCATCTCTCATTTAAGACACCCTAGAGATTTATTGTTATTATGCAGTTTTTGCTCTAGAGTCATTGAAAATATTGTTCTTTGAGATTATTGCATCTTAGTTTAGCTTTTTGCATACTTAGTTTAATAATGATTGCTTGAATTCATCTAGCTTAATATTCATTCATCTTGCTTAATCTTGTGCTCATATAGATCAAACCCTTCATCTTGGTGTAGTCTAGTCACTAGTATTGCTTAAACAAATCTGAGAGCAAGTCTATACTCGCATCTTTTAGAAGGCAATAGGTCGATTTGTTATGATTTTTACACTCATGATTATATCTGTCTAACCATGCATGCAATGATTTATTGAAGTGTAGTGTCTTATAGCTTGCACACTTTATCCACTTTTCACACACACATAACCTAAACCTATAAATGTGAACTAACATCTAATTAATTGTGAACTAATCTAATGGAAATTACGAACTACTGACTGAGCAATTGTGAATTTCTATCAAGGCAATTGCGAATTTCTAATAGATCAATTACACATCAGTTAAACTGATTTTAAAAAAAAAGAATTAGACAAAATAAAAAAATAGAAGAGAAGTTTTTGCTTTCTTTGACATGCTTTTTGTTGTCTCTTGTTTTGTTTCCTCCTTCTAGCACTTGAAATCTTGAAAACTACGCTTCCTGTCATTGGATTAGAGACATTTTATGCATGAAAATATTTTTTCTATAATTGAGAAAGTTTGATAGGTTAATCTTGCAAATGGAAATAAATGAAAAACAACAAATAAAATTTAATTTTTGGGATATCTCTACAATTGCGCATCAGTTAGTGCAATTGTGAATCAAAATGATAAAAATTGTGAATCAATATGATAGCAATTGCACATCAAAATGTGCAATTATGAATTTCTGTCAAGTCTGTATCCAAATTCCTGTACAGCCCTGCAAATCAAAAAAGTCAAAAAAGTTAGATCAGTAAGTGTGTTTCACGTCAAGTTCACCAAATGTATTCAGGGGTAAATTAAGCATAAACAATATAATCAGATTATCAAAGAGAATCACAAACTCTAATCTAATTAAATTACTCCTAAATGACAATAGAAATGATATCAAATCAATTGAATACACAAGAAATAACATAAAACTCCCTCAATTGATCTAAAAATGCTTCCATTGCTCTTCTCCAATTCGTGTGGTAGATGGCTCTTAGGTATTGCACTAGGATTCTTGCATATTATTAACACAAATATTTTGAAGACTGTGATTCTAGATTTATTTGAGAAAATGATGTTTATATAGGTTTTCAACACAGATGGGGAGGGATTTTGAACTCAAGTCCTAGTTGAGAGTGAAATGATTTAGATTGATCAATGAACTCATCTTGATTGATTTGTTAACTCAATGGATTGAATATTCAACTAGGTTGATTGGCCAGATGACTCAATTGATTAGTTAGTCGATTGAGTTGACTAAATTGATTGGAAAGATAAGTGGATTGATTGATCAGTCAAAAAAGGTGATTTGGAGTGAAAAGAGGTGATTGGAGAGTTAATTGAGTTAACTAATTAGTCAACTGATTTCATCAATCAGTTATGATTTCAACATGTACTATAGGACTTTGAAATTGATTTTAATTTTCATTTCAATTTGGATTTAAATTTGGACTTTCGAATGCTGAAATCCATATGTAATTAACTAAAATTCAGATTTGGTCAAATGTGGATTTGATGATTTGAAATTAGATGAAATTAATTAAAAATTAAATTTGGGGAATTGGAAGAATAAATTAGTTAATTTAAATAATTTAAACTATATTATTTAAACATTGGAAATATAATTAATTAAATAATAAATATTATTTAATTAGGGAAATTAATCATAATTAATTAAATAATTAATATTTGAGAAAGGGGTTTGATTTATTAATTAATTAAAGAATAGAAATTGGATAATTAGAAATGTTGAATGAGCAGATTGAGTTAGTTTAGAAGAATAATTAGCTTAATTAAATAATTAAAGAATTATTTAATTAATTAGGATGAAGAATTATTGCATGATGAAAAAGATATTTTTTAGTGTCAAGTGGTGGTACACAACCTCCAATGATGTGGAGGAAGGCACTATTTATTGTGTTGAATTTTACAAGGTGTGATTTTTGATATTATAGGGATATTATCCATAGAACTAGATACTTGAGTCATCCCTCAATCACCTATCCATTATCTTCCAAAATCCACTTCTCCACATCCTTATGCTCATCCCTATCCATCTTAATAATTCCAAAAAAATCCAAAATAAATGAAAACAAAAGGAGAAGAAAAAAAGTATAGAGAAAAAATTCATCCAATGGTGAAAACTGTTAGCATTATAACAGACAATAAGAGATTGTTGGCATTTCAATTAGGATATTGAGAAGGTTGTTGGTGATTATAGATATAACTGATTAAGGATGTTTACTATCTTAATATTATTATTTTGTCATTGATGTCAAGAAATTGATTTTCTAATTCAGTATGATGTTGCCATATCTTAAGAAGTATGATTTGGTGAGTATAAAAATGTCGATAAAAGACACAAAAAGAATGTGATGAATAAGGGGAGAAATAAGTTATTCAATGGGCAATTATTACCGAGTTAGACAATGATGAGATCATGATGTTTAGATTGTTTTGATATCCTGCATATGTTGTTGATTGTAAGGTTAATACTATACTATGTTATTGAGCAAAGAACCTATTCGGTAAACCCTAAGGTTATCACTATCGGTTAATGAAGGTGGAATGTCTACCAAGTGAAGTTTAGTATTTACCAAGTTGCAACCGAGCTGTAATAGAATGCATTAAATGATTAAAAGTGTTATTTAAAGAAGGAAGCTAATGAACAGGAACTGATTAAGTGATTGGTATGTCGTGCATGAAGTTTGTTAAAGAATCTATGGCAAAGGAAAATTGGTAGGAAGATCTATAGCATAGATTGAACTGCAATACCTTAGCACAAGTTCCAAGAAATGTATGCAAGTTCCAAGGTGAGGTAAAACATTTTCAGATCGAAGGATACATTGAACCTAGTCAAGTTTGAAGATCTGATGGCTATGATTGATCACGGGATATGTGATCAAGGAGATTAAACGATTAGCAAATTGTTTATAAATAAGGAACCGTTGATAAATAATGCATGCAGGCAAGTGTAAGAACAGGGATGCTACATAGTGATTACCAAGCATAGAAGCTTGAAGACTTGTTTGATTAGCAAAGTATAGAGCACAGTAGAGGGACAAGATTAGTCCTATGACTAGATTGTATTGAGCAAATAAGAATCTTCTTTAGCATTTTAGATGTGAAGTTGCAGATAGATTTTTATTACTGTTATTTTGTAAAGTGATAGAAAATCTCTTAACCAAGTGGACTTAACAGTCTTATTTGTAAAACCCTCTAGCAAGGTGACATTCTGATTTACTGTTTGAAATCCTTTAACAAGGTCACTTCTAACAAGGTGAAGATCCTAACAGATCTAAGGGAAATCCCTTAACCGGGTCACATCTAGCAATGTGTTTGTAATCTTTAATAGGATTTTCTTTTAACCGAGCATACACTAGAAGAGTATATTTCTTAGTGGGTCCGAAATCCCATAGTGGTTTTTCCCTATTTGGGTTTCCACGTTAAATCTACTGTTATGAGTGTTATGATGTTTATATGCTTATGAGTTTGCATGTTTAGTAGTTTTGGTTATATTGCTGAAGTATATGTTACCAAGGTTGAATCTGTTGTTTTTATGGAAGATTAAGTTTGTATGATTCACCCCCCCTCTCATCTTGTTAGCTTGGCATCTGTACTTACATTAACTATCAGAACTATCAAAAACAACTATTTGTGGCACCTTGGGTAAGTACCATGATGAAAAATTAGTAAAGAAGTGTCATGTGTAATTCCCCATCTTTTTTTAATCTACACTTGAGTGCAAGATTCATCCCCACTAACCTACCATTTGAATCATCCATATCCCTTATCTTATATTCACATCCTATCTAAGTCCATCCTTATTTCCTATCTTTTATCTTAACTATCCTATCTATATCTTCCATCTCATATCCCTCATCCTATCCAAATCCATCCTCCATTCCTACCTATGATCTTGATTAAGATACAAGAAAAATAATAGGCATGCATTCTTTATAAAATACAAGCCCTAATTCCTCAACCTTCCATATCCCTTACACTTTATCCTTCCATCTCATACATATATATCTACCATCATTAATTCCACTGTTAGATACTTCATCAATCCCAAAGACACTGAGAGGGGGGTGAATTAGTGTCTAATCGGTAAACAAAAGATTTAAACTTGTTTGCAACTTTATAACCCAAATTAATAGACCGATAAACATGTAATAATACAATAAAGAGAAATAACAGTATAACCATCAATGCACACCATAACACAGATATTTTTGGCAAGGAAACTCGGTAGGGAAAAACCTTGATGGGATTTGCAACCCACAATATTTACTCACTGGTCAATATGAGTAAATATTACTTATACAATAGGGGCCTGCACATGCAGGAAGGCCAACAACCTAGAGATCATTGCTCAAATGGAGTCACACTGACTACACAATTGGATGGTTAAATCCAATGATAATGTACTGCTCAAAATAGCATTTGCAATACTGGATTCAGTACCAATTTAAGCTCTATCAGATACCTCTGCCATAAACCTTGCTTCACTCTACTTTGCTCTTATTTTCTCATAAAAATAATTACATCATAATGCATATACAGTTATTCGCTCTCATATAGCACTTGCATTCGTTACCTATACACATTTCCTTACTTGCTTTCATGCATACAAAATGGCCTACAAGATCTCATACATATATGAGTCTTTATAATACATCATGTTGGCTATACAATAATATTACAATACAAAATAATATAATTCCCATGTTGGCTAGGAGTGCCAGTAAGATCTTTTGTCGGTGTAGACTGGATGCCAGTGAGAATAGACTTGTAGTGTCTGTCCATGCCGATAGATGATGTTTGTTGCCAGTGTAACCTATGAACCATATTACCAGTTGGTTGCCATCAATGACAACATCAACTATTCTCATCTGAGTGTATAATGCCAACAATCTCCCACTTTGGCATTGATGACAACACTCATGAGAAAAATCCAAAAGATGATATCCAAAAATGAAGTCCAAAACTGATCCAAGAATAAGAGTTCTCCCCCTAAGAAAATGATCCCTTATGTACATTTTTCTCCCACACTACCCCCCCTTTGACATCAATGACAAAGGATGTCAAAAAGAATCAAAGAATTCAAAATTCTACCTCAAATCCTATAACCGGTTATGTACAATCTGAAAGATATCTGCTAAAATCAAATTAAGACTGCATAAATTTAGTGTTGTCAAAAATAATGGTTTCAGTCTGTCGGATCATACCGGTCAGATAATGCATCTATTTCTCTAGTGATCTTTCTCCTTGAATGGTTTATTTAGATAGTTCAATCCATTGTGTTAGAAGGTTGTCCAATCTAGGACCAAGTTTATTTTTCAGCTCCCGGGCCTTCATTTTTATCCTTTCTTTTTCCTTTTCTAATTTCTCAATCTTTTCTTCAAAAGTTGTCATTTCTTGATCCAAAACGGAAGTAAGTTCTGAAGAACCTATCATGTTATCTACTATATCATCAATCTCTTTTTGTTTTCTCATTATCTCCTCATCAATATCCTTTGTTAGGTGGTGAGGCTTGCATGCTTCCTTATACAATTCTTTATATTCCAAAATAGTGGAGTTAAGTACCAGTAATAAAGAATCAATATGCTCTATATAGTCCTTAATAGTCTTATCAAAGAATTCACCTTTCTCCTTATTCACCCTTTCCTTAACAGTCTCTTCATTAATTTTATCTACAGTTAGAATATTTGAAGCAATAAATTTGGACAATGTGTCCAATTTACCTAAAGATCTAGAAATATGATCTATCTTACAATCCGGTGCAATCAATTTCAAAATAGGTAAAGTATCATCAATGGCCTTAAATGCTAAGGCATTGCATTTAGTGATCTTCTTTATGGAATCTAAAAGTACATTTGTCACATTAGTAGGTCTATAATCCATGGTGGAAGTGCTAGGCAGAGTGTGAGGTTCTGCAATTGGTTTTTTCTCTTCTTCGGATTCCTTAACCACTTCAGCTATCTTGTTTCCATCTTTAACTTCTTCCTTATGCTCACTCTATTTTTCAACTTTATTTTCATCCTTACTATCATCCTTACTGACTGTTGGTTTAGATATACTCAGTTCATGCCTTATTCTAGTTTCAGTTTGTGCTTCTACTTCTGCTTCTACCGGTTTCTTAATGTTATGCTGAGTATCATCAGGGATGGTTTCAGTTTTCTTAACTTTAGTTGTTTTCTTATCCATGACAATGTTAAAGTCCCGAGTGTCCACATTCATAGTAAAAAGAATGTTTGACTCTGGATTTGTGTTATCTTTTGTCATTTCCTTTGCCTACTTTTCAGTTTGACTATCAGTTTGTGTTGGTGCCTTAGCAGTTATTAGTGGGGTGTCTTGTGCTAGTGGAGGAAGGTTATCCTTGACCGTGATATCAGGTACACTACCAATTTTTCCTTTACCTTTGTCTTTTTGATATACCTTAGCAAAATATTTATCTATTTTCTGTCTATCCTTCTCTTCTTTCTTCTCTCTTTCCACAAAACATATATCCCACTTATCCACTGTCTCATCTGCAATTTCCTTGACTCTGCTAGCCATAAGACTAACCTATCGGTGACCACTCACAAAAAATGTTATGTTTGCCTCTGATATTAAATCATCAATTTCCTACTTGGAATTAATAGGATGCACAACTAATAGAGCTTCTACCTTTAATTTCTTATCAAGCTCCATGACATACATTCTCTTTTCCTCTAACCTTAAGTATAAATCATTTGGTAGATCATCTACAACTTCAATAAGAAATTTCTTGTATATATGAAGATATAAAATAATACTTTCTTCTATGGTATCCTTATCTGAATCCTTGAAAGAATGATAAAGTTTATTTACATTACCAAGGTTACCTTCTTGGGTGATTTCATTGATCAATTCTTCTGGTGTAAGAGTATCCGGTGCCTTAGGTTCAGATTTCTTCTTTGAAGTTACTTTCTTCTTCGAACCACTGGGCTCTCTTACAGCCTATTGTTTCTTCCTCTGTGTCCTTGACTTCTTGGGAGATGGAGCAGGTGTTGGTGAGGGTTTTCTTTTCTTCCTGTCCACTCTCTTGAATTTGACTGCCTGATTAGTGTCAGAATCAGATGTAGTAGCCATAGGGGAAATGTGATCTACCGATTGCTATTCTGATTGACTTTCTTCCACATTAGCAGTAATACCGCCAAGATTCATCAATCCTTCTCTAACATCCTTTACCAACTTAGAAACATCTTTCATTAGTTTCTCTCTTTTATTTCTTTTCTTTTGCATGTCTACATCCTTCTCAATTGTTTATGCATTTCCAAAAATTTCTTCTAATGGTTCTGGTGGAGCATCTAAAATTATTTTATCATATGAATCTAAAATGTGAGAATCCACCTCATATCCCATTTCAGTAATCCAGACAATTCTAGGTCTAACTGCCTCCATCTAGATTTCATCTATTTTCACTACAAAGCATATCTATTTATCATATTTATCCACAATGCTTTGGGGAATTCTTTCCCTTTGTCTCATTTTAGTTTGGAAATTATTGAAATAGTCTTTTACCAACTTATCACCATTAGATCCCATACCAGTAATTGCCTCCTTTATTTGTTTTCTAATAGAAATATCATAGGCAAAATCCTTATGTCCTATATTGGGGATCGCTTTTGAAAAGTAAAGCATTAAACACACAATCATACTTCCAAATTTAAAGGTTCCTTTCTTATCACCTTTGATCTTGTGCAAATTCTCTAACAGTTCATCCTTTAACCATTCACAAGTATCAATCTTTGCATTGTTCAATATCATCTCATGTGCACCATGAATGCATGAAATAGACATAGAATTCAACCTATTTGTATGACCAACTTTATAACCAATGACCATGCTAGCAAATTTAACATTTGTATCCTTTATATCATTGACCCTAAGTGACCGATTGTCAAATGTAGCTCTAGTTAAGCTCATAACCTCTTTGTTAGGGATTTTCTTCTTCTTGTCAGGTCTAGTATCGGTGGATGGTAAACCAGTAATAGACCTTATAGCTTCTTTAGTAATCTTAAATACTGAGTCCAACCACATAAATTCACCATGAACCTCACTGAGGACATAGCAGATGGCTTCATCTAAAAATTGTGGCATATGGAGGATATCTATGAAACCTAAATCCTCAACTATGTTAGGTCCCGGAGACAACTGAGAGGGGGGGGGGTGAATCAGTTGTTTAATAAATTCAAACCAAAACTTATTAACCAACTTAATGCTTAATACTGGTAAACCAGTTAAGTATGTCGGTAGACAGTGTTAATAGTAAATTGCCATACCGGTAAGAATTAATGCATGAAACATAAACACAAAGTCATCCACAACACATGACACCAATATTTGTATGTGGAAACCTTGTAAGGAGAAAAACCACGGTGGGAATCCTTACCCACAATCAGATGATACTACTATAGATAGTAAGTGTACAAAGAGGGTTCTGCACATGCAGAAAGGCCAACATCCTAGATCTCACTACTTAATAACAAATGGGAGTCACACTGACTACAATTGGATGGTTAAATCCAATAAGAATGTACTGTACAAAATCACATCTTCATATGTTGAATTCAGTACCGGTGTAATGCTGATATGCTTCTACAAAAACCTAACTTCACCTTAAGATGATGTCTTCGTGTATGCCTCTGCTTGATCTCGCATATACCTTCACTCAAATCTTTTTCACATTTCACACTTGATCTTACAAATAAGATCTTACATTTATACCATACCCTAAGACCAATTTTAGTAGGTTGGCTCTACAAGATATTACAATAAAACATTTTACAAATAATATAATATCCGATGCAATAACTGATAAAACATGTCGTCTTAATGCATTTATAACAATAATAAATCATCTCCATAGTGTCCCATGTTGATCTGGAAAAGATAAACCTGCCAGTGTAACCCTAGATAACCTAGACCTATTTGCCGGTAAAGGCAAATATGCAAATAAGAATATATCAATGATTAGTACTTCAAAATAAAGTGTCCACATGATGTCTTTGACATTACCAAGAGTCTTCCATGTCATTCCAGGTACTGGTGAACATTATATCCTTCCGGTTGATCATATACCAGTAATTGTTGCACAGATTACTGCTTGCTGGTGAATGTTGCTGGATCTCCAAAGTAGGTGTATTTAGTAGGTGTTGACATCAATGACAAAACCATACCAAAATACCAACAATCTCTGCCTTTGGCATTGATGGCAACACAAGATGGAAAAACCATCAAAGTGCCAAAACAGAAATGCCAAATACAAAAACCAACAATCTTCATTTCTCCCCCTAGGAGTAACAATACCAATCTCTCAAAAAAAACTTTCCCTTAAAATCTCTTTTTCTTTCCAAAAGGATAATGTGTTTTTCCATAGATATCTCTCCCCCTTTGACATCAAATGCCAAAGTCACAAAAGGTCAAGTTCATACAAAATACCAACCAATTCAATATACCAACTACTCCCCCTGAGAAGTAGCTTCCTTATCAAATACCGGAATAAAAGATTTGTCCATTTAATTCTGTCGGTTGATGAAAAACATCAACTATCTAAGTCACTACCGATGGTGGTATGACTCCGAGCTGATCTCTGAGATACTCAAAAGTTTCCTTAGGCAAAGGTTTTGTGAAAATATCTGCAAGCTATTCTTTAGTATTCACATAAACTAGTTTTATCTCTTTTTCTTCAACTTTTTCCCTTAGAAAATTCAGTTTGATAGAAAGATGTTTTGTTTTAGAATGTAATACCAGATTTTTAGATATATCAATTGTTGTAGTGTTATCACAGTATATAGTAATAGGTTCCTTGCATTTTACCTTTATGTCTTTCAACATTTGCTTAAGCCAAAGTACCTATGTACAGTTTGTTGCTCCTGCAACATATTCTGATTTTGCTGTTGATAAAGATGTACAACTTTGTTTCTTACTCAACCAAGAAACTAATCTTTTTCCAAGAAAGAATGCTCCTCCAGTGGTGCTTTTTCTATCATCCACATCTCCTGCCTAATTTGCATCTGTATATGCACATAGATCAAAATTTCCATCTTTAGGATACCATAATCCAAGATTTGTTGTGCCTTGTAAGTACTGAAAAATCCTTTTCACTGTTGATTCATGATTTTCCTTAGGATTACTTTGAAATCTAGAAATTATACATACTGCATTCATAATATTAGGTCTGGTTTGTGTCAAATATAGTAAACCTCCTATCATAGATTTGTATCTAGTTGGATTAACAGGTGTAGATTCATCCCTTTGAGATAATTTGTCATTTGTAGTCATAGGTGTGCTTACCAGTTTAGAGTTCTCCATCCCAAATTTCTTAAGTAGTTCTTTCAAGTACTTAGATTGACTCAAAAATATACCTTTACCCATTTGTAAAATTTGCAATCCTAAAAAGAATTTTATTTCTCCAATCATAGACATTTCAAATTCTTGCTGCATTTCAAGAGAAAAATCTTTGCATAATTCATCTTCTCCTCCAAAGATTATATCATCAACAAATACTTCAATAATCAAGATGTCATCATTAGTTACTTTGTAATATAAATTGCTATCTGCATTTTCTTTAGTAAAACCAATTTTTAAAAGATACTTGTCCAATCTTGCATACCAAGCTCTTGGGCCTTTTTTTAATCCATACAGAGCTTTTCTTAATCTGCAAACCATATCATTGTCATCTATCAAAGAAAATCCATCAGGTTGTTCAATATAGACTTCCTCTTCAAGATCTCCATTCAAAAATGCACATTTAATATCCATTTGATAAACTTTGTAATCCTTGTGAGCTGCAAAAGCCAAGAATAATCTAATTGCCTCAATTCTGGCTAGCAGTGCAAAGGTTTCATTGTAATCAACTCCTTCTTTCTAAGAATATCCCTTACACACTAGTCGTGCTTTATTTCTGACAACCTTACCATCTTCATTAAGTTTGTTTCTAAATACCCACTTGGTTCCAATTACATTTTTATTTTTAGGCCGGGGAACTAATGTCCAAGTATTATTTTTCTCAATTTTTCCTAATTCTTCTTCCATAGCTTTAATCCAAAATTTATCTTCACATGCCTCATTTATAGTTAATGGTTCAATTTTAGAAATAAGACATACCTCTTCATTTGCCAATCTTCCTCTTGTCATAACTCCTTTAAATTTGCTTCCAATTATTTGATCTTCAGAATGATTCAGTTTTACATACCGGTGTCTTAGTCTGTTGTTGTTCTTCAATTACTGTGGAATCATCTGATGATACTGGAGTAACTAGATCATCATTATGTACCGGTGGAATTATTGTAGGTTCATTTGTCATAATTTCTGTTTCTAGTTCAGAGTCTATATATCTTGAAGTTCCTCTGAATTGATCATCAATCTTTACATTTGTACTCTCAACAATTTTCTATAATCTTTTATTAAAACATCTATATGCCTTTCTCTTAGATGAATAACCAAGAAATATTCCTTCATCACTTCTAGGATCAAACTTGCCAATATACTCATCTCTTCTAATATAACATTTACTTCCAAAAATTTTGAAGTACTTAAGAGTAGGAATATTACCAAACCATAGTTCATGAGGGGTCTTACCGGTTTCACCTTTGATGTGAACTTTGTTGAATGTATAGATAGCAATGCTTACTACCTCTCTCCAATACACATGTGGTAGATTTTCTTCTGATAACATACTTCTTGCTGCATCCAAGATAGTTCTGTTTTTCCTTTCAACAACTCCATTCTATTGTGGTGTCCAAGGTGCTGATAACTGTCTTTTGATTCCATTCACTTCACAGAATGTATTAAAATATATAGATGTGAATTCTCCTCCTTGATCTGATCTTAACATTTGATTTTCTTATCAGTTTCATTTTCAACCATTGCTTTGAATAGTTTGAACTTCCCAAGTGCTTCTAATTTTTCTTTGAGAAAAGTAACCCAACACATTCTAGAATAATCATCAATAATTAGCATGAAATATCTATCACCTTGTAAGCTTTTAGTTCTAGCTGGACCACATAAATCAGTGTGAATTAAATCAAGAGCATTATTGGATTTTTCTGGAATACTTTTGAAACTAGCTCTACTTGTTTTCCAAATTGACATTCCTTGCAAACTGTATTCTGAGGTTTCATTATTTTAGGTAGATCTCTAACTGCCTTAGAAGTACTGATTTTTACCATGCAATCAAAATTTACATGACATAGTATTTTATGCCATAGCCATCTTTCATCTATATGTGCAATTAAGCATGCCTTTTCACTGTTATTTAAATGAAAGTTATTACCTCTAGTCTGATTACCAGTTGCAATTTGCAAACTAGTTCTATTCATGATTTTGCATTTTCCATTTTTGAATTGTAACTGAAAACCTTTCTCAACTAATTGACCAACACTTAAAAGATTATGTTTTAATCCTTCAACATAGTAGACATCATCAGTGTTATGTTTACAATCAAGAGATATTGAACCCTTACCTTTGATTGAATAGGCTTTGTCATCTCCAAATCTTACTAAACCTCCATTGTATTCTTGAAAGTTCAAGAATTTACCTTTGTCTCTAGTCATGTGATGTGAGCATCCTGAGTCAATAATCCATTCATCCTTTGATTCAACTTTAGCTGCTAGGGCTTGTTCTACCGGTTGAACAATAGGTGCCAGTTGATCTTCTATTATAGCAACAAAGACCCATCCATTGTCTGCTAGATCCTCATCAGAATCATCAGTCACACCTTCATTAGCAATGTAACAAGATTTGTCTTTATTTTTCTTAAATCTGTATCTCTGATATTCAGGATTAGGTTTGTATGTTCTTCTAGCTTCTTCTCTTAGTCTAGCATGTCTATCAGGGCATCTTGAAGCCATATGACCAATCTTATTGCAGTTAAAACATTTTAAGGGTGCTTTACCTTCATACTTACTTCCAATTGGGCCTTTTGGCATTTTTCTTGCAAATAGTGCTTCAAGTTCTTCAAGCTCTTCATTCTCCTTCCTAGTTTCTTCAAGTTCTCTTGCATAAAAGGCTCTCCAATATGATTTGTCAAAAGATGGAGCAGATGATGTTGATGCTTTGAAGGCCAAATCAGTTTTTATAGTAGCAAGAGGACCAAAATCCTCAATTTCAAAAGCTGAAAGTTTTCCAATCAATGTATCCCTAGTTACTGATGTATTAGGCATTGTTTTCAACTCATTTATAGCAATAACCTTCATTTTATATGCTGGTGGAAAACCTCTTAGGATTTTTGAAACAATCTCATCCTCACTGAAGGTTCCTCCACAACATTTGATGCCCAAAAAAATTTCATTTACTCTTTCCATAAAAGCAAAAATCCTTTCATCTTCTTCCAGTTTTAGATGTTCATACCTGACTCGGAAGCTTTCAAGTTTTGTAATTTTGACTATGGAATCTCCTTCATTCAATGTTTCCAAATGATCCCAAATAGCTCTAGCAGTAGATCTATCTGATAATCCCATGATTTGTTGATCCGATAATGCACTCAGGAGTGCTTCTCTTGCTTTGCGATCATTTTCTTCATCTTTAGCTAAAGTAATTGGAGCAGTCTGACCAGCTACAACAGTAGTATAACCATTCTTGGTAACTTCCCAGATGTCTTTACCAATGCATTTCAGATGTGTCTCCATTCTGATCTTTCATATCCCATAGTTGGTTCCATCAAGTTTAGGACTATGCTTTTTGAAATAATTAGTAGACATTGGATCTCCTCAAGTTGTTAAACTTTTGCAAAAAGAGGAATAGGCTCTGATACCAATTGTTAGGTCCTGGGGACAACTGAGAGGGTGGGGGTGAATCAGTTGTCTAATAAATTCAAATCAAAAACTTATTAACCAACTTAATGCTTAATATTGGTAAACCAGTGAAGTATGCCGGTAGACAGTGCTAATAGTAAATTGCCATATCGGTAAGAATTAATGTATGAAACATAACACAAAGTCATCCACAACATATGACACCAATATTTGTACGTGGAAACCCTGTAAGGGGAATAACCATGGTGGGAATCCTTACCCACAATCAGATGATACTACTGCAGATAGTAAGTGTACAAAGAGGGGTCTGCACATGCAGAAAGGCCAATAGCCTAGAGCTCACTGCTCAATCACAAATGGGAGTCACATTGACTACAGTTGGATGGTTAAATCCAATAAGAATGTACTGTACAAAATCGCATCTTCATATGCTGAATTCAGTACCAGTGTAATGCTGATATGCTTCTACAAAAACCTAACTTCACCTTAAGATGATGTCTTCATGTATGCCTCTGCTTGATCTCGCATATACCTTCACTCAAATCTTTTTCACATTTCACACTTGATCTTACAAATAAGATCTTACATTTATACCATACCCTAAGACCAATTTTAGTAGGTCGGCTCTACAAGATATTACAATAAAACATTTTACAAATAATATAATATCCGATGCAATAACTGATAAAACATGTCGGCTTAATGCATTTATAACAATAATAAATCATCTCCCTAGCGTGCCATGTTGATCTGGAAAAGATAAACCTGCCAGTGTAACCCTAGATAACCTGGACCTATTTGCCGGTAAAGGCAAATATGCAAATAAGAATATATCAATGATTAGTACTTCAAAATAAAGTGTCCACATGATGTCTTTGACATTACCAAGTGTCTTCCATGTCATTCCAGGTACCGGTGAACATTATATCCTTCCGGTTGATCATATACCAGTAATTGTTGCACAGATTACTGCTTGCTGGTGAATGTTGCTGGATCTCCAAAGTAGGTGTATTTAGTAGGTGTTGACATCAATGATAAAACCATACCAAAATAGCAACAAACTACCTTATGTTCCAGTTTCACTACCCCATTCTTGTCAATGATAACATTCATGTACATGTTCATCAAATCTTCATACCCTAAACTCTCTGTGTTACAATGTATGTATACCCTAGGGTCTTCAACAAACGCAACTCCCTTCGGGATTCTAGAAAAGGCACCAATAGAGTCATCTAGTTTTGCTATCTTAGGAATGATCTTGAAAATAGGTCTAGGTCATTTTATGTTCTCCACAATGGTAGGGTTTGCTACAAATTTGGGAATAGAAGATGAAGATGCCATTGTGAAAGATAAATACCTTTTAACTGAGAAATCCTTGAATGCTTGGAAAAGACATTTGCTTCTTCGCCTTTAGAATGCCTTTGCTCAATTTATCTCTCTTCAAATGGTTGGATTCTTGGTGAATTGAAATGAGAAGTTATCGAGCCTTTATAACCAAAAATTAACTTACAACTGCAATAAATGCTTCACTGGTGAAGTGAAAACTCCACATATCTGCCGGTAAAGAAGAAATATAACTTCTTATCACCAACTGAGGGTAAATGCATGATTTTAAATTTGTTGCCTTACCCCTAAGGATTATTCTTTAGTTAGATGAAGAATTTCCTATTGGTGCAAGATTACTTTGTTCTACTAGTGCAATGACATATTCATCATTCCTCTGATCTCTCTTCCTAATCCATTGTTTAGAAAATTCTTGCTTGATTTAAGTCACCTTTTCTTTGCCTTTGTTACTGGATCCTTTATTGTTCATCGGTACAGTCTTACTTCTACAAAATTTTGCAATATGCCCAATCTTGCTACATGCATAACAAGTTACATTGTTTCTTTGAATAGCCTTTCCATAACCTTGACCATTTGAGTTAAATGTCCAAATCTACCACAAACATAGCAGTTCACATTCATTCTGCAATTGTTCGAGTTATGACCATTTTTATTGCATTTGGAACATTGACCGATGGGTAAGTTTGTATTTTGATTATTCCTAAATCTGCACTAATTTTCTCTATGACCAAATTTGTAGAAATTAAAACATTTCCCATTAAATTTATAAGAATTAGGTTGCCTTACCAGTTTGCTATGATCATGATTGTTTGTAGTCCTGGAACTTTCTCCATGTTCAAATCCAAGTCCAACTATTTCAACATCAGGTTTTTGACTTTTCAGCATATCATTAAGATATTTGAACTCTTCTTGAATTTTTCTTTTTATTTATTTGTAGTTTCCAACTCACTTTCCAAAGCACTAACTTGTCTCAAAAGTTCCTCTTTGTCATGTTGCATGTGAATCAAATCAGTTTTAAGCATATCATTTTCATAACTAAGCCTTAGAGATTCATCTGATATTTCATTAAGTCTTCTGGCTAAATCTTCTTCATTCCTCTTTATATCTTCAATATCCTTGCATAATCTCATGGTTAAATCTTGCATCTCATTTTTCATGTTACTGTTCTCTTGTATCAATTTCTCTACAATATCTCTAAGAGTTTCTTTTTCTTCACCATCTTGATTTTGCAATTGTCCAAGTAATTCTTTTCTCTTATTCTTTTCTATAACTAAATTATCTTGAAGTGCTTTCATGAATTCCCAAGCAATTCTGAGTTCATCTTCTAATTTTATATTCTTTAATTTTTTTGCATCAAAATCTTTAAGAGCTCCTTCCAAGTGGTCTCAAACTTTCCATTAGTACCGGTTTCAGAATCTTCCTCAACCTGTTAGGCTTCTACAAATAGAGGACTAGGCTCTGATACCAATTGTTAGATACTTGATCAGTCCCAAAGATACTGAGAGGGGCGGGGGGTGAATCAGTGTCTAACCGGTAAGCAAAAGATTTAAACATGTTTGCAAATTTATAACCCATTAATATACCGGTAAATAATTAATAATGCAATAAAGAGAAATAACAGTATAACCATCAATGCACACCATAACACAGATATTTTTGGCAAGGAAACTCAGTAGGGGAAAAACCTCGATGGGATTTGTGACCCACAATATTTAGTCACTGGCCAATATGAATAAATATTACTTATACAATAGGGGCTTGCACATGCAGGAAGGCCAACAACCTAGATCTCACTACACAAATGGAGTCACACTGACTACACAATTGGATGGTTAAATCCAATGATAATATACTTCTCAAAATAGCATTTACAATATTGGATTCAGTACCAATTTAAGCTCTGTCAGATACCTCTACCATAAACCTTTCTTCACTCTACTCTACTCTTATTTGCTCATAAAAATAATTACATCATAATGCATATATAGTTATTCACTCTCATATACCACTTACATTCATTACCTATACACATTTCCTTTCTCTCATGCATACAAAATGACCTACAAGATCTCTCACATATATGAGTCCTTACAATACATCATGTCGGCTATACAATAATATTACAATACAAAACAATATAATTTCCATGTCGGCTAGGAGTGCCGGTAAGATCTTCTGTCAATGTAGACTGGATGTCGGTGAGAATATACTTGTAGTGCCTGTCGGTGTTGGTAGATGATGTATGTTGCCGGTGTAACCTATGAACCATATTACCTGTTGGTTTCCATCAATGACAACATCAACTATTCTCATCTGAGTGTATAATTCCAACATCCACTACCTCCATTATGGGGCATTTCAATCCTTTGCAACATATTCATTGGGTCTCCATCCTCCTATCCTTCATCCTTTATTCCTCCATCTCCTATTATTATCTATCTAATAAATCCATCTATGTCCCATACAAGACATCTTTCCATCAATTCCATCTTTTTACCAATCCTAGCTTCTCCCTTGTCATTGGTTCCCATTTATTCTTCTATCTTAACCATCATATTCTCCATGTAATCTTATCATATCCAATCTTTTTATCCTCCTCCCATCTTATCCTGTCCCTTCATCCCTATAATCCAAAATCCCAAATTAATCCAATTCAATGCAATCAATCCTCATTCATTTAATACAATGTTGTAATCTAGCTCATCATCCTTAATCAATCCATCATCTTGATCCAAATTAGTTGAATACATTGATCAACATGTTGGCATTCTACACTCTTATGAGAATAGTTTATGTTGTCATTGATGGCAACCAACTGGCAATCATCTAGCAACCAACCGACAGATACCGGCACCGGAAATAAACTTCTGCATACATCGACAGACACTTCACCGACATCGGCAACAATGCATATCGACACTCAGGCTGACATGGAATAAACTTTTGTTTATTATTTTGTAATGTAATTATCTTTTGTAAAAGCCGACATGGTACATTGTAATAGACTCATATATGTATGAGATCTTATAGGTCATTTTTATAGAGGTAGATGGAAGAAAGTTGTAATATGTAATAAGGCAATTTTGTATAAGGTGATATAGTTGACAATGAAGGTTTTGGTTATTGACTGAGCTTAAACTGGTACTGAACCTGGCATGAGAGATGTTGTTTTGAAACAATACATTGTATTCGATTTGATAATCAATTTTGTAGTTAGTGTGACTCTTTATTGAGCAGTGTGCTCTAGGTAGTTGGCCTCCCTACATGTGCAGGCCCCTCATTGTAAGTAGTATTTATTCATTGGCTAGTGAGTAAATATTGTGGGTCACAAATCCCACCGATGTTTTTCCCACACTGAGTTTCCTCGTTAAATATCTTGTATTATGGTGTGTTTTCTATGTTGTCTCTATTATTCTTATTTGCTGCATTAATTCTTATTTACCGGTACACTATTTTGGGATGCAAAGTTTTAAATAAGTATAAATATTATGTAAATCGGTTAGAAACTAATTCACCCCCCTTCTCAGTGTCCTTGGGACTATCATTGATTCTAACAATTGGTATTAGAGCCTGGTCCTCTTTTTGCAATAGCCTAACAACTTGAGGAAGATTCTGATACTGATATAGATGGAGAACTTAAGAAAATAGTTGGAAGGAGCTCTTGAAGATTATGATGCAAAAAAATTGAAGAATATCAAACTTGAAGATGATTTGAGGACTGCATAGGAATTCATAAAAGGACTTTAGGAGAACTTTTCTATAGCATAAAATTAAAGAAAATAACTTCATGAGAAGATGTAGAATGATGATGATGAAAAATAAACTCTTAGAGATATTGCAAACAAGTTGAGATAAGAAAATAGTAATATGACAAATGAAATGCAAGATATGACTATGAGGTTATGTAAAGACATTGAAGACAGGAAGAAGAATGAAGAAGACTTGGCTAGGAGACTTAATGATGTTGGAAATGAAAATCTAAGACTTAGTCATGAAAATGATATGCTAAAGACAAATCTGATTCATATGCAACATGATAAAACTAAGCTTATGAGACAAGTTGGAATTTTGGAAAATGAGTTGGCTACTGCAAATGAGAACAAAGACAAATTCAAGAAAAGTTCAGAAAAGCTTGATGACATGTTGAAAAGTCAGAAGCCTAATGGAGATACAAATGGACTTGGATTTGAAGTTGGTGAAAGTTCTAGTATTGCAAACAATCAAGATCAAAACAAAATGGTAAGACAACCAAATGCTTATAAATTTAATGGCAAATGTTTTAATTGCAACAAGTTTGGTCATAAAGAAAATCAATGTAGATTTAGAAATAATCGGAATATGAACTCACCCATTGGTCAATGTTCCAAATGCAACAAAGTTGGTCATAATTCAGAAAATTGCAGAATGAATGTGAAATGCTATGTTTGTGGAAGATTTGGACATTTATCTAATCAATGCAGATCACAAACCGGTCAAGGATATGGAAAGGCTATTCAAAGGAATGATGTAACTTGTTATGCTTGTAACAAGATTGGACATATTGCAAAATTTTGTAGAAGCAAGAATGCACTGACAAACAATATGAGATCTAGCTTGAAAGGAAAAGAGAAGGTAGAAGAAGTAAGGCAAGAATTTTCTAAACAGTGGATTAAGAAAAGAGATCAGAAAGTTGATGAAACAATCTCTGCACCGGTAGAACAAAGTAACTCTCCACCGACAGGAGATTCTTCATCTAACTGAGGAATAATCCCTTGGGGGTATGGTAGCGAATTGAAAAACATGCATTCTACCCTTGGTTAATGGTGAGAAGATACATTTATTTTTTACCGGCAGGTGTGTTAAGTTTTCACTTAACCGGCGAGCATTTAATGATGTTTTAAATAAACTTTTGGCTATAAAGCACTGGGAAACCCTCATTTAAACTCACTGAGCATTCAAACTTTTTGTGAGCGTGAAATCGAGCAAAGGCATTCAAGGTGAATTTGAGAAGTGTTTTTCAAGCATTCAACAAGCATCCAAATAAGAGGTATTTTTCATAATGGTTGCTTCATCTTCCGTTCCTGAATTTATTCCGAACCCTACCATTATGGAGAATATGAAATGCCCTAGGCCCATATTCAAAATAATTCCTGATATTGCAAAGCAAGATTACTCTGTAGGAGCTTTTTCAAAAATACCTAAGGGAGTAGCATTTGTAGAAGACCTTAGGATTTACATACATTGCAATATAGAAGAGCTGAGATCTGAGGAGTTAATGAAAATGTTTATAAAGGTCATTTGTGATAAACATGGAATTGTTAAACCCAAACATAAGATTGTGGAAACTTTAGGTTTTGTGGAGCTATTGAATATCCCTCAATTTTCAGAGGAAGTGGTAAGGATTGTATTGAGTAGAGCACATGAAAAAATTTTATGGTTGGATTCTGTTTGTAAGATAACTCGACAAGCAATTAGGGTAGTTACTGATTTACCCTCAACTGGTAGTAGACTTGATAAGACAAAGAAGATTCCCAACAGAATGGTGATGACCCTAACCAGAGCAACATATAACAATAGATCACTTAGAGTAAATGACATTAAGGACATCAATGTGAGATATGTAAGTATGGTTCTTGGATACAAAGCCACACATGCTAACAGATTCAATTTTGTTTCTAGTCTTTGTATTTATAGTGAACATGAAATGATAAACAACAATGCTAAGATAAATGTGTGTGAATGGTTGAAAGATGAGCTTATTGACAACCTAAAAAAGATTAAGGGAGACAAGAAAGGTACTTTCTGCTTTGGAAACCTTCTGGTATGTTTCATGTTATATTTTGCCAAAGAGATCCCCGATACAGGACCCAAAGACTTTGGTTATGATATACTGGTAGGAAAACAACTGCAGGGAGATTCTACCAATATGGGAGCTGATAGAGATAATAACATAGCTGATTACTTTAAATCTTTCCAATCTAAGATGAGAGCTAGGGAAAGGATTCCCCAGAGCAGAATTGAGAAAAATTGCAAGCAAATCTGTTTTGTCATTAAAAGAGATGAAACCTGGATGGAAGCAATAAGCCCTAGAACTATTTGGGTTACTACAATGGGTTATGAGGTTGATTTACATGTTCTGGAAACATATGCAAAAGCACTACTTGAAGCACCAAGAGAACCGTCTGAAGAAATATTTGGAAATACTGAAACCATAGAGAGTAAAGTATCAATGGAGAAAAATAAGAAGAGAAGAGAAAAATACATTAGGGATGCATCCAATAAAGTAAAAGAAATAAAAGATAATGTCATGAACCTTAGTGGTTTATCGGCTAGTGAGCTTGAAGGACTTCAACTGGAGGCACATATTTCACTGGTTGACACATCTTTTGACAGTGAAAGTAGTAAGGCTGCTAAGTTCAAAAGAGTGGAAAGGAAGAGAAAGCCCTCACCGGTACCCTCTCCTTCTCCTAAGAAAACAAGAACATTAAGGAAGAAACAATAGGTGGTTAGGGAACCAAAGAAGAAACTCACTCCTAATAAGAAAAAGATACCAGAAAACCCCACATTGAATGACTTACTGAATTAAATAATAGAGGAAGGTAATTTGTCTAATGTGATCAAATGGTATACTTCTTCAAATGATACTGACAGAAACACTATTGAAGAAAGCATTATTCTTCATTTAGACATTTATAAGAAAGTTTTGATTGAAGTTGTTGAGGAGCTACCAAATGATCTCTACATGAGACTAGAATCTAAAAGGCTATCAGTGATGGAATTAGACAAGAAATTGAAGGTTGAAGCACTCTAGGTAGTTCACTCGATTAACTCCAAAGAAGAAATTGATGAACTTATTTATGAGGCTAACCGATCAGTATTTGCTAGTGGACACCGGCAAGTAAGCCTGATGGCTGGAAGAGTGAAGGAAATTACAGAAGAAATAGTGGATAAATGGGATATATTATTTGTGGAGAAAGAAAAGCAAGAAGAAAAGAACAGACCTAAAAAGGCATTCAAAGTGTATTAGAAAAACAAGGACAAGGGTAAAGGCAAAATTGGTGGATTTCCAAACATTAAGATTACTAACAATCTTCCACCTCCACCTTTGGATACACCACCAGTACACTTAGAAGATCCATCGGTTATTGACACTGAAGGAGTAAGACATGATGATACTAATCTTGAATCAGAGATACTTTTTACAATGAATATGGATACTCAAGAAGTAAAAATTATTGTGGATAAGGATAATTCAGAGTTTAAGGCAGACAATGTTGACAGTAGTAACATGGCAGAGACACTGGTAGAAACTGTTGAAACTGAGACATCAACACAAACAGAGCAACTGACATAGACTGAAAAACCTATTGAAGATAAAGATACTAGCACAAGGCCACCAGAGACAAAAAAACAGGCAGAAAAACAAACTGAGGCAGAGTTGCACATAGAGGCAGAGAAACCGACAGAGATAGAAGTTCACGTTGAGATTAAAATACCGGCAATTATAGAGACACTAAAACTGACTGAGAAACCTTTAAAGGTTGAGATGCAAACATAGACTAATCCACTAGAGGAAAATACAAGCAAAATAGACACATCTGATGGAAGCAAAGAGGTAATAAAAATAATTGGTCAGACATCCGACACATCTACAGGTGAATTCAGACCTACCAATGTTACAGAGGTGAATGAGGACATAATTAAGGAGAGAGTTGGAAAAGAGAAAAACAAATTCTTTTTGGATACTATAAAGAAGTGTACAAATCATGTAAACACATCATTACCAGTACTTAACTCTACAATTTTGGAGTACAAGGAGCTATACAAGGAAACATGAAAACCTCACCTTTTGACATAGGACATAGATAAGGAGATCAGTAAAAAATAGAAAGAAATTGATGACATAGCTGATAATATAATTGGTTCATCCGAACACATATTAGTTTTTGAGAAGTTAGAAAAACTTGAGAAATAGAAGACAAGGATAAAGTCAAATACTTGGGAACTTAAAAATAAACTTGGTCCTAAGTTGGACAATCTTATCTCTTAGAGAATTGAAATATCTAAGGTATTATTTCAAGGAGAGTGATCACCAGAAGAACACATGCATCATCTCACTGGCATGATCTAGCAGACTAGGGCAACTTTGAATGATAGCAAAAAGTTTATGCAGGGTTTAAATTTAGTTTTGGTAGATATTTTTCAGATTGTAACCAATCGGTTACAGAATTTGAGGTGAAATTTTTTCACTCATTTGATTATTTTTGACAAACTTTGTCATTGATGTCAAAGGGGGAGTAGTGGAGAGAAAAATGCTTATGCAGAGGAGATCACTTGCTCAAGGGGATCACATCTTTTTGGAATCTTTTTGGACTTCATTTTTTGGGAACAGTTTTTGCATTTTTCTCATGAGTGTTGCCATCAATGCCAAAGGGGGAGATTGTTGGCATTCTACACTCTTATGAGAATAGTTGATTTTTTCATTGATGGCATCCAACTAGTAATCATTTGGCAGCCAACCGGAAGATACCAGCACCGGCAATAAACTTCTACATACACCGGCAGACACTTCACTGACATCGGCAACAATGCATACCGACACTCGGGCCGACATGGAATAAAATTTTGTTTATTATTTTGTAATGTAATTATTTTTTGTAAAGTCGACATGGTACATTGTAATAGACTCATATATGTATGAGATCTTATAGGTCATTTTTATAGAGGTAGATGGAAGAAAGTTGTAATATGTAATAAGGCAATTTTGTATAAGGTGATATAGTTGACAGCGAAGGTTTTGGTTATTGACTAAGCTTAAACCAGTACTGAAACTAGCATGAGAGATGTTGTTCTAAAGTACTACATTGTATTGGATTTGATAATCCATTTTGTAGCTAGTGTGACCCTTTATTGAGCAGTGTTCTCTAAGTAGTTGGCCTCCTTGCATGTGTAGGCCCCTCATTGTAAGTAGTATTTAATCATTGGCCAGTGAGTAAATATTGTGGGTCACAAATCCCACCGAGGTTTTTCCCACACCGGGTTTCCTCGTTAAATATCTTGTGTTGTGGTGTGTTTTCTATGTTGTCTCTATTATTCTTATTTGCTGCATTAATTCTTATTTATCGGTACCCTGTTTTGGGATGCAAAGTTTTAAATAAGTATAAATATTATCTTAACCAGTTAGACATTGATTCACCCCCCCTCTCAATGTCCTTGGGAGTGTCATTGATTCTAACACAAACTTTAATCCAATCATCATCATGGGATTTATCCTTCCAAATTATTGATATATGAATTTTTCTTCTCGTTAATATTCAACCCATCAATCAATCAATCAATCAGTTGGCTTTCAACTTGGCTAGGGACAAAATTCTGGGTTACTTTTAGTTTGTTGTGCATGCTTTCTTATTTCTTTTGTGTGTTATCATTGCTTGCATTTATTATGGTCTTTAAATCCTATTTCTAGAAGGGAATCGTGGTCTTCCATATCACGGTGTTATAAAGCATATGTTTGCGCTTGCCATTTTTGATCAAGTACTTGGCACATTGACATCCTAGTTCCTTGTACTTTAGTGCATAACATTAAATACAATATCAAATCTAAGTTGCTTATAACACTGTAGCATGATTTTCCACCATTCTTTCTCACATTCATCCCTCCATCATCTCTATCCTTTTCATACATCATTAATCCTATAGTTCTCCTATAAATTTTGAGAGCATACTCATGTTCTTAAATCCTACATGTCCTCTCGAGGGGGCAAATACTAATTGTGTGTGTGAAAAGTGGAATAAGTATTTGCAAGCTGTAAGACACAACACTTCAATTAAGTCATTACATGTATTGTTAGACAGATATAAGAATGAATAATAAAACCATAACAAATCGACCCATTTCCTTCTAAAATATGCGAGTATAGACTTGCTCTCAGATTTGTATAAGCAATACCAGTGACTAGACTACACCAAGACGAAGGATTTAATCTATATGAGTATGAGATTAAGCTAAATGGATGCAAGATGGATGAAAGATGGATGAATAGTAAGCTATATGAATTCAAGCAATCATAATTGAACTAAATATGCAAAAAGCTAAACTAAGATGCAATAATCTCAAAAAGAAAGCACAATACCTTCAAGGACAGCAGAGCAAAAACTACATAATAACAATAAATCTCTAGGGTGTTTTGAATGAGAGATGAAGGCTGAATTTATAGAAATTCAAAAGAGAGACCAATGGTCAAGATCAATCAGCAATGGGCGGTTGAGATAATTCAAGAAAAAGAACAATTTAGGATAATTGAAATAATTGAGAAATCAGATTCAGTTAACCTTGAGATAGATTCCAATTATAGCTTGATTGAAATGCATTCAGATTATAAGTTCGAGTTTGCATTGGAGATATAATTCAAGTAATTCCATGCACTTGTGAAAAAATAGGTAATTCCATGTGATTTATTTGATTTATTCAAGAAAAGAGTCTTTTCAATGCAACTGAATTTCTTTTCTCAAAAGCTTTGAGTTCCAATTTAGAGAAGATCAATAATTCAATTTAATTGCTTTTCTGATTTCAAGTTATTTGAATTTAGAAGAAGAAATAATATCTCAAGTTTGATTTCTCTCTCAATTCAATTCTTTTATTTTATTTTCAATTTAACTCTTGCTTTGTAATTAATTCCTCTTTTGTAATAAATTAATTCCTTTTTTTATGATTAAATGGTAAATTTATTAATTAATTAAATATGCCAGGATATTTAATAATTTAAATAGGATAATTGATCAAAATTATTTTCTTGGAATGATTTAATTAATATAGAATAATTCACTCGCCATGTGACATTTAATGATTGAATAATTAATTAATTGAGTGCTCAAAGTTGACTTAATTGCCTTTGGTTAGGATCTTGGTGATGTTGTTGAGATTAGGGGCCCATGGTTTAGGTGACCATTTTTAGGGTATTACATTTGGCTCTCTTTGAATTAATGTGCGAGTAGCACGTTGGTTCAAAGAATAGATGTGTCTAGGAGATACTAGTTCTGAACTTCATTGATCACAAACTAGATGAAGAGTGAGGTATTTTGCTTGATTTGAGGTGATGAAGCTAAACAGAGTTGATTAAAGTGAAACCGATCCTAAACTTGATTGAACTAGGACCAATGAAGAGCAAAGATACCAAACTTGAACTTGATTGATCAAGAAGTGGACCTTACTGATCTAGAACTTGATTGAACTAGGCATAGTGAGCAAAGATAAAATCAATCTTGAACTTGGTGGATCAAGACACGATGAGTGAAGATAAACTATCCAACTTGATTTGATGCGATGAAACTGAACACCAGCTTAGATTGAGTGTGTGATCAAAGATACTCTCTAAACTTTTGATTGAGTTTAAACGAATAATCACCTTGATTTGAAGTGATGAAACTGATTAATGTTAAGAGACTGATTCAGATGAAGACAAATATCAGCTTGATTTAAAGCGATGAAACTGATATTCCCCTAGCGATTGATTCAATTTAGATAACCAAGAGATCTCAACTTGATATGAAGCAATAAAGTTGAGATGAGATAAGATTTTGTTTAATTTTCTTTAGTTGAAAAATATTTTTGCTCCACTTTTGATGAAGATTTGAAATTTTCTCAATATTGAAGATGTAAGGTCATAAGATCACAAGTATGCCCCCTCGAGAGTGAAATTGAAAGATAGCGAGGGTACATGATTATAGGAAATTGTTGATTATAATTATTTGAGTACAAAAAAATGATTGAAAAGGATCAATTGAATATTTAGAGATGATTGAGGAGAAATTGAGCACAAATTGAAGAAAAGAATTGAGCAATTGAGGAGAGCACTAAGTGGTTCAAGTTGTGCAAAATTGACTAGACGCATGATCTCAGATTTCGATTTCGATCTCAAAAATGGAATCAGGATGGGGCAAATTAGCTAAGGGTAAAATTTTCATGTCCATCAGAGCAAGTTGAAAAATTAGGTTTTTGGCTATATAAGGGGTCCAAGTGTCCTTTTCACTTCATTTTAACCTCCCAAGTTTGGAATTCAAAAAAACATCTACGAAGAAAAATGGTCATTCCGATCCAGGAGCACCAATTCGAGTGCCAGAGATGTCATAATTGATCGTAGAATTATGAGCCAATAGTAAGAGACTAATCTTATGCCTTTTTATTCCATCAATTTTGATTTTTTTGTTGATTTTTTTGCTTTTTAAAGCATGAAAAACTAGTCGTTGTCATTTTGTCATGTGAGATGATACTGTGTCTCATAAGATAAACTGTCTTTTTTTGTTTTGTCATTTTTGCCCATTAGATTTTTCATTTGGGACCCTCCCCGTGTATCATACAAAATTTTGCTTGAAAGACCATTTTATCGTGCAAATTCTTGTAGTTTATCGTATGGGAGTCTTTTGTCATGCTAGGTGAATTCCTAACTCGTATGAGTTTCTACTCATACTATGAAATGTCGTATGAAAAATAGTGAGCATTGTTAAGGGTCCAAACATGAAAATTTAATTTTGCAATTGATGTATTTGGATTTGTGTGCTGTTTAAGTTGTTTTGTAGAAAAATTTGGATGATTTTCTGATGCTCTATTGTTTGATTCTTGCAGGTTAGATTGCCACATGTTCTTTTTTGGTGTGTCTATCCTCCTACAATGAGGCTAGTTCGCGAGTTTCTCTATATTGATAGAGAACATATTGACCTGTGCAGATTTACTCACCTTCTACAGATGCTGGATATCCATGTGAATCACAGGATGCTTACTACACTGGTTGAGAGATTTCATTCTAAGCATAACACCTTCCATTTACCATTTGGGGATATGAACATTAGTCTAGAGGATGTTTACAGGATATTGAGGATTCTATTTGCTGGGGATAAGGTTGATTATGATTTTGCTTAGTGTCCTGGTATATTAGCCTTGAGACACATTTTTCATGATGAGGATATTCTTAGGCGGGCTATCAATTGGGATGATATGATGGCTAGGTACAGTGAGCAGTTTCCCTTGGCATGTGTCTTGGAAGGATTCATTGGTTTCTTTGTTATGTCAGATAGAGGACAACGAGGTTTCTTATGCGGTTGGGCTAGGATGCTGGAGAGACTTTTGGATCATCCTGAGAGATTAGGATGGGGTTCTTGTCTATTAGCCCAAATGTATCGTGAGATGCATGAGGTTTTCTATAGGGAGGGGAAGAGCATGGCAGCAGGGGTCTTGATTTTACAGATATGGGCCTGGGAGCATATCCTAGTTTGTAGACCTATTATGGATGATGCCAGAGATCCACAACACCTAATAGTTTATAGATATTCTAGATATGTTACTCAGCCCCATCTAGGTAAGATAGAGTATTAGTGATGACAACTTGATGATCTAATCATTGTTGTATGGAGACCATACATGGGTATCAAGCTTTGGGATGACTAGAGGGTTGTGCAAAAAGATATGTTCATGACTTGTCCTTTGATCGGTAGATCTGTGACAATTATTGAGCGATTTGTTGTATCTCGGGTCATGAGGCAATAAAGGTAGGCCTCAGGGGATTTCACAGGAGTTTATCACCTACGCTCGTTATGCAGATGGGGAGAGATGAGGATGGGCCCCTAGGTTGTCCTACACATTAAGCATGCAAGAGCTGATAGGGTTACAATGACTTTGGTGAGATTACTTGGATGACATTGCAGATCTAGGGGTATTGCCCCAATATAGGGATTGATTCTAGAGTCATCCCTTTCCTAGATTTATGGATCTAGTTGAGCAGGCACCTATCATAGAGGAGGTTAAGGATGATGCCCTTGCATAGGCATAGGGGTAGGCACAGGGACAGGGATAGGGATGGAGAGCGGAGGCTCCTAGGCGGGCCGATGGTGATCCTAGTGTGAGCAACAACTGGGTACCAGCTCAGGGGAGACAACAATAGAGAGGAGAGGGTGGATCCTTTGGAGGTGTTGGTGTGAGGATGAGTGGTGCTAGGGTAGAAAAGGGTGGAGGGGAGGAGGGTAGAGCAACTCCTAGATAGGTGCAACAAAGGAGAGATGAGCAGGGTGGAGATGGAGGCAGGAGGAAGTTGATGCAACATGGTCTATGAGGGTGAGATTAGTAGGTCTGTAGTCATTATTGATAGTGGCTCAGACACAGCTTGCAGAGTGGGATCGACAGCTGGCGGAGGTTAGGGTAGAGCGAGATACTCTCAAAGAAGAGGTTTTGCACTAGACCAGTCGGATGACTTATTAGGTTGTAGCATATAGTGTAGCAGTTCCTATAGCACAACAGGTTGCTCCATATTCCCATTATATGGCTCGATCTGAGGGAGCTTGGGCACCTAGGAAAGATGCTGGTCAGTAGGCTCCACCTCCTCCACCACCTAGCGATGTGGGAGAGGCAGAGAGCTATATTTTTTGTAGCTTATATTTTTTTGTATCCCATACGATTCTTACTCCGATGGGAGATTGTAGATGACAATTATATCATTTTTACCCTAAAACTTTTATTTGTACTCCGAGATATTTATGATGATATATATACGAGATTTTGATTTGATTTCATCATACTTGTGTCAATTGATTATGACATGTTTTTCTATATGATTTATTCTATATGTATGCATATTTGTTCAACATGGATGTATATAATGCAAATGAATATGGATGTTTGTTTTTGTTTCTTTTGATATGCAAATAAATGATGAAAATGAGTAACTAGTAATGCAAATTTTGAGTTTTCTTATGCAATAATATGAATGCAAATAAGTAATAATGAAATGTATGGATCTATATAAAATGTTCATGTATGCAGCTAGCATCTCAATACACAAGTACTCAATTAGAGAAATGATGAAAAAGAGACCACTTAGCTGAGAAATGATGATACTTGAAGCTCTCATTCAGAAGATAAAGAGATCATTGTTATCACGCAGAAATTACTTTAAATGCATAAAATGCAGAATGAATGCAACCTAAACCTAGTCACTGGATTTGAAATGCTTAAGTTTCATCACTAAGCATTTACAAATATAGCAGGAAGATTAGAGTTCCTTTCTTTTCATGTGCAATATTAATTATCTTGTCCGCAATGACCCTTTTTTCGTTCATATCCTTGGACAAATTATGCACGCAACTGGATTGCACATTTAAAGAAATTCCCTCAAAACAAATAAAAAAATGATGTCAACCTCCCTGTAGCATACAAATAAGTGGAGTCAAGGTATGTGTGGTGATTTCACCTTAATGTGAAGGCACTTATCACATGCACCCAGCTGATTAGATGTTTCCAGATCATCGAAATCATTCCTACGAGCAGAAAACAAAGAAAATAGTATGCCCCCAATCCTTGCTCCTCTTAGTCAAGATAGACTTCCTCGAGTTACTTAGAGGGAATAATATTCGAAAATCAATATAAAAGACAACACACAAATAAAATTTCATGTATATCTCAAACTTTTTAGTGATTGTTTTCACTAATGTTGTTTTGCTTGTTTACTCAGTGATAAACTCTACAGTAGTTAGGAGATAGGTGACTGACTCAGAGTGGACGACCGGGTATCACTGACAGAAAGATGACTTGGTTGATACTGCTTAGGACATGTAAATTTCTCAGTCGATTACCCTAAGACTAGGACATTGATCAGTTTCAAGCAACAAGGGTTCCAATGAACCAAGATGTCACAAATGTGACTAAAAGATATGTACAAGTGAAATAAAAAATGATAGAAAGTGGGAAATGCCAACATTGCATTCATAGATGGAGCGCTTGAGTACAAGAGACGCCTGTTTGCCAGGTTTTCACCTGCTTGGCATATATTCTTTTTTTTTTTTTTGTTGTGCCAGAAGTGCCCCCAGTGATGTATCAGTAGATGGTATGTATAGAATCAATGGTTTACCTTGGATTGGTGGCATCATTATTGGTGGATTAGATAGGTATTATTTGATTTGTTGAAGGTGATGTTCACATTATTGATTCTAGTTGTATGTTACTCCTTTCCTTAATACTTTTGTGAAGGGTTGAGCTTTATCTGCTAGCTAAGAAATAAAGCATCTTATTGATTAAAGACGTCCTTGTAAACTTCTCATTTGACTGATATTCTTTGGAGGTGGCATTTCCATTATAGCTTGGACCTTCTCAGGATCAACCTCAATTCCCTTCTTTGAAATAATGTAGCCAAGTAATTTCACTGATGTCACTCCAAATACACACTTTTTCAAATTTATCCGAAGCTTGAATTTTTCCATTCTATCTAGTATGAGGCCTAGCTCTTGAATATGTTTGGATCTCTTCATAGTATTTACTAAGGTGTCATCAACATAATCTTCCATGTTCTTATGCATCATATCATGAAAGATAGTTGTTACTACTCTTTGGTAAGTTGCTCCTACATTCTTTAGCCCAAATGGCATGACGTTCCAGCAAAAGGTTCCCCATGCACAAGTGAAAGTTGTCTTTTCTTGATCCCTAGGAGCTCTTTTGATCTGGTTATAACTAAAGAATCCATCCATTAGTGAGTACATCTCATATCCAGCTATCATATCCACTATCATATCAATTTTTGGTAATGTAAAATCATTCTTTGGACAAGCTTTGTTGAGATCTCTGAAATCTGTGCAAACCCTAACAGATTTGTCTACCTTTGACACAATACTATGTTTGATATCCATTCGACATATTCTATAGCTCTGATGAATCCAACTTTTAGCAATTTCTCTAGCTCAGCCTTGACTAACAGTGCCACATGAGGGTGCATCTTATGGAGTTTTTGCTTGACTGGTTTAACTCCTGTGTGATAGAAATATGATGCATGATGAGATCAGGATCCAAGCCTGACATATTAGAGTACATCCATGCAAAATTGATCTTCTTTTCTAAAAAGAGATTAGTGAAATATTTTAATTCTTCTGCTAATAGTGATTGAGCTAAGTGGTTGATATGTGGTGTCTCTTGACTCCCAATATTTACTTTTTGAGTTGGTTCAATCAATATAGAAGACCTTTCCTAGAAGTGACTTGGCAATATATCAAGTATCTCATCTTCGGGCGCCTCATAGAGGTTTTCACCCTTGGGTACATCCTTTATTTTCTCTATTTTTGATTTTGACACCACCACAATGTGGTTTTTGCTATCAGATCTTTTATTTTTCATTTTTTTATTTTTGCGACTAGGAGACTTGATATCTATTTCAATCATGTTCTCACTTTGCTCACTAGTGGAAGAGTCCATGGGTTCAACTGCATTAAGATAGTAGGCCAACATGTAGTCATTGGAAAAGATAGGTATATTCATAGGTTGGTCTTGTATGCTATAGTCAATTAATTCAGGATGTACCAAGGACAAAGTTTGGACAGGTTCGAGGGAGTTCACAGTATTATCATCATAACTACGGACCGAAAAGTTGAGTTCTGGAAGACTACCTTACGTAAATGGTTCGAGACTAGGAAGAGTTACACCATGATCATTGAAGTGCACGTTAATTTTTAGTTGACCGAATCCAATAGACATACTCATAGCACCATTCTCTATGCCAGGTTGGACTACATATCATGGTCCGACAGTAACAGGATCAGTAGACAGATTCCCGACATCCGTAACAAATGAATTTGTCATAAGATGAATTTTATAACTCTTCTTCAAGTGATTGAGTAAATGTATGCATAGTGTCAACACCTACATCTTTGATGCTGCAAGTTCCTTCATGATTTGGTTCATTTATCACTTGTATTTGACATACCTATTGACATAACCTTAATGGTTCTGTGAATCTCTGTCGTCTATTCCATTCAACTTCTTCTGGACTAATGATTAATTTTGTTTCTGTAGCTTCCAATTCTTCTTGTGTATTTTTATACCTGAGTTGTTCTATCATATTAGATGGAGATATGGTTGGTGAAATATTTTCTTTCATAGTCTTCTTGTTTCTTTAGTCTGATTTCCTCTATTTCCTTTTGCAATTTTAAGTGTATCAGCTCTTGTGTGTCATTTGTGATATCAGTGGACTCTTCTGGGGTTTCTATAATAGATGTATCTGAGAGATTATCTCAACCCCATTCATACTCATTTAAGTTAGTGTCTGAATCATCTACTTGTTGTCTACCAGTATATGTGACTAGAATTTTCAGTGGTGAGAACAATTCTCTGATTCTTTCTACCTCTTCTCTCATAGCCTCTTGGGTTTCTACTTCTTGTAGTGTTGTAGCCGATATCATTGGGACTTGAGTACTAACTATTTCCTCTCTCTTGATTGGTAGTTCTTCTTGTTCTTTTTCACACTCTTCTTGAATTTGTTGAGTGTTTACTTCCTGTGATAGTGAAGGGAGTGTCTTTTTCTTCCACTTAGACTTAGAAGCATGTTTTTGGTCTGATGTTTTTCTGGGATTGTATCCTAGTTCGACTTTATCCTTGGTAGACTTAGTTTGTAGATAAATAGGTTCAATAATACCTTCTTGATTTTTTCCTAGAGGACTTGTACCTGACTATCCCATGCATTGAATCATTTTGTAGCCTGCACCATATTGTGTTGAGGAAATCTCGCAATGTCGTACTTCTTTGTTTTCACTATGTTCCTTGAAAATCCATTTAAGAAGATCATCCTCTTCTATTTCATCTACAAGGGAAGTAGAGGAATGTACAAAAAGACCATCATATATGACATGTGGAGTTGGAGTCTGTGTCCTCATAGCCTCTGATGGTTTGCCCAATTATTTTGGTGATGGAGGAAGAGAGATTAATGAAAGTACTAGTTCTATCTTGTAGCCATCCATGCTAGTATTTGTAATTTTCAATTTCTTTTCTAAGTTCTTCATCAGAGCTTCTAAACTTTTAGTTGTAGAGGCTGCTCTATTATGAGGAACAAAGGTGTCAACACCCTAAGCTAATGCATTACATGGGTAGTTTGTGTCAGCAGGAATACTGACCTCAACTCCGTTATAAGGAAATTTTAAGCACTAATGGTATGTAGATGGAATTGCTTTCATCTCATGAATCCATGGCCTACCCAGTAAGATGTTGTATGACAGAGGGAGATCAAGCACTTGAAAAATGACATCTCTTTCTATAGGTCCTACTATGATTGGTAATAGTACCAGACCTTTAGATGTTCTTTCTTCTTCATCATAAGCTTTGATAGTTATTTTCTTGGTTGGATCAATGACATTTTCAGAAAAGCCTAGTTGTGTAAGCAGATTATAGGTACAAATATTTAACCCAGTGCCTCCATCTATCAAAACACGTTTAACTCGATGTTTATAGATTGTAGCTTCATTATGCAATGACTGGTTATGTGGGTGATTCAGGGGGTTGTCATCTTCTTCAGAGAAAGTGAGATAATGAGGTGAAGTCAGGTGACCCACCATAGATTGAAACCGATCAATATCTAAATCTTTTGGGACATTAGTGGTGAGCAAGGCTTTATCCAGGATCTCTTTATGAGAAGAAGAGATTTTTAGCAATTCAAAGATGGAGATTTGAGCATTCATTCTTTTCAATTGTTCGACAAAGCTATAGCCAGGAGATGATGACAAAACCAACTGTTTGTTTGTTTGAAGTAGTTGGTAGGTTTGATGTTGTTTGAACATGAGTTGAGGAACTAGCTCCTTGAAGAGTAAACTTCTTTTGAGTCTGAGTGACAACATTTGCATTTTGTGATTCATTTTGTTTATCTTTGATTATAATCACATTGAAATATTTAGGTTGGGAAGACTCAATCATGTTGATCACATTGTCATTATTAGTATAGGTGTAATTAACTTTGGCACCCCCTTTTCACTTCGAGGAATCAACTTGTTCATAAATAGGTAATGGATCTTTATAAGCTTTGTGATCAAAATTACTTCTATGATTTCCAACAACAATTTTGCCAATGTCAATGAGATCTTGAATCTCATGTTTGAGATTCATGTAGTTGTTTAAGTTATGACCTTTGTTTCGATGGTATTCACAATATTCATTTTCTCTCCACCATTTTGGTTTGACTTCGGGATCATATGGCCTAGAATTGTCTGATAATGTTATCAAATCATTTGCCAATAAAGTTTTAAAAGAGGATTCATATGATTCTTCGAGAGGAGTGAAGTCATGTTTAGGTTTTGAAAGCCAAGGTTTCTCTTTAAACCACTCTTTTACTTTCTTTGGAGAACTTTTTGCTACAATTTCAGCTACTTTGAGTGCTTGTGTGCCACTAGCCAATTTAAATATCATGGTATTTGAGTTTTTTTTAATAGTGTCTACTACTCCACTATTAACAACATTTCTATTGTTGTCTTTGCCATATTTCCAATATTTGTTCTTTTCTTTGGAACTAGATCCTAGTTGTGTTTCTTTCCAAAGTGATATATCTCCCTTCTTTATAAACACATCTTCCATTCAGAGGGCATTATCTACCATTTTGTTGAATAATGGGTGCACTTGCATTTGGATACTTTATTTCAATTCAGGGATCAAGTTATTGATGAAGATATCCATTTTCTCATAATTTGGAATAGGTCGTGACTATCTAGAGAACATCTTTCTCCAATGTTGGAGGAAAGTGAGAAAGGGTTCTCCTGTTTTCTGTTTGGTATTGCAAAGCTCTATCAGAGTCACTGGATGACGAAGTTGTAGGAGTATTTTTGTATGAATAACTGGATTAATTCTTGAAATTTTTTGATCCCCATAGGTAGACTTGATACCATTCCATAGGTTTCCCTCCTAAACTTCTCGAGAAAAGGCACATGAGATATGTTTGTTCGTGCATGAACTCCATACATAAAGCACAAAATTCTCTAACATGGTCTTGAGGGTCTGCGGTGCCATCATATTTGTCAAATTTTGGGATCTTGACTCGTGAAGGAAATGGATGCATGTATAGGTTTTTGTCAAATGGAAATGGGCATATTGTATCCAGAGAATACTATTTTGAGGACTTATCCTTGTTTTAAAGTTCTATGATCTCAGACCATAAGGCTTGTAATTGTTTATTTACCATTACCAAGGGTGACTCTTCCTCTTTAGTGATGAGGGTCTCAACATTATAACCAGTAGGAAGTTTAGCGCCTTGTTTTGCTAGTTCTAGAAAATGGTCTTTTTTTTCTCTAGCCATGATAACCTTCATCATTTTTCAAAAATCTTTATCGTCTTGACATTTTAGTATATCAATTTCTGGAGGTTCAGAGGCTTCAGATTCACTTGATGAGGAATCATTGTCAGTAGCATGGATACTGAGGTCGTCATTTGTTGGTAAACAGATTTGTCTCCCTTTATTTGTTTAATCTTTATGCATTATGGGTCAAGAAAAGAAAGACAAATTTTCTACCAAACAGTTGGAAAATCATTATATTGATTAACCTTTGAATTAAGGTACAACTCCCTCTAATAAAAATTCAATCAGCTCCAAATTACACACAATCAATAGAATGCTTTTCACCAGAAAGCACTAAAAGGTAATTGCATCCACCAGTCAATACAAAATGAATGCAAGCACTGATTCATATATCATTCTTTACATAAAGCCGACAGACTTCACATGTACACTAAAACAAAATGAAAAGCTCTTAAAGATGAAAATTTGCCAATAGTTTTCTACACATATAGAAAGTATAACAACCCCTTCTTTGAAACATTTTTTCACACAAACCAAACTTCAAATATCAAACACACAGATTTGAAATCGAAGATAAATGTTAACAAGATTTTCATTCATTGATGATCATCCACTTTCTACATACACAAAGTGTTTAGCCAATTTTAAAGATAGTCTTTTCAAAAACTTAGTGAACCACAATAAAGTCAATGCAAAAAATATATATAGGTCGCTAGACCAATAGTTTTTAAACCAAAGTAAAATTAACTTGAATGAGTTAATAGAAAACTACCCTAACTGCATAACCGGAATTTGAATGGACTAGACTCGTTGGCAAACAACTGCCAGTAGTGCTAGTCATGCCGTCTGCTCCATCTCAGTGTGATCTCTCGGGTTGGTGTTTTGGACAGACACCATCACCGCCTTTGCCACACTCCACTCTTGATGCACCTTCAAAAATTCCTCAATTATAGTTACATGTGGCAAATTGATGTGAATTACTCTCTTCTTCCAGAGCTCCTTCTTTCTCTTTACCATCTGCACTTGTTCCTATGTGAGTCCAGGTGATCAAGACAAACTATGAGCATTGATTCTACTTTGGAAATCCTCGTAAAATCTCCCACGGCCAAGGATTTTTCCACCTTGATTTGTTTAGTGTGGCTGCTAAACTAGTTAATCATCTCTATAGTATCTTCTAGAGTTTGGTCGTCTTCTTTAAGCAATTGGACATCCACACAGTAGAGATCCTTCTGCATGGTCATCCTTAAGGCTGTTAATTCACCATGCAAACTGGCTAATTCACTATGGCCCTATTCAATAGTCTGATTACGCCACTCAATGTTGTCTTTGCAAATAAACATTACATCTTCATTTAACCTTGGCACTTGCCTTTCAACAAGAAAATTCATCAGGCCATAATGCTAAATGTCGCGCATCTATTTTGAAATCACTGCCCATTTAGCCTTCTCTTTCTACCACGAGATTAAATCAGAATCCAATTCTTTGGTGACTACGTTCGCATCTTTAAAAATTTGGACTAAATTCGTTATGTAATTGGTCCCTTGGTGCATGATCGAGGTGAGCCATTCCAAGAAGACCTCAGTGATCATCTTGTTTCACTGAACTTCATCAAAGAATTTCTGACTAGCAGGTGATTTTGGGGTAAATGGCCCTGAACTTTGGGACAACGGTAATGGGCTGTTCTATAGTGCATGAATATACTAAGCCATTTGCATTAAATTCTTCTTTAACTCAGCCTTGTCTCTTTCATCCTTCCAAGTATGAGAGAATTCATTTGGTTGAAGTCTCCAGGTGTTTCACATCCATGACTCTGGTTCTGACCCCCAAATCAACTCGTTCAATAGCATAGTCTGCTTCTGAAATAGTAACAACATCTTTGTCGGCCGTAGGTTTAGCAATGTCTACAGTCCAATGCTTCGTATTTTCATCGAAACCAATCATAGCCTCCATTTTTAGCTTTTTAGGCTTCGTGGACTTTCCCAGACATTTACTCACAACATCCTCCATTGATATTGAAATAGGGACCACGTTCCTTTTCTGAGTAATTGATTCACTCAACCACTTGGGTGCGAGAGTCAGTTCCTTAGATGGTATGGGTGGAGATCCTGATGAGGGTGGCAGTGTGGCACTGTCTACATGAGATCAGATATCAGGCGTCCTTGAATCCTAGAAGGTAGTATCTATTCCAGTTGAAACCTTGTCTATATCAAAAATAGGGAATGCCATATCGCATAGTGTTTCCTCTACATCCAAATCAAGAATGAGATGAGGAGCTGACAACTGAAAAATTTTCTTGGAACTTGACCTAGTAACCTAACCCCCAATAGAAAGTTCAGCCTCAGTGTCAATTTTCTCTTCTTTAATCTTTGCTTGCCTTTTTCCTGTAATAGAAACAAGAGTGTTAGTTAAAATAGAAGTTTTTCTTGCGGTATTCCTCTTCCCACTTTTGCTTCTTGAATTGGTTGCTCGTGTCGGATGAAATCAGCAACTCCTAAGACAATTTTTTGTCCTACAAATTACGTTGAAGGTGCATGTCTAAATACTATCCTCCATCTTTTTCCTCGAATCCACCTCTGGAAGAGGTTCCTTATGTACCCACTTCATAAACTTAGAATCAAGTATATCTTCATCATTAGTGGTGACACATAAAGTATCCAATGGCAATTTCATGTCATGAATTTGTTTCAAGGTTAACCTACACCAACTCCTTTTCCTTACTTCAAATTCATCCTGGCAACCCTCCCAATAATCCTCCAACTGAGAAACATGCTGATCAGGCACCATATTCTTCACATATTAAGCAATGAAACCTTTACTATCAAAATTATCTCTTTTCACAAAGGTCTTCAAATGAAACCTTTTAAATTATAGCTCAAGATTCAGTGCATCAGAGATAAACCTCCAACTGTAATGGCCTAAATCAATGGGCAAAATCCCACTTGTGTTGGAGTCCTCACCATAATCCTTTGCGACATAGGCAAGCTACCTGGAAATTTTGATCAAAATACAGGAGTCTAAAACATACGTAGGTAGCCTAAAGGGTTCACCTTTAAATCCTCCAAGCCTTAGGTAAGTGAAGTGACTAAACTGTATAAAGAAATTGCCATAGATGTTAACAAGTTCAACAGCTTCCGTAGACATCCTTCTATGCAAGTTACCTTGTAATTAAAAGGTCAACCTCCCAATGAAAATATCATTTCAATGGAGATAATAATCAACATGCCCTTTTAAAGTCAAATTAGGATGATACTCATAAATTCTTATGCCTTGAACCCATTTTGCATGGGACAATACAAACCATTCTCTCACACAGGCAAGCATATATAATAGGTAGGAAGACATATAAAAGTTAGACATCCCAAGATAATTACTCAAACCTTCATGTGACCTTTCTGCGATAACAGTTCCCCAACCGATGAACTGACTTTTATCTAGGGTGACTTGGATGAAGAAATACATGTAGTCCTCCCAAAAGAAAGAGTGGGAATTACCCTTTACTCTGCTTACAATATTACCAAGTCTCAGATTGTGGCAATTAAATGCTCGCGGGTTAGAGGTCTCGGTAGCCTTGAGCCTCCTTTTTGGAATCTTAGAAGCCAATTCTGTGCAATAACAGTTCTATAATACTATTTTTTCTCAGAGAAAATTCCATAGGATTTCCCAATCGTCCAATCTTCATAGGGTTCCCGGTGTGGGATACCCATGGCTGCCATTACTGTCTGTCTATCAATGGATAACAAAACCTCACCATTGTTTTTCCTTATGCATCTATTACCCTTGTCATAATGATTCATACATTCTAAAACTAAATTAGGGTAAGGAGCAGTTGTGGGAAATGCGACTGCTTCTAATAATCTGCTCTATTTAATATCTCTCATCATAGGATCTGCGGCTGGGTTCCTTACTCTTTCTAGAAAAATATCTAAATCCAGTTGAACTAATGTTGTGTCACCTAGTTCCAGTAAAGAGCTTACAAGGGAAGACAAGTTCACTAATTTGAGCAAAGTAGGCCTCATGCTTAGCTCATGATTTTTTTCCAATTACCCTAGGCAAAGAAAGAAAGGGAAAATGGAAACAAACAACTAACAAAATACCCAGATCTTGTAAAGAAAATTGCAACAATTGAGAAAGTTCTTGAACATACCTTCCTCTAACATCTACAAATCCCTATCGCAGTCTATTTCTCCTGCTCCAAAAACTTCTTCTCAAAACTTTCTAAAGAAAATGATAATCTCGATGTGACAACTACTTAGTTTTAAAGCCGAGAAAATCTTACCCATCATTACCAAAAACTATCTTCATTACTCTTTGTTCGTGTTACCTTACTTTGAAATGATTGCATTGGAGAATGCTTTAAATGCTAAGTCACTTCACTTTCTACTCTATGGATCTTCACACATACTTGCTATAAATGACAGATTTCAAATCATTGAAGAAAGAATATTCCTCCCCTCTACAGCCGTTTATCATATCCTAAAAGTCCGCCCATCACCTCTTGGCAAGTCACATGTCTTCCAAGAAGCCTATACATCAAACTCTGAACTTTGTGAAACAATCGTGACATAACATTAACATGACAAATCTTTAACCTTGAACCTTGAACCTAAAAGGTTCAAGTTCAAGGTTAAAAGAATGCAAAATGCCGACAAGGACTAGTAAAGACTGAAAACTGCGTAGAAGAACAAGACATTCAAAACAACACCTATCAAACTTAGAACCTTGAACCAAAAGGTTCAAGTTCAAGGTTCAAGTTCAATGCAATGAAACTTAAACGACATAACAATGGCCAAGTTACATGAGGAAAATTAAGGAAATGACTTGACCAACAGATTAAACGGGCATTACTTCAAACAAGGACACATATGGAATGGTAATTTCTCTATGGGCCCAACAGTGGCTCTATATGGGGATTGGAACTTGTAAAGTATCAAGCAATGAATCTCAAAATCTTTGGTGTCGCAAAACAATTTACACCAAGGTTCAACTCACAACAAAAACTGACACACCTAGACTAACACAACAAAAATGTATGTACAAATTGATAGAGGACGCCTTCTTATAACTGATACAATTTTAAGTCCTACCCATTATAAGATAGGGGTAGTTCAAAACCATCTTGGTAAGCAAGCTTAAAATAATTGGGTCCCTTTACCTCATGAATCACATAAGGCCCCTTCCATAGTGACTCAAATTTGCCATGAGCACCTTTCGGCTCTCTCCTTTTATCCCATAATAACACCAGGTCCCCTTTCATGAACTTTTTGGACCTTTCTTTTTTATCAAAAATCTTTTAAACCCTCATCTGATGTTCTGTAATCTTGTCAACCAACTTTTCCCTTTCTTCTTCAATCTTGGTTAAGCACATAATTCATTTTTCAAGAGAGCTTTGAAAAAATGCATCTTCTATCACTGTCTACAGTTTAGAAGCTGGTAATTATAAAGGAAGAGAGAGTTGTGCGCCAATACCATATACTAGCTCAAATGGTGACATTCCTATGGCCCATTTTGGTGAAGTTTGATATGCCCATAGTGCTTCATGCAACTTCTTATGCCAATCCTTGAAATTCTCATTGACCAACTTTCTCATGATGTTGATCAAATTCTTGTTACTTGATTTTGCCTGACCATTACCCTACGGATAATAATCAGAGGCTTGTGCCAAAAAAATTCCATGATCATGGCAAAATAAGCTTAACTTAGATGAAGAGAAATTTGATGCATTATCTATGACTATTTTTTGAGGGACTCCAAACCTGACAAGAATATTATCCTTAAGAAACGTACACACAATCTTTGAAGTGGTTTTTTTTACAGGGATAGCTTCCACCCACTTAGTGAAATAATTCATTGCTGTTAGTATGTGAGTGTGCCCCACATTGGAAATGGGGTTCAAAGGACCAATGAAATCTAATCCCCATTGTTTAAATGGTTCTTCAATTACCACAGGTCTCAAAGGCAAGGTGGCTAACTGGGGTTTACTTGTAAACAACTTGCACTTCTCACACCTCACCACCCAGGCGTATGCATCCTTGAACATTCCCGGCTAGTAGTAACAATTCCTCAAGATTTTATATGCAGTAACCATAGAAGAGAAATGACCCCCGCATGCTTCATTATGAAAAGTTTTCAATAGAGCTTCTTGGTGCGGTTTATCCACACATCGGAGGAAAGTGCCATCTAAGCCTTTCTTGTACAATATGTTATTAGAGATGACGTACTTTGCAGATTTCAACCTTAAATTTCTCTTTTCCCTAGGAGAAAGATGATCTGGGCAGTCTCCATATGTAAGATAATACGCCACATTGGTGAACCAAGAATCCTGATGATCGATGAACAAGGCTAAAGGTAAACTGTCCTCTTCTTTAAACTCATTCTCTGCCATCAATGTACAGAGGTCTTGTCCTCTAACCAGTTTAGTGGGATTGATATCCAAATTGAATTCTGGAATCTTGGAGACCCAAGATGCTCTATTGTTGATGCCAACATCCTGTTGAGTTAAAACCGCTTTTACTACAGAATTGGGAACAAAAACAATCGCATGTGAATGAAGTATGTAATACTTGAATTACTTTATAGCTTTTACCACCACATTGGCCTGCTTCTCTATCTGTGAGTATTTTAACTCATGCTTGTTCAGGGGAATACTCATGAAGGAAATTGGCACCTCTTCATTATCCTCACCCTTTTGTACCAAAATCCCAGACATAGTATGCTCTGGTGCATAACAATAAATAATAAAGTCCTTATTAAAGTCTCGATTTACTAGGGTAGGTGCATGCGTGATTGCCCTTTTAATCTCTTCAAAAGCCTTTCTGCCAGCTTCATTCCACTTAAAGGCTACCTTTTCACTCATCATATTCACAATGTATTTAGTAGTTTCAAAAAAATCAAGAATACAACACCTTAGGAAGTTCACCTGTCCAAAGAAAGACCTTACTCCATTTCTATTTGAGGGGAGACTAAGCTGCTGTATTTCTTTTACCCTCTATGGATCAACCTTTACTCCCTCCTGTGAAACGATATGTCCCAGAAGTTTTCCTTTTGTGACACCAAAAATAGGCTTTTTAGGGTTTAATGATACCCCATGCTCTCTACATCTCACTAGAACTTTTCTCAAATCCCACACATGATGCTTCCTTTTTCTGGAGAAAATAGTTAAATCATCTAAATACACCATAATAATCTTATCCCTCAAATGTCTGAAAGAAAGATCCATCACCCTTTGAAATGTTGCCCCTACATTAATCAACCCAAAAGGCATTCTGTTATACACAAAGGTACCCTAGGGGGTTATAAAGGTTGTCTTGTGTTGATTCTGCTCTGCCACACTAATTTGATTATACCTAGAGAAGCCATCCAGCATGGACATCATCTTAGACCCTGAAACAGTTTATAAAATATGATCCATTGCAGGCAGGGGGTAATTGTCTTTCAAACTTACTTGGTTTAAGTTTCTGAAATCGACACAGTTTCATATCTCACCATTTTTCTTCCGAACAGGAACTATGTTTTCAATCCAGGTAGAGTGATGCAGAGGATAAATAATTCAAGCCTTCAACATTTTGTCAACCTCATGAAAAATTTCTTCTGCTACCTTTGGATTAAAATTTCTTAACTTCTGCCAAAAAGGATTGGCACCTCGTTTCAAAGGAATTTGATGTTGGAACTTACCATCCCTGAAATTCTTCTAATCATCATAACTCCATGGAAAAATATCTTTAAACTCAACCAACAAATTGACGAACTTCCTTTTCTCCTCTACAGAACAACATTTTTCCAGATTAACAAATTTAGGATCTTCATTGGTACTAATGTTAATTTTCTCATACTCACCAGAGTTTGGAATTACAGGGGGTTCTTTTTCCTTTTGTTTAACATATCCATCTTTCCTATCGAAAAGGTGTTCAAGAGAAACTAAACCCTTTGGTATTTTATTTCCTTTAACTGCAACATTCCATCATGTAGTTCTTCAAGTGTATTGGGAGAAAACTCTTTACAACTCATCTCTGATCCCTCATAAAACAAGGATGCAAAAATGTCAGCACATTGTAGAAAGTTCTGAATCTGTTTATCATTTTCAAACACCTGCTAGGATTCAGAATTATCAGGCACACTGGGTCTATAAACTAGTTCAACCCTATAAGTGTTGGTTGTGAAATTCGGGTGTGGTACCAACAAGGCTGCAGATACCGCCAAAGAATCAGCCTTCAAGTTAAACTCCTTGGGAACGACCTCAATTGAAAAAGCATCAAAGGCTTTGATCTCATCCCAAACATGATTCCTATAATGTCTCAATCTCTCATTTTTGACAACAAATAGGCCCCTCTCTTGTTTAACAATAAGTTCAGCATCACCTCTCACCTTCAACTTTTTGATTTGCAATCTCCTTGCTTCAGACAGACCTAATAACAAGGCCTCATATTCGGCCGTATTATTCATGTTTTGGAATTCCAATTTGAAAGAATAAGGAATGACCTTTCCATGGGGAGGTATCAATATGATCCCAACCCTTGATCCAGAAGATGAACAACTCCCATCAAATTCCATAGACCAGAGTTCATCAGACATACCTAAATCCGTTAACATACTCTCATCTTGAGGATCAGTCGATATCATGTAATTACCAAAGCCACAATCCTGGTACAAAATTTGAGCTTTTGGATCATCTGAGAGAAAAACTGTGTATTTGGCCTTTGTTTTAGGGTGCAAAAGGACTCTCTATTTTCCAACTGTGATCTTTGCTTGAGACCAATCCATCCTAATTTCCCCTCCCATGTCTTTACAGAAGGTGTGACTCAACAACATGCCATAGCTAGCAAGGATGTCAGCCACTAGGATTGTCAACTTGATTCTCTTGGCAGGGTGTGCCACTAAAGTGACCTGCACATCCTTGATTTTCCCTAATAAAGGAACCTGCTTGGAGTCCATGGAGTAACATTTGCCAAAGGTCATTATTACGGTTAAACCTAAAGATTTTTCTATGGTTGAGGGCATGACATTGTCATATTCTCCTGAATCTATTATGCAATTACTCAACTTGTGCCCATTAATATATAAGGACACGTAGAAAGTTTCTGGTTTATTTTCAAAATTGGGTTCAAGCAAATCGGCTTGTAGAGGGATAGTCTTTGATGAGATTTCAGGGATTACTAAAGTAGGACTGACATTATCATGTTCTTGAGAATCAGTACTCATGGGTGTTTGGGTTTCACTTGCTAAAGCATGCGCATCATTCCCTTTGACAAATTCAACCAATCTATCTAGCTACTTTGGGTTTAATTTCAAATACTCAGCCGGAGTAATCTGAACACAAGATGTCTTGCAAAATTCAATGATATCAAAAGGGTTAGTAAAAGAATCAAAAATTGAAGAAGCAACCTCTTGAACAACTTTTGATATACCTCCATGACCGGTCAAAATTTCCTTTCCTTTCATAGCGTTGTGGACAGGTGTTACAACATCTTGAGATTTCAAATTCTGTTGAGTTCTTGTAAGAATTGCGTATGAGGAATCTTCCAAAGACACCAACATGTTTCCTCCCCTTTCTGAGTCAGAGACATATTCCATATAATTAATTTCAGAGTCGCCAGGCATACTTTTGGAACTTCCTTCATCAGCTTCTAAGATTGTTTCTCCTTTATTGATCATTTGGGAAAAACAAACCATCTCTGGACATGAAGAACCATCATGTTCATCAATTAAATGAAACACACAAGAGTTTACCTTGAGGGGTGGTGCTTCAATAGAAAGTCTTTGTTGTATAGGGGGTAGTTGTAATTGTCTTCCTCCACCTCCTCCCTGTTGATTAGGATATCTCCTAGGAATGTCTTGATATGGTTGGGAATAGGAAGTACTTGCTTTAGGAGTTTGCCTCTTTAGGGCAATTACATCATTCATTAACTATTGGATAATAGGATCTGAGGAAGTAGTTGGTTGGGCATTAGATGTTTGTACTTCTCTTTTCCATTTGCCCGCAGTGATCAAATCATCCTCTAATTCAACTGTGAGAGTTTTAGCGGCATTCAAATCTGCAACCCTTTGCCTACGAATCAAGAAACTTATTTCAGAGGGCATAGAATTAATAAAAAGAAATTTGAGATTATCATCTGAAGGTTTTTGGTTAACCGGAATCTTGTGTAGGATCTTATCAAATCTTGCTATGAAGTCCCTCATGGATTCAGGAAACTCCTTTTTCAACTGGGATAACTAAGCTAGGAGGGAGTGTTCGTCTTCAGCTACCTTAAATATAGCTTCAAATCTTGTCTTCAAATCCTGCCAGGTCGTTATCACACTATTCAGTAAGTGATAAAACCAATCAGCCACCACTCCTATCAATGTCTAGATAAACACCTTGATGGCCACATCTTCATGTTGAACCGCTATTACTCCACAAGCTACACTGAAAGCATTTAGGTGCTCATCTATAATGACCATCCCATCCCCACTAAATTTAGGTTATTGATCTCTAGCAGCTTTTGGCAAGGGATTAAGCTTCAAACCTAAATTCAACGGGCCTATAGCTACCCCCCACGGGTTATTGGCTACCATTGGGAGTATGATATTAAGAGGAGTAGGGTTAAATGAAATTAGTAACACAACACCATGTAGGACCAATGCTTGGTAAACTGGAAACGCAGGTGATGATGGTAATGAGGATGGAGATCTACTTCTTGCCCTTTGTTGAGACGAGAAGGTAGGTTGGTAAGTTAAATTCTGCAATTCTTCAAAGATGGGATCAGAAACCCCCCCCCTTCTTTGGGATCTACTATACGACCTAGAGTCTAGTGTGGAACAATCAGGGTAACAAATGTTTGGGATACTGTAGTTGATTATCAGGGATGTGAATAAAGAAAACCCTAGGAACAACCACCCTTTCAAAGACTAACACAGGATGATCCGCTTGTCTTTCTATTTCGCTAAGAAGAGCACTTATTCTGTCATATTCTGCTCAAATTCTTCTATGCCTCCAGGCTAGAGTATCCAACTCAGAGGTAATGTTACTTTGCTCTTCTTGTACCTAGTTTAAATTTGATTGCAAAATAGGCAAAAACCCTTCAAGAGGCAATACCATTTATGAAGAACAAAGCATAACTATAATGACGACCTTGTTTTAGAATCAATAGTTATTATCCCTCCCCAACAGAGTCACCAAAAAATTGTTGGTAAATAGATTTGTCTCCCTTTATTTTTTTAATCTTTATGCATTATGGGTCAAGAAAAGAAAGACAAATTTTCTACCAAACAATTGGAAAATCATTATATTGATTAACCTCTGAATTAAGGTACACCTCCCTCTAATAAATATTCAATCAGCTCCAAATTACACACAATCAATAGAATGCTTTACACCAGAAAGCACTAAAAGGTAATTGCATCCACCAGTCAATACAAAATGAATGCAAGCACTGATTCATATATAACTATTTACATAAAGCCGATAGACTTCACATGTACACTAAAACAAAATGAAAACCTCTTAAAGATGAAATTTGCCAATAGTTTTCTATACATATAGAAAGTATAACAACCCCTTCTTTGAAACAGATTTTCACAAAAACCAAACTTTAAATATGAAACACATAGATTTGAAATCAAAGATAACTGTTAACAAGATTTTCATTCATTGATGATCATCCACTTTCTACATACACAAAGTGTTTAGCCAATTTTAAAGATAGTCTTTTCAAAAACTTAGTGAACCACAATAAAGTCAATGCAAAACATATATATAGGTTACCAGACCAATAGTTTTTCAACCAAAGTAAAATTAACTCGAATGAGTTAATAGAAAACTACCCTAACTGCATAACCAAAATTTAAATGGACTAGACTCGTTGGCAAACAATTGCTAGCAGTGCTAGTCATGTCGTCTGCTCCATCTCGGTGTGAACACTCGGGTTGGTGTTTTGGATAGACACCATCACCGCCTTTGTCGTACTCCACTCTCGATGCACCTTCAAAAATTCCTCAATTACAGTTACATGTGGGAAACTGATGTGAATTACTCTCTGCTTCCAAATCTCCTTCTTTCTCTTTACCATTTGTACTTTGTCCCTATGTGAGTCCAGGTGATCAAGAGAAATTGTGAGCATTGATTCTACTTTGGAAATCCTCGTAAAATCTCCCATGGCCAAGGATTTTTCCACCTTGATTTGTTTAATGTGGCTGCTAAACTGGTTAATCATCTCTACAGTATCTTCTAGAGTTTGGTTGTCTTCTTTAAGCAATTGGACATCCATGCAGCGGAGATCCTTTTGCATGGTCATCCTTAAGGCTGTTAATTCACCATGCAAACTAGCTGAGTCACTATGGCCCTGTTCAATAATCTGATTATGCCACTCAATGCTCTCTTTGCAAATAAACATTATGTCTTCATTTAACCCTGGCACTTGCCTTTCAGCAAGAAAATTCATCAGGCCATAACGCTGAATGTCGCGCATATGTTTTGAAATCACTACCCATTTAGCCTTCTCTTTCTACCATGAGATTAAATCAGAATCAAATTCTTTGGTGACTGCATTAGCATCTTTAAAAAGTTGGACTAAATTTGTTATGTAATTGGTCCCTTGGTGCATGATCGAGGTGAGCCATTCTAAGAAGACCTCAGCGATCATCCTGTTTCGCTGAACTTCATCAAAGAATTCATGATTACCAGGTGATTTCAAGGTAAATGGCTTTGAACTTTGGGACAACGATAATGGGTTGTTCTGCAGTGCATGAATATACTAGGCAATTTGCATTAAATTCTTCTTTAGCTTAGCCTTGTCTCTTTCATCCTTTAAAGTATGAGAGATAATTCATTTGGTTGAAGTCTCCAGGTGTTTCACATCCATGACTCTAGTTCCAACCCCCAAATCAACTCGTTCAATAGCATAGTCTACTTCTGAAACAGTAACAACATCTTTCTCGGTCACAGGTTTAGCAATGTCTGCAGTCCAATGCTTCGTATTTTCATCAAAACCAATCATAGCCTCCATTTTTAGCTTTTTGGGTTTCGTGGACGTTCCCAGACATTTACTCACAACATCCTCCATTGATACTAAAATAGGGACCACGTTCCTTTTCTGGGTAATTGATTCACTCAACCACTTGGGTGCCAGAGTCAGTTCCTTAGATGGTATGGGTGGAGATCCTGATGAGGGTGGTGGTGTGGCACTGTCTACATGAGATCGGATATCAGGCATCCCTGAATCCTAGAAGGTAGTATCTACGCCAGTTTAAACCTTGTCTATATCAAAAATAGGGAATGCCATATTGCATAGTGTTTCCTCTACATCCAAATCAAGAATGAGATGAGGAGCCGGCAACTGAAAACTCTTCTTGGAACTTGACCTGGTAACGTAACCCCTAATAGAAAGTTTAGCCTTAGTGTCAATTTTCTCTTCTTTAATCTTTTCCTGCCTTTTTCCTACAATAGAAATGGGAGTGTTAGTTAAAATAGAAGTTTTGCTTGCAGTATTCCTCTTCCCACTTTTGCTTCTTGAATTGGTTGCTAGTGTCGGATGAAATCGACAACTCCTAAGCCAATTTTTTGTCCTGCAAATTACGTTGAAGGTGCATGTCTAAATACTATCCTCCATCTTTTTGCTCCAATCCACCTCTGGAAGAGGTTCCTTATGTACCCACTTCATAAACTCAGAATCAAGTATATCTTCATCATCAGTGGTGACACCTAAAGTATCCAATGGCAATTTCATGTCATGAATTTGTTTCAAGGTTAACCTACACCAACTCCTTTTCCTTACTTCAAATTCATCTTGGCAACCCTCCCAATAATCCTCCAACTGAGAAACATGTTGATCAAGCACCATATTCTTCACATATTGAGCAATGAAACCTTTACTATCAAAATTATCTCTTTTCACAAAGGTCTTCAAATGAAACCTTTTAAATTCTAGCTCAAGATTCAGCGCATCAAAGACAAACCTCCAACTGTAATGGCCTAAATCAATGGGGAAAATCCCACTTGTGTCGGAGTCCTCACCATAATCCTTTGCGACATAGGAAAGGTGACTAGAAATTTTAATTAAAATACAGGACTTTGAAACGTACCTAGGTAGCCTAAAGGGTTCACCTTTAAATCCTCCAACCCTTAGGTAAGTGAAGTGACTAAACTGTGTAAAGAAACTGCCGTAGACATTAACAAGTTCAATAGCTTCTGCAGACATCCTTCTATGCAAGTTACCTTGTAATTCAAAGGTCAACCTCCCAATGAAAATATCATTCCAATGGAGATAATCATCAACATGCCCTTTTAAAGTCAAATTAGGATGATACTCATAAATTCTTATGCCTTGAACCCATTTTGCATGGGACAATCTAGACCATTCTCTCACACAAGCAAGCATATATAACAGGTAGGAAGACATAAAAAAGTTAGACATCCCAAGATAATTACTCAAACCTTCATGTAACCTTTCTGCGATAACAATTCCCTAGTCAATGAACTAATTTTTATCCAGAGTGACTTGGATGAAGAAATACATGCAATCCTGCCAAAAGAAAGAGTGGGAATTACCCTTTACTCTGCTTAACAATATTACCAAGTCTCGGATTGCGGGAATTAAATGCTCATAGGTTAGAGGTCTTGGTAGCCTTGATCCTCCTTTTTTAGAATCTTAGAAGTCAATTTCGTACAATAATAGTTCTATAATACTGCTTTTTCTCAGAGAAAATTCCATAGGATTTCCCAATCGTCCAATCTTCATAGGGTTCCCGGTGTGGGATACCCATGGCTGCCATTACTATCTGTCTATCAATGTATAACAAAACCTCACCATTGTTTTTCCTTATGCATCTATTACACTTGTCATAATAATTCATACATTCTAAAAACTAATTCAGGGCAAGGAGCAGCTGTGGGAAATGTGTTTGCTTCTAATAATCCATTATGTGCAATATCTCTCATCATAGGATCTGCGGCTGGGTTCCTTACTCTTTCTAGAAAAACCATCTAAATCCAGTTGAACTAAAGCTATGTCACCTAGTTCCGGTAAAGAGCTTACAAGGGAAGACGAGTTCACTAATTTGGGCAAAGTAGGCCTCATGCTTAGCTCATGATTTTTTTCCAATTACCCTAGGTAAAGAAGGAAAGGGAAAATGGAAACAAATAGCTAACAAAATACCCAGATAATTTAAAGCAAACTGGAAGAATTGAGAAAGTTGTTGAACATACCTTCCTCCAACATCTACAAATTCCTATCGCAATCTATTTCTCCTGCTCCAAAAACTTCTTCTCAAAACTTTCCAAAGAAAATGATAATCTTGGCGTGACAACTACTTAGTTTTAAAGCCAAGAAAATCTTACCCATCATTACCAAAAACTATCTTCATTACTCTTCGTTCATGTGACCTTACTTTGAAATGATTGCGCTGGAGCATGCTTTAAATGCTAATTCACTTTACTTCTGACACTACGGATCTTCATACATACTTGCTATAAATGACATATTTCAAATCATTGAAGAAAGAATACTCTTCCCCTCTGTAGTCATTTATCATTCGTCACCTCGTGGCAAGTCACATGTCTTCCAAGAAGCCTATACATCAAACTCTGAACTTTGTGAAACAATCGCGACAAAACATTAACATGACAAATCTTGAACCTTGAACCTTGAACCTAAAAGGTTCAAGTTCAAGGTTCAAAGAATGCAAAATGCCCACAAGGACTAGTAAAGACTTAAAACTGCACGAAAGAACAAGACATTCAAAACAATGCCTGTCGAACTTTGAACCTTGAACCAAAAGGTTCAAGTTCAAGGTTCAAGTTCAACGCAGTGAAACTTAAACAACATAACAATGGCCGAGTTACATGAGGAAAATTAAGGAAATGACTTCACCAACGGATTAGACAGGCATTACTTCAAACAAGGACACATATGGAATGGAAATTTCTCTATGGGCCCAATAGTGTTTAGCAGCTCGTCTTTCTTGTTCTATTCTAGATATGGTGGGAGATAAGAGTTGATAATAAACTGACATATTGGATGATGAAGGTTTATTATTGAGTGGGTCCTTTACATAAAATGGGTTATCTTGATATGAAAAGGATTGTCCTTTTCCTATGTTGGCTTTCTTATGAGAACTTCATGTTTGAGTAGGTATTTTTATTGACTGATATGACCTAGAGTTGTTTGTGATGCAGAAGTCAAGATCAAATTTGGAGCTAGTTTGTTCGTTTAACATTTTGATTGAGAGAAGCAACTGAGATTTAGTCTTGTTTTAGGAATGATCTATCCTATGTAAGATGTTTATCTAAGTTACCTAGTTTGATTTGAGAGAAGTGACTAAGACTCGATCTAGTTTTAGGAATGATCTATCCTGTGTAAGATGTTATCTAAGTGACTTAAGTTTGATAAGTAGTTGATTAAACTAGTTGAAAGATGATCAACAAAATCATGCAACGCAATGACAAAAGTACTTGTTTTGATTTTTTTATGCTCAGGATGATAATAACTAGTTTTATGGTCATTGTGGACTGTTTTAGGCAAGTTTGACTATTCTGGACTAACAAAATCAGAGATTTGTACAACAGGTTTTATAGAACCAGATGATAGTTTAATAGCTTCAGGACGATGAAAACAGTATTTCGTACGAGTTGCTACCTATTTTCGCACGATGAGTGGGTATACCTCAGATGACAAACTGATGAAGGTGATTATTTTTCATATGACATAGAATCAAGAGTGAGATGACACTTCCCTAAGCAGGACAATAGATTATCAAATTTTGTATGACACAGAATTGAGGCTCAGACGATAAACTGTAAGACCTGATGAAGTTTCATACAAATATAGGTATGTAGCAGGATGATAAATCAAGAGACTCGTATGACGGTTTACTGGACAGAAATAAAATTATGACAGACTGAGTTTTCAATGACTGATGATGGCGAGTTTTGAGATGGACTAAGTTTTTGATGACAGAGATGGACTAGTTTTTGACAGAGTCAGAGTTTTGATCACTGAGTTGTTTATTGTTTTCTCCAGTTTTGGTATTCTAGTTTCAGTTTCAGGGATGAAAACACAGTAAATATGCAATATGTATAATGAATCCAATCATAGCATGCTAACCCTATGGAAATTGGTGAGAGAAGAAAAAATTTGCTTGCAGAATTAGGTACACACCCAATAGCTAATCAGTATACAGTCGATGAGTCTCATGCAGTAGATTTTCAACGTTGTATTAGCTGACTCCAAACGCTAATGGGGGCATGAAATGGAAAGTATCTTGGGAGAGTTACTATATCTCTTGCACAAAGATTATCCCCCTTTTGGAGGTGAACCAGGTAGCTTCTAAATTTAATTGGAACTAGTAAGAGATTCGTTCAACGCGTCGGGGCATAAAATCAATTAAGAGGTCTCCCAGCCTTGAAAACCAAGGTTTAATATACCCAAAGGTATGGAGGAGAGCTATTCTCAAGAATTGTTGTTGACTTGATTTTCATCAAATCACATTTATTTTATAGTCAGTTGGAGTACTTGGCATTTAGCCATTCCCACTTGGGTCATTCCCCTCTCACCGGCCTTAATGGATTTGGCCTTACAGGGTCCTCGGGAGGGCAGGCCCGCTAAAGATATACAGATTTCAAAATTAGAAAAAGAAGACAAGAGCATACTCTCCTACCTCTTAGAATTTTTTATTGTCTATGCAGATAAGGTCTAGATTTTTTATTGTCTATGCAGAAAAGACCATACTCTCCTACCTCTCAGAATTTTCTTAAAACATGAAAGATGGATTTGTTCATTAACCATATAAAAATTTAGGAGCCCAAAAAAATGAATTTAAAGAATACACAATGTTTACTTGAATCTCCTCAGGCAACTTGCAAAGACAATGAATCAGTAGTCATATTGTCTTTGTTTGACAAGCATATTCTTTGACAATCATTCTACAAAAACTGATTAGGCTATGAAAATCCTTCAAACAGATGAACAACAAGCCAGGTTCAACGTTAGTATGATAAAAATTGAATAAGAAAACTTGAAGAATGAAATCTGTTTTTAACCTAAAAACACAAAATACCATACGACAATTCTCACCTAGTCGTATGATATCTCATGACACCTGTAGTTTGTCATTTGACACTATGGGAAATATCGTATGATATTTTGCAATAACTGTATGGACGAAAAATCCGAAAAAAAAAAAAAAAAAAAAAGTTAGCTTTTGAGGCCGAAAGATGTAGTCTTCTACCCCACGGTGGGTGCTATAAATGTGTGTGGGAAAAGTGGAATAAGTATCTGCAAGCTGTAAGACATAACACTTCAATTAAGTCATTACATGTATGGTTAGACAGATATAAGCATGAATAATAAAACCATAACAAATTGACCCATTGCCTTCTAAACGATGCGAGTATAGACTTGCTCTTAGATTTGTATAAGCAATACTAGTGACTAGACTACACCAAGATGAAGGATTTAATCTATATGAGTATGAGATTAAGCTAAATGGATGCAAGATGGATGAAATATAGATGAATAGTAAGCTATATGAATTCAAGCAATCATAATTGAACTAAATATGCAAAAAGCTAAACTAAGATGCAATAATCTCAAAAAGCAAGCACAATATCTTCAATGACTCTAGAGCAAAAACTGCATAATAACAATAAATCTCAATTAGCAATGAGCGGTTGAGATAATTCAAGAAAAATCACAATTTAGGATAATTGAAATAATTGAGAAATTAGATTCAGTTAACCTTGAGATAGATTCCAATTATAGCTTAATTGAAATGCATTCAGATTATAAGATCGAGTTTTCATTGGAGATATAAGTCAACTAATTCCATGCACTTGTGAAAAAATAGGTAATTCCATGCGATTTCTTTGATTTATTCAAGAAAAGAGTCTTTTTTGTTGGCTTGATGATGATTGTAATGTATTCATCACTTGTTGTCATTGATGAAACACTCTCACACACACATATGATTGCATTGACTATCGGTGTAACTCAATTGGTTCACATCGTCAATCGATATGTTTAAGGTCTATCTCTAATTGGTACTCTATGTCAGTACTCTATGTCAACCGGTATGTGCTTAAGAGATAACCTGTGGTTAGATTAAGTTGGCATCAAAATGAAGATGAAGATGAAGAGGGAGATCAAGTGGAAGATTCCAGGACAACAGTTCACATGTTTTGTTCCAACCGGTATTGACTGTTCTAATAGGTATTTGATTTTGTGATGAGTTACCAACACCATTTTCTTGGCGGTCATTTCTGTGATGAGTTATGTTTACTTGTCTAGATACACTACACCTAGGAAATTGAATTTTGATTTCCTATGGCCGACATAAGATTTGAATGTCTATTTAAAGACATCTTAGTGGATCATTTGAAACTGACAACTGATATAGAAGAGGAGATTATGCGAATACTGATATGCTTAAAGAGTGAAAGCTTTTGCTGAAGAGCGATAAGTGTTAAGATGAAGAGAAATGTTGAATGTACTTAGAATGATTTGATCAAGCAAGTATTGTGCTACTCAGAATAGATCAAACCATTCTCATTGTTTTCTAATCATTACAATAGAATCAAATCCCCTAGTTGGGTAAGCTCTAACAAGCTTGATTGTAAAAATCTTCTAACAAGGTGATCCATTAGTTTGAATTCTCAAATCCTCCAGAGAGGTTACTCCTAACAAGGTCGTACTCTTAACAGGGTGTAAGCTTCTAATCAAGCTTGGGATCTCTAACAAGATTCACTCCTAGCAGAGCACTTTGTAAGACCTTAACCGATCAGTTATCTAATACTGCAGATAGTTAACTTGTGAGTTCCATCTCACAGTGATTTTTACCTATTTGGGTTTTTTATGTATAAACACTTGTGTTATGGTGGATGTTCTACTTTATGTGGATGCTATTATTTCATTTTGTATAGCATGTATTTTGTTTAAATGCTTGGTTAAGTTCATCTACCAGTTAGTGTTTGAAGTTGTGTTTGTTTTGGTATCACTGATTCACCCCCCCTCTCAGTGCTTTTCAAGTCCATCAATTGTTATCAGAGCCTAACTTCTTTGAAACCTAACCACTTAGAAGCGAATCTTGAAACTACCATGGGGAATAGGAGCTACTTCAAGATGGTTAGAGAGATAGAAGCTAGCATAAATTAAATTAAATCCCTTAGGGGAAGACTGAAAGTTTCTCAAGTCAAAAGGAGAGAGCTATCTGAAAAATTGTTAGAAATATCTGATAATAGTTCTTCAGATGAAGCCAATATTGAAGCTTTAGCAGATGAAGTTGAAAAGGTGAATGGTGAATAACTAAATCTAAGAAGAGAGCTAGAAGGTCTCACTATCTGCATGAGGCAGGAACTAGAAGCCAGAAGAGCTGCTGAAGATCTTATCAAGGTAAGAGATCAAGAGATCATAAAGATCAAATGGGAAAAAAGACACTATACATGACGACTTGATTGCTGAAATAGGAGAAAAGGAGAACCTAAAGCTAGACCTTGAGTTGGCATCATCTCTAAAAGAGAACCTATCTAAGCATAATGAAGATCTTGTCAAAAAGCTTACTGAAGCCAATGAGAAATTGGAGAAGTTTATCAAAATTTCTACCATGCTGGAAGAACAAATTCAATCACAGAGAATGAAGGGTGATATCTCTGGACTTGGTTTTCATACAACTGAAAAAGTTGAATCCTCTAGTACAAAGAACAAGACTACTCCTAAAGTCAATAAGACTACCGGTAAGAAGGTTTTTAAACATGTATGCTTTGTTTGTCACAAGCCTAGTCATACTACAAATGTTTGTAGAAACAAACCTAACAAAAATGCAAATTACAATACTAATGCTAGGTATGTGTCTAGAAAGTTTGAAGGTCATTTCTACATATGTGGAATGTATGGGCATAGACATATTGAGTGTGTATATGGATCAAACAATCCTGTACCACACATGCATCCTGGACCAAATGGTGACCGGATAATAAATTTTGATAACTGGGTAAACCAGAACTGGCAAAGATCCTATGGCAACCGGTTTAGTCCATTCAAAATGGAAAAGACAACAAATGTTGTTTGCACCTTTTGTAATAACTTTGGTCATGTGGCTATGAACTATAGAAGAAGAACGGGAAGAGGAAATACTAGACCCTAGAGATCATCTGGTATGGTCTGTTACCACTGCAACAAACTGGGGCACTTAGCAAAGTTTTGCAGATCAAGAAATAACAGACCGGTCAACTCCTTTAAGGATCAGAAAGGCAAGCAGAAAGTTGATGTTGAGGAAACTAGAGAAGATATGAATCAGATTTGGAAAAAGAAAGGTGATGTCTTGCCTGGAGAAGAAACTGTTCCTTCACCAAGTGAAGAGAATCCAGCACTGGTGACTTAAGCCTATCTAACACAGCTAAGGAGAGCTTAACAGTAAAACATCTCCAGACCCCTTGTAAAATGAGTGGGAAAATTTTTTGTGACTTTTTGTTAATGTGTTATCAATTGGTATATCACTTAAGCGGTAATATTAGGGTTTGTAACCTAAAGTGCGAGCATTTATTACAGTTGGTAAAGAGGATAAAAACAAGTTTTACTTTATCATTTTTACCCTAACTCTTTCGAAAAAGAAATTTGAAGCGATTGCAAAGTAGAACAAGATTGTCTTGTTGTCATTGGAGAATTGTTTCATGTTTAGAGAAATCAAGTTGAATTGAAAGTTACAGAGAAGCGAACAGGTGTGTATTTGGACATTTCAATCGGGAAACGGAGCGACATGCAAGATACAAGGTATTTCTTTGTATACCGCTTCGAAACTTGTTTAACTAGAATGGCATCTACTTCTATGTTTGTAGAAAGGTTGATGCTCACTGTTGAGCCTGAGGAATATCTAAAGATAGATGAAATTATGTCTTATAATGCATTATCACAAGTCCTGAGCGGTGTTGTGATCAAATGTGACTTGTCCAACTATATATATTACAAGATAGAAGATTTAGGAACTCTACACATCAATACTCAGCTGAAATCACTCTATGATAAGGGCAGAAAGATTGAAACCAAATATGATAGGGTTTTTGAAAAAGGGTTTCATAATGCCACATATTTTCTTGAAGATTTTGAGGAAGAACACATAAGAATCATTTTGAGTTGAGTCCATGGAGATAATATGTATTTGGAAAGGACCCATAAAATAACCAAGGAAGCTATTAGGGCTGTAATGGGTTATTGCTCAACCGGTGAAATTCCTATGTTAAGAAGAATTTAAAAGGATACTATCTTCAAGTTAACCGGTTCTATATCTAATAAGTATGATTTTTCTATCAACAATATTAGAGACCCTACAGTGAAACTTGCAACAATGGTGATAGGTTACCAGGTATTCTACTCCAGTAGACTTAATAGTGTTCCATCTGTAGCAATTAACACGACACAAAATGATTGTTGATAATGCAGACTATGATATTTGTGAAGCCATCAGAGACCAATTATTTCAAAATTTGAAATCCTTTAAGGACAACACACAAAAGTTCAAATATGGTCAGCTATTAGCTGGGTTATTTTTCTATTTTCAGAACTTCCTACCAGGTATTGGAGATATTGAATGGTCCAAAGAATAACCAGTCAATGCACAGATCAAGAACAACATTAAGGTTGTGAAGAATACTTTTCCAGCTGCCATGAACAAGTATTTTAATGAATTTCAGACAAAAGATGAGCATGAGAATGAGGTTACCTGAAGATGTGGTAAAACACTTTGCAAAAGATAGAATCTTTATAGTTACCACTGACTGTTTTTTTTATGCAAGCAATTGAACCTAGAGAGGAAGAGATGGAAGATATGAGCTATGAGGTTAATCATGATTTACTAGTCGGCTATGCTAATACCCTATTAGCATCACCTAAAGATAAAAAGAAGGAAAAATTAGACAATGGCAGTCCAAATTGCACCTACTGAAACCGGTATTGCACCTATAGCTAAAGTGAAAGGAAAGCAAAAGAAATCTGATGAAAAATCTCATGTGAAAAAGACCACAAGGGTGACTCAGAGTGTCCTAACCAAGAAGGAAACAACACCTAAAGTATATGTAAAGAAGGAGAGTGCACCAAAGAAGAGAAATCAGAAATTGATTTTGCACCTAGAGTCTGAGGGTATAGATTCAAAAGAAGAACTAAAGAAGGAAAAAGCAACCGAAAGAACACCCAAGAAGGTAAAGGTAGTGTCGAAGGCAACTACACCTATAGATATTGCTACCTACAAACTTGACACAGTTTTTTAGAGGACAATGAAGACATTAGGAAGAAATAGGTTTGATAATGTCAAAGAATATTTTGATTCTTTCACTGAAGATGAGCGGAAGTAAGTAATCAAATAGGTAATAACTTATTTGGATCATTACAATAGATTTTTGCATGACTTGGAAAAAGATATTTCAATCTCTTTGTATAATACTCTGTTAGATAAATGGGAGGAAGCAATTCAATTGGAAAAGAAGATTATTGATGAAATATTTGTGCAATATTTTCCCAATTTATCATCAGATGGAAATAGTACTTTAATTGAGCAATAGAAAGTATATTTTGGTTTTAAAGTGAGAATATTGAAGCTTCTTAATGCAAAAAGGTTAGTTGTTGAGTCTGAGACACATCAGCTAGCTTGTGTAATCAAAAAGAGGGAAGAATTCATCCACTCTAGCAATAAGGATGATACTATAGATGATGTTCCTCGACCGAAAATGGATGAAGAGGAAATTGTTCAAGCTGACGTAGTCTATCCAATCAAGAAGAAGGATGATTCCATTATTCTTGTTGATGAAGATGTTCAGGACACAGTAGATCTATTTGGAGACATTACTGCACTAGATATGGATCCTCCTACAATCACTGAAGTACAGGTTACATTAGTTGAACAACCGGGTATTCAACTAACAGTGGACAATGAATCGGCAACAAAATAACTGGAGAAACCCCAATCTCCACCAGTCATTGAAACTACTCAAAAGGAATCTACTGAGGAAGCTGTCACTCAATTAACTGAAGATACAACAAAGAAGAACACAAAAAGAGCTATCATTAAGAGTGTACCCCCTGAACTGGCAAAGTAGAAACTACTTGAAGATGATGATGATGATTCTTTAAGTATCTCAAGACCCATTGACATGAACACTTTGAGTGCATTAGAAATGATGAAGATTGCTAATGTTATGCAATCTAGAGCACACAAGAAAAGACTAAAAGAGCAAAGGATTGATGCAGAGACAATCCAGAATGCAGTAGAGTTTACTATCGAAAACAGCTATTGCACATCTTCCTACACCCATAAGCAAACTTGGTTAGTTAGTTGTAGATGCATCTAATCAAATCAAATCGCTTGAAGATGTTGTTCAAATGTCTGCTGAGAAGAGCCACAAGAAGAAATATGGAGATAAATTGGCAAAGAACATTGAAAGTGGCAAAATGGCTTTATCTCATAATGGAAGTCTGTTGAAGAAAGCTATTGAATCTTGAGGGAAGTATCTTGCCTCTACCTCCAATGTTACTTTCTTTTACTTTGACATTTCTAAGAGTCAAGTTGAAACCAAGTAGGAAATGGAAAGGTTATGCAAGGCATATGTCCCACTCCAGGACTCTATTCATGCCTTTAACCATTCTGTAGATGATTTGCATGATATAATGAAGATGAATGATAATGAGAAGGCTAAGAGATTCCAATCTCTAAGAGAGCTCAAGAGTCAGCTCACCTCATAGGTCGACATTCTTCAGAGAGCTTACTCCAATGCAGAAGCTATTCTTGCTACTCTTGAAACCTGCACGCTAGACTCAATGGAAGAATTCTATTCCCAGTTGATGTCTACATTTGAGTATACTACTAACATACTAGAATCATGGGAAAATGTTGTATCCCAGATGAAGTAGAATTTCAATGATATTTTTATGAGACTAGCCAATGCATGAACTTTTTTAAAGTTGTAATATATGCTAAACACTTTGATACAAATTTTCTATATGTGTGTATACATTTTACTTTAGCATTTTGGCATTGTTGTCAAAGGGGGAGTAATAATATGTATGTGTGTTTTTGAAAATTTTGTATTTATGCATGCATTAAGGGGGAGTATTTCATTAAAAGGGAGTATGAGTACATGTATAAATATGTTGTGTATGCACACTTAGCAGTATTGTATTACTCTAAAATTTTCTAAGTGTTGCCATCAATGCCAAAGGGGGAGATTGTTGGCTTGATGATGACTGTAATGTATTCATCACTTGTTGTCATTGATGAAACACTCTCTCACACACACATGATTACATTGACTGCCAGTGTAACTCAATTGGTTCACATTGTCAACCAGTATGTTTAAGGTCTATCTCTGACCAGTACTCTATGTCAACCAGTATGTGCTTAAGAGATAACCTGTGGTTACATTAAGTCGACATCAAAATGATGAAAATGAAGATGGAGATCAAGCGAAAGATTCCAGGACAACAGTTCACATGTTTTGTTCTAACCGTTATTGACTATTCTAACCGGTATTTGATTTTGTGATCAGTTACCAGCACCATTTTCTTGACGGTCATTTTTGTGATGAGTTATGTTTACTTGTCTAGATACACTGCACCTAGGAAATTGTGTTTTGATTTCCTATGGCTAACATAAGATTTGAATGTCTATTTAAAGACATATTAGTGAAACATTTGAAACTAACAACTAATATAGAAGAGGAGATTATGTGTATACTGATATGCATAAAGAGTGAAAGCTTTTGTTGAAGAGTGATAAGTGTTAAGATGAAGAGCAGTGTTGAATGTACTTAGAATGATTTGATCAAGCAAGTATTGTGCTACTCAGAATAGATCAAACCATTCTTGTTGTTTTCTAATCATTGCAACAAAATCAAATCCTCTAACCAGGTAAGCTCTAACAAGCTTCATTGTAAAAATCTTCTAACAAGGTGATCCATTAGTTTGGATTCTCAAATCCTCCAATAAGGTTACTCCTAATAGGGTAGTACTCTTAACAGGGTATAAGCTTCTAATCAAGCTTGGGATCTCTAACAAGATTCACTCCTAGCAGAGCAGTTTGTAAGACCTTAACCGGTCAGTTATCTATTATTGCAGATAGTTAACTTGTGAGTTCCATCTCACCGTGGTTTTTACCTATTTGAGTTTTCCACATATAAACACTTGTGTTATGGTGGATGTTCTTCTTTATGTGGATGTTGTTATTTCATTTTGGATAGCATGTATTTTGTTTAAATGCTTGGTTAAGTTCATCTACTGGTTAGTGTTTGAAGTTGTGTTTGTTTTGGTGTCACTGATTCAGCCCCCCCTCTCAGTGCTTTTCAAGTCCATCATTTTTAATGCTTTTCTGATTTCAAGTTATCTCAATTTAGAAGAAGAAATAATATCTCAAATTTGATTTCTCTCTCAATTCAATTCTTTTATTTTATTTTCAATTTAACTCTTGCTTTGTAATTAATTCCTCTTTTGTAATAAATTAATTCCTTTTTTATGATTAAATGGCAAATTTATTAATTAATTAAATATGCTAGGATATTTAATAATTTAAATAGGATAATTGATGAAAATGATTTTCTTGGAATGATTTAATTAATTAAATAAATATTTAATTAATATAGAATAATTCACTTGCCATGTGACATTTAATGATTGAAGAATTAATTAATTGAGTGCTCAAAGTTGACTTAATTGCTATTGGTGTAAATAAATATTCATTATGGATATTATTGCACTTTACTTAAGTTAACTTAGGATAATGCATCTCTCCGTAATTTGGATTTGAGACACTTAGGAAAGTGTGCACATAGGGATAGAGCTTGTAGGAGAAATTCCACCTTTTGTGGTCTTATTTTGCTGTTACACTCCACATTCGGTGGATCATCCACCTCTTGTGGAATATTATATTATTTCTCCTACTTACCCCTAGTATTTCTTACCTACCCTTGTTTCTCATTGAGCCACATGTCATGATTGTGTGCTCGTACATCCATATGGCCTTGCCTATATAAGCAGGCTTATATTCATTGTATTGGTGAATCCAGTTGATCATTTTCATATTGATGAGAATACAGTTTGTTCTTGCCATTCTTTTGTCTCTATTTTTATACTTTTTATTGTGCCCTTGATCTTGGCAAAATTTCACATGGTATCAGAGTCATTGGGGCTTCATTGATTGGTTTTTGGAGACATCGTGGAAAGTTTCTATTTTCGGATCTGAGGGACTGCATTTTTTGGAGGCATATTAGAGCATTTTCAACCTCACTATTGCGTCTGGGAGGCCGTTTCCATAAAAATCGAGTATAAATTCAACCTATTTTGGCGAAAATCAATTTTTGGGTGTGGAGGAAATTTTCTGCCCAATTCGAGCGGTACGGTACGGAATTTTCAGATTTTTTTTCAAAAAAAAAAAAGAATTATTTTTTTTTCTGAATATTAATTTTCAGTTCGAAAATTTTTTTGAAAAAAAAAAAAAAAAAATTGAAAATTATTTTTGGGATCTGTACCTTTTGCCCAATCAGCAGCGCATAGTCAGCTTCTGCCCAGTCAGTAGCGCACAGTCAGCGCCCAATCAGCACCCAGTCAGCGCTTAGTCAGCATTTTCTTTGGAAAATTTTAGACCCCTCTTCGTTGAGCAGTTTAGATTTTTGGGTCAACTTTGGAGGCCCATAACTTGCTCAATTTTGCTCCTTTTTGGGTGCAATTTTTTTTGATTTGGGCTAATTTTTTCGTGCTCTTCATAGTGGGGTGGTTATTTTCTAGTTTTGGTGCACAAGGTTTTAAAAAATTTTAGATTCTCTCCATTGTACCTGTCCAATCCTCAATTCTGCAACTTCAAAGACCTCATTTGAGTTCATACGACCTCCTTTTCAGGTGCCATTTTTTTTGAAAGTGTATGTTTTTTCATCTACTTTCATAATCTATGATTAGATTTCAAAGATTTTAAGTAGAAATTGTACTTTTAGATATTGGTCTTATTTGGCCTATTTGGTACTTGTAAATTGCTTGGATCTTATTTTAGATCTCTTGCATTATTAGTTTGAGTCTCTTTTGGCCTATTTGGTACTTGTAAATTGCTTGGATCTTAGTTTAGATCTCTTGCATTATTAGTTTGAGTCTCTTTTGGCCTTATTGAGGCAGTTGTAAAATTGAAATTAGAAGTCCACTTTGCCATTTTTTGCAAGTGGCCCATTGTACACGCACTAACTATAAAGTGCCAAAACATCACTTTGGGGGGGGGTTCTTTGATTGAGTGAATTTGGGGGGGTGTCTTATGTGATTGTGCCTCTCTTTCCTTGTGCTCTTTCATTTTTGTTGCAATGAGTCCTCATAAATTTCCACCTTTAACTCCACATAATTATGCATCATCGAAAATTAAAGTATGGAGCAAATTAATGGAAAAAGGTCTCACGCATTACATAGATGGAACAATAGTAGCAACACCTGATCCTAAGGCTGATCCCAATGCTCAATTAGAATGGCTCACTAAGAATTGCATGGCTCTTGGAACTTTGCACAAGTATGTATCAGATGACCTCATCTTTCATATTGAAAAGTGTACTACAATCAAAGATGCTTGGGATATGTTTCAGAAATTGTATGGTCAAGTTGATGAAATCAGAGGTTATAAGATTGACAATGAGCTCACCAACGTGGATCCCAAGAGTTTTGATACAATCCAAGATTATGTCACCAAAGCAAATGAGCTAAGAGCAAAGCTTAAGGATTGTGGAATTGACAAAAAAGATGCTTAGTTGATATTCAACTTGTTGGACAAGCTTGCACCAGAATATGAAGCATTTGTGTCTAGCTTCCAAACTCATCGTTTGATAGTGGGGAGTTCCTATGTTATGCCTTCATTTGATGCTTTCACAGAAATGTTGATATTGGAACAATCTAAGTTGTTGAACATGGGGCTTCTTAAGTCTTCAAAGTCCAAGGCTTTGGTGGCTAATCAAGGGAATCAAGGAAGTCAAGGCAAAGATTCCAGCAAGAAGAAGAAGCAATCTAAGTTACAGACACAACAAGAAAAAGGACAATCATCCTCTCCATCACAAGGCAATTTTTCATCCTCTATCAAGAAGGGGACACCACCTAAGAAGGATAAGCCAACTTGTGCATATTGCAAGAAGTATGGTCATGATGAGTATTGATGCCACACAAAGCAAGTTGATGAGTTAACTAATCTTCTTAAGAAAAACAACATCAACTTACCATCTGCCTACACAAAGAAGGATTCATCTCCTTCCTCTTCCTCATAGCCTAAGGGAAAAGGGAAAGCATTTGTGGCTACAACAAGTTCTTCATAGCAATGGATACTTGACTCAAGTGCCTCATATCACATGGTTCTACAAAGGAGCAATTTTCTTCATTGGAGCCATCTAAGGTACCTCACATTTACATAGGTGATGATACACAAGTAGAGGTTGAAGGGAAAGGTTCAGTTGACATGGATGATGGAACATTTGAGAATGTTCTCTATGTTCCTAGCTTGTCTACCAACCTTCTCTCTATCTACCAAATCACTCACTATGGGAATGGGAAAAAGGTTGAGTTTACACCAGATTCAGTTGTGGTAAAGGAACTTGATGATGATGCCTTGGTAGCAGTGGGACAAGTCAATGACAACTCAAGGCTTTATTCATTCTCCCACTTTGTGCCAAGTTCACCTTCTAGGGCCTTGCTTACTCATTCAAATTTAGAAAGTAAGCTATGGCATGAGCGGTTTGGTCACCTCAACTATCACTATCTTCAGCAGCTCAGCACTAAAGACATGGTCACAGGTCTACCTCGAATTAGTTTTTCAGAGGGTGTATGTTCAGGTTGTTCCATGGGCAAGCATCCCGAGGAAAAGTTTGATAAGGGGAAAGCTTGGAGAGCTTTGGAAGTTCTTCAACTTGTTCATAGCGATGTAGCAGGTCCATTTCCAGCACCTTCATTTAGTAAGGCCCACTATGTCCTCACCTTCATTGATGACTACTCCTGCTTCACTTGGGTCTACTTTCTTATTCATAAGAGTGAAGTATTTGATAGATTTCAGGACTTCAAGACTCGTGTGGAGAAGCAATCCGAGAAAGTGGTCAAGATTCTTCATACAGATAATGGAAGGGAATATGTGAACAAAAGACTTGAGGATTTTTGTACATTTGAGGGGATTGATCTTCAGTATTCTATCGCATACACTCCACAGCAGAATGGAGTTGCAGAATGCAAGAATAGAACTCTCAAAGAAATGGCTAGCTGTATGATACATGCACGTTCTCTTGATCTCACTTTTTGGGCAAAGGCTATTAGTTGTGCCACACACATCCAGAATTGGGTTCCTCACAAAGCTTTGCAAGGTATTACCCCTTTCGAGGCTTGGGCTGGTAGGAAACCGATTGTGAGACATTTCAGAGTATTTGGGTGTCTAGCATGGGCTCGCATACCTCCATAGAAACGCAAGGCATTGGAACCTTAAAGTCGGCCTTGCATATTTGTTGGATATTCTGAGGGTGTTAAGGCATATAGATTGATGGATCCTGAGACACATGAGGTGTTCATTGAGAGGAGTGTTCACTTTGAGGAAAGCTCTCCTAGCTTAGCCTCTCTACCTCCTCCATCTTACTCCATTGTGGATAGTGATGTTAGTGATTTAGATGATGAGACTCCTTCAACTCTAACTCGCAGGGTTACACCTCCACAGGGTCCACTTGTAGTTGAGGAGCCTTGTTCTCCACCTCCACCTAGACCTCATTGGGCTTGACAGACACTTGAGTCCACGGGTTCTCTTGTTGGGGATCCTTCAGATACAAAGAGAACTCGATCACAACATTAGGATCTTCCACATGCATTCATTGCTACCGCTTATGATCCCCGGACATTTAGGGAAGCATCAAGGGTTCCTGAGTGGGACCAAGCTATGAAGGAAGAGTATAGTTCCTTGATGAGGAACAACACATGGGATTTAGTCCGAAGGGGAGAAAGATGGTTCGATGTAAGTGGATCTATCGGACCAAGTATGATGCGGATAGTAGTGTGGATAAGTATAAGGCTTAGCTTGTTGTGAAAGGTTTCTCTCAGGTTGCAGGTGTTGACTATACTAAGACCTTTGTGCCTGTAGCCAAGATGATCTCCATTCGCTTGACACTTGCTATTGTTGTAGCTCATGGTTGGGTTGTACATCAGATGGATGTGAAGAGTGCTTTTCTTCATGGTGATCTTGATGAGGAGATTTATATGGAGTAGCCACAGGGTTTCATCCAGGATACTTCCTTAGTTTTCAAACTAAGGAAATCTCTGTATGGCCTTAAGTAGGCCCCCAAGGCTTGGTACACCAAGATGGATTCCTTTCTTCTCTCCGCAGGGTTCACCAGGTGTCATTTTGATCCGAATGTCTACATTTTGTGACAAGATGACTCTCACTTGATACTTGTGCTCTATGTTGATGATTTGATCATTATAGGGAGTACCACATCCATCATTAGCAGGGTCAAATCTGCTTTGCATGACAGATTTGCTATGACTGACTTGGGTCTTTTGCACTACTTTCTCGGGATAGAGATTTCACAGTCACCTTCTAGGATTACACTATTGCAGCCCAAGTATGCTCTTGATCTACTTGCATGCTTTCATATGGCTGATTGTAAGCCTACCCGGACTCCCTTTCTTTTAGGAGTCAAGCTTGAGGCTCATTGTTCTTCTCCACTAGTTGATGCCACTTTGTATCGTCAACTTATGCGTAGTCTCATCTACTTGACCCATACATGCCCTGATATTTCATTTGCATTTGGCATGGTTTCCCACTTCATGCAGGAACCACATGAGCTTCATTGGAAAGTTGCCAAATGCATCCTTCATTACATCCAGGGTACACATCACTATGGGATTCACTATGCAGCAGGCACAGGACTTTGCCTAGTTGGTTACACAGACTCTGATTGGGCTAGCAATCTTGATGATCGTAAGTCTACTTCCGGTTATAGTTTTCACCTTGGTTTAGGCCCCATTTGTTGGTAGAGAAAGAAGCAACATGCTATTTCTCTATCTTCGACTAAGGCTAAGTATCGAGGCATTGTTAACGTAGCTACTGAGACCATTTGGCTCTTGTAGATTCTCATAGAGTTTGGGTTCACCACTCCACGGCCGACAGTTCTACATTACGACAATTAGAGTTCTATTGCAATCTTGAAGAACCCGATCCAACACCAGCAAACCAAACACATCGAGATTCATATGCACTATATCCGAGAGCTCATTCAAGAGCAGTTCATTGATTTCCAATATTGTCCTACAGCGGAGCAGGTTGCTAACATATTCACCAAACCTTTCATTGAGAGTAAGTTCCAGCAGTTGCGAGCTCTCTTGGGGGTGCAAGATGTGTCATTAGGGGGGGTCAGCTAACTTCTCCTTCCTCTCTTATGGGGGGACTTTTTCCTCTTTGAGGTTTTGTCCATCTTCTTTGAGAGTCTTTTGTACATTCATCTCTCTTTTGGGGGGGAGTTTTTTCCCACTAGGTTTTCTCCCTTTCTCCATTTGTGAGAGATTGCATTGCATAGTTTTTCTTGCATTTGCATATTGTACATGGGTACCTATCATGGCCTAGTAGCCGGGACTCATCTTGCATTGTTGACTTAAGTCTTCATTCCCCTAAGTTGCACTTAAGGGGGGGTGTTGGTGTAAATAAATATTCATTATGGATATTATTGCACTTTACTTAAGTTAACTTAGGATTATGTATCTCTTCGCAGTTTGGATTTGAGACACTTAGGAAGTGTGCACATAGGGATAGAGCTTGTAGGATAAATTCCACCTTTTGTGGTCTTATTTTTCAGTTACACTCCACATTCGGTGGGTCATCCACCTCTTGTGGAATATTATATTATTTCTCCTACCTACCCCTAGTATTTCTTACCTACCCTTGTTTCTCATTGAGCCACATGTCATGATTGTGTGCTCGTACATCCATATGGCCTTGCCTATATAAGCAGGCCTATATTCATTGTATTGGTGAATCTAGTTGATCATTTTCATATTGATGAGAATATAGTTTGTTCTTGTCATTCTTTTGTCTCTATTTTTATACTTTTCATTGTGCCCTTGATCTTGGCAAAATCTCACAATTGCCTTTGGTTAGGACCTTGGTGATGTTGTCGAGATTAGGGGCCCATGGTTTAGGTGACCATTTTAGGGTATTACACCCATACCTCCTCGTCATCCTTCCCCAACCCACCAGTGATTGGGGTGTTATGCTACAAGACTTTATTCCTTTCTATCCACTATATTTTATTCTTCTTTGATATAACATCACTTCATGATGCTATATCAAAGAGAGGCAAAATGTAAACACATAAATTTGTCCATACTTGACCACACTTGACCTTATCCCATTCTAGCAAACTAAATAAATATTTATTATTTATTTATTTAATCCTTTATATTTACTCCCCACCCTTAATTAAATACATTTACATTTATTTAATTAAGATTAACCTTCACCTTTATCCTTCACCTTTATCCCTCACCTTTAATATTTACATTTATTTAAGTATGCCTAACCTTATCCTACAAACCCTCCTACGAAATCTATTACTTAATTACTTGATTTAGTAGAATTAACCTACATTACCATTTTCCCTATTATTTAATTCCACCTCACCTTAGTCCATGACCACTCAATCCTAACCCTTGAATCCATCTACATGGATCAAGATCAAAACTTTCCATCATGTGACAAGTGTCCCTACCCCCCTCCTTCTCACATATGTGTGAGAATGAAAAGTGTTGGCATTTTTTATGATTATGTTGTGATTGTCATTGATGGACACACACTTGCTATGAGATCACTTTTTGTATGTATGAGCTATGCTCAACTGATATTTATTTCAAACCGGTATTATGTTATAGTCTTTAGACTATCGGTGTCTTGCAGAAAGTGTTTACTAATCTCAAGTGGCATGAGGACCTCAAGTGGTTCGAGGATCTCAAGCGAAACGGAGCAAAGGAACTAGAAGTGACAGTTATCATTTTCCTAGTCTTCATTTCTGTCAACCGGTAATCTGCTAAACCAATATTACTCTGAGTTACCAACTAGTAATCTGTTTAATAGTCAAACCAGTATTACTCTAAGTTACCAACCGGTAATCGGTAAAGTTGTATAAACCGGTAATACTCTTTAATGAACTACCAACCGGTATATCTTTGTGATGAGTTACCATCCACCGATACTTTGACAGTGATTTTGTGTCATGTTACCAAATGTGTCCAGATACAATGATCCTAGGAACTTGCAATGTAATCCTATTGGACCAACATGAAATTAGATTCCTTTTAAGGACATCATGTCTAGGTTTTTAGTGTGTGTAGCTATTAGGGGTTTGTGTGGTTGATGAGTTCTTGTATGTGCGATCTTAACAGAAAAGATCAAGTCTGTGTGCTGTAACAGAGTGTGGATTTACCAAAGACTGAAGTAATGCTGAAATGCATTAGTAATGAGCCGTCATGGATCTAACCAAGCAGACTGTGCTATTTGCTAGATCATTCACATGTTGATTACTCACATCTTTGACAAGTTAGAAACCCTTAACCGGGTAGGCCCAGAAAAGCCTTTGTAAATCCTCTAACAAGGTGATTCACATCTATGGATCTAAAATCCTCTCACAAGGTAGTCTTTAATCAGAATTATCTCCTAACAGAGATTGAGATTCCTAACAGGATTTGTTCTGGTAAAGAATATTGTATGACCTTAACCAGTCTGGTTACTATTCTACAGATAGTTACTTGTGAGTTTCATTTCATCGTGGTTTTTCCCATTTGGGTTTCCACATCAAAATCTCTTGTGTTATGGTGATTGTGATTTTGTGGGTGAATGCCTTATTTACTATTTGGTTTGCATTTATGTTAACCAGTTTGTTAGTTAAATTGTTATACCGGTTTACTGCTAGATTGATAAAGTGTTTGAGTTCATTAATTTTTGGTATACTAATTCTTCCCCCCCCCTCTTAGTATTCATCAATTGGTATCATAGCCAACCTTTCTATAAGTCTAAACACTTGGAAAGAGATATGGGGGAATACACTATGAGGGAACTTACTCATTGGCTCACTCAAACTGAGCAAGCCTATGATGAACTTAAATTCAAATATAAGGCCTCTCAGGCAAAAAGAAGAGAGCATGCTAAAAAAAACTCATGGAGCTAACTGAAAATAGTTGTTCTGATGAAGTGAACATGGAAGCCCTAGTTCAAGAAGTTGAAAAAATGAATGAGCCCAATGCCAACCTAAGAAGGGTACTTGAAGGACTAACTATCAGAATGTGTCAAGAGCTTGAGAACCAGAGGAAAGATGAAGATCTGGTAAAAGACAAAGATCATGAGATCTCCAAGATAAAGCAAGAAATCAATGCACTTATCGCTCATCTTCATGAAAATAAAATGGAAAAGGAAGAAATGCAAGGTGAACTACACATGGTTGTTTCTAAGAATGCAACTTTGAAGGAATCCAATGTTTCTATTACCAAAGAACTTACTGAGTCAAAGGAAATACTTGCCAAATTCAATAAGAGCATTGTCAAGCTAGAGCAGAAGCTTGAATCAGGTAAACCGGTAAAGAATACCAATGGACTTGGTTTCTCTGAATATGAGGAAGGTGAGACCTCTGAAACAAAAGATGGAGCATTAAAGAAAAAACCGGCACCAAATGATAAAGGTAAGCAAAAGTTCAAACCTGTTTGCTTTAATTGTCTCAAGGAAGGACACACTGCTAATGTATGTAGAAGTAAGGCTTACAATAACTTTCCTTATTTTCTAAACGATAAGCCTAGACCCAATAGATTCAATGGTAATTGTTATGCATGCAACAAGTTTGGGCATAGAGCTTTGAATGCGGGTCTATCATGCATAACACCAGAAGGTATCCTCAAAGAAGTAAATGCGATTTTTTTGAACCCTCTAGGAACCGGAACCCAAACCAGTTTAATACCTATAATTATCAGTCAGGAAGCAGTGGCTATCAAGTGGCAACTGGATGGAGAGCAACCTGTTTGATCTATCATGGTAATGGTCACACTGATGCAACATGCAGAAGGAAGAATGGAAACATGAACAATGGACCTTGGAGAGCACCTGGAATGATTTGCTATCATTGCAACAAACTGGGTCATACAGCTAGATTTTGTAGAATGAGAAAGAATATATCAGATGATATACCGGTAACTCCGAAAGGAAAGATACATGTTGAAACCATTCAAGAGGATATAAAGAAAACCTGGATGAAGAAGTCAGAAGAAGTGATTCAAGAAGAACTAGTTTTTGCACCTAGTGTGGAAGTCACTGAACCAACAAACTAAGCATCATAAAATCTTAGGGGAAGGAAACGGTGAAATATCTCGAACCCCCGATTTACACCGGTAAAAGACCTTAACCGGTAAGTGATACTTGTCAACTGGTAGAAGACCGAAAATGGTAAAAGGCAAATTAGGGTTTATGCCCTAATAATGGAGCATTTATTATGGTAGGTGGAGAACTTGTTTAAAAGGATTTTTCAAGTCATTTTTCACTTATCAGTTCTTGAGCAAAGAAGTTTTTGTAAGAACTGAGCGACGAAAAGCAATTTGGATTATGATTTGATGAATTCTCAAAATCTTGAAGAAGAATCAGAAGCGAATATCAATCGGTCAAGTGTAGAGCACAAAGAGGTATTTCTGCAACTGAAGGAGTGTGTGACGGAGTGTAAATTGCAAGCCCTAAATTTTGAATTATGAAGGTATTTCTCAAATTTCTCTATTTATCATGGCTTCTGCATCACACTCTAGCCCTAGTGCACCCGTTGATCCAGTAGACTTATTTCAACGGAAGGCAAAATACAATGCCCTATCTCAAATAACCATTGGTGTTATAGTGGAGGAAGGCATTTTCGATTATATTGACTGTAAAATTGAAGACTTAGGATCTCTTGTAATCCATTCCCAGTTGAGTTTCTTCTGTGGAACAAGAAGATTAAACCAGAATTTAGCATCCTGGAAAAGAAGAAGCTTCACAATATAGTCTATTTCCTTGAAGAGTTTTTAGATGATCACATCCGCATCATTCTGAGCAGAGTGTACAGTGATAAAATATACTTAGAGCGGACGCATGACATCACATCGGAAGCGGTTCATGCCATCACTGGTTTCTGTAACGTCGGTGAAGTGCCAGCCCTAAGGAAGATCAACAAGATAGAAATGACCAAGCTCACCAATTCTATGAGCAACCAACATGGAATGACCATTAATCCCATCAAGGATGATTTGGTCAAATATGTCTGCATGGTAATAGGTTACCAGACATTTTATGCTAGCAGGATCAACTCTGTCTCTGTTTCAACGGTAAATGCTGCCTACCGGATGATCATGGAAGATGCATCATTTGACTTATGCACCTGTATGTAAAGGCAACTTTTGGTGAACCTAAAGTTGATTAAATAGGAAAATGCCTTGAGATTTAAGTTTGGACAACTATTGGTTGGGTTGTTCTTCTACTTCCAAGGTTACTTTTCAGGAGTCGGAGATATTCAGTGGTCTGTCGACCAACCGGTTACAAAGCAAATCAAGGAAAGCCTTCAAGCAGTTGGAACCGGTTATCCAGAAGTTCTGAACAAATACTTTGATGAGTTCAGATGCAAAATGAGCCAAAGAGTGAGAATATTAGGTGATATTGTCAAGAAATATGAAGATGACATCTGCTTCACCATCGGAGTTGATGAGTGCATAATGGAGGCGGTTGAGGCTAGACAAGAAGAAGTGGAACCGATGAGATATGAGGTAATGTATGACATGCTAGATGGATATGCCTCTACCCTACTTGCCTCACCTCTTGATCCAAAGGCAAAGAGAACCAACACCTGTTTGGAAAGAGTTACACCGGTTGAAGAACTGTTAGTAAAGAAGGGAAAGGCAGTCCCTTCAGTATTGGCACCGATTACCATAGCAAGTCCCAAAGTGACCAAGTGGTCACCAGCAAAGAAGAAACTAGAAGCTGCACCCACCAAAGTCTTTGAGAGAAAGTGGAAGACAAAAGACACCACACCAGACTCAGAGGATACTATGGCTGAAGAACAACCTAAGAAGACTAGGTAAACGAGGAAAAAGACAAAGAATGAACCGGTAACATCTGCACCGATAAATATTGATATTTCCTCCTACAAACCTTTGACACATTGTCAAAGAACTATTAAGAATATTAGAAGAAAAGTACTTGTGATTTGAAAGAGTGCTTTGATGATTTTAATGATGATGAAAAGAAGGAAGTGGAATAGGAAGTCATCAATTATCTATGTATTAATGACCGGTGGCCATTAGAAATTAAATCTTAGACACCTAATTCTTTGTATAATTCTTTAGATAACAAGTGGTGCATTGTCATAGAGAAGGAACATGAAATAAGAGAGGAAGTATTTGCACAATTCTTTCCTAATGTGCCTAAAACTGAACTTTATGAAGTAGTGGAAATATATAAGGGCCTCTTCTTCATGAGAAGAAGGAGACTCTTGTTGCTAGAAGGAAAAGTTCCTAAAGTGGTAAAAGATACCCACTCTCATGCCCAAGTTGCTTTAAGGTTGCATCAAGTGGCTGAAGCCAATAGGAAAGCTGAGAAAGAACCGGCAACCAATAAAATGGATGAGGTATATGATAGTGAAGGAGAATAGGTCACTGATCAAATGGATCCTATTGATGTTGATGCCTTGAATGGTGAAAATCTCACTCAGGGTACACCATAAGAAGCGGAAAGATAGGAAAAATAGGACAAAGAAAAGGCTGCCAAGGAGCAAGTGAAAAAAGAGAAGAAGCAATGGGAAGTAGAAAAGAAGAAACAGGCAGAAGAAGAGAAAAGGAGAAAACAGGAAGAAAAGAAAAAAGAGGAGGAGAACAGGAAACGAGAAGAGGAAAAGAAAAGAAAAGAAGAGGAGAAGAAGAAACAAGAGGAAGAGAAGAAGAATAAGGAAGAAGAAAAGAGAAAGGAAGAGGAGAAGAGGAAGCAGGAAGAGGAGAAGAGAAAGGAAGAAGAGAAGAAGAAGTAGGAAGAGGAGGAGAAGAAGCAGGAAGAGGAGAAAAAGAAATAGGAAGAGGAGAAGAATAAGAAGGATGAAGAAGAAAAGGAGCAGAAAGAAGAAGAGAAGAAAAAAGAAGAAGAAGAGAAGAAGAAGGAAGAAGAGAAAAGAAAGCAAGAAGCAGAGGAGAAAAAGAAGGTAGAAGAAGAAAAGTTAAGAGCCAAAGAGAAGGAGGAAGCAGCACAGAGCACATAGGTGGAGACCCCAAAGGCAACTGGTAGTCAAGCCAAATCGGCTGACATTAGCAATCCCATTGACCTCCAATATGCTAATGAATCAGAGCTGCTACAAAGCATTAAGCTTGCTCAAGAATGCCTAGAGGTGATAAGGAGGAAGAAGGAGCAAGACATGATCCAAGCTGCAGTGGACACTCTTATCAGTTTGATACCCAGTATCAACCTCCCCAGTACCAATTCCTCTCTGGACCAACTAAAACTCTTATGCACAGTTGTGGAGGACCAGGTACAAAGCCTGGAAGAGGTTGTCGAAGTACATGCCAAGAAGTAGCATCAAAAGGCTTTGAACACTACCTTGGTGAAAAAGATACACGAGCATCGGTCTGATCTGCATAAATCATAGAAGGACATCAAAGATGCAATGGATGAGGGGAAATTGCTGCTCAGTAAGATATGTCTACCCCATCTATTCTATGATGATGTGCTTTCCCAAAAAGACAACTACAAACTGATTTGCAGACATTCATAAGCACCTTCAAGACCCCATGTGACTCCTTTACCGCTTATGGGCAAACCGTTCACTGGTTTCAACTTCAGGCTGCAAGAATTGAGTTGGAGATCATCAACTAGACCAAGGATTTGCAGGAACTACAACTAGTTCTACTACCAAGACTGCAAATACTTTAGAAGTGCTATCTCAATCTCGATGCCTTGATGGTTACTCAAGAGATGAGTACTTTGGATGCCATGGAGGAATAGGTATCCCAGATGCAAATGGAGAGTGAGGTTGCTACCTCATTACTTGAGTCATGGTCCTTATCCATGAAGCAATTTATGCAGGACTTTAAATCAGTTTTTGACAAGTTTCACTCTTTATTGTCATAAAACATTTATTCAGCTAATAGAAATAGGGGTTATTCAGCTATATTTTGTCATTGTTGGCAAAGGGGGAGAATTGTTCTGGTATTTAAAATTTTGATGCATGCTATGTATACTCATGTTTATCTCTGTAAGGAAGTAGTATACATTTTTTTTTGCAAAGGGATAGTGTATATGCTTAGGGGGAGTATTTTTTATTATGGCATATTTCTTTTGTAAAAACACTTAGATGTCAAAAAATTTCCTAAGTGTTGCCATCAATGCCAAAGGGGGAGATTGTTGGCATTTTTGATGATTATGTTGCGATTGTCATTGATGGACACACACTTGCTATGAGATCACTTTTTGTATGTATGAGCTACTCTCAACCAGTATTTTTTTATAGTCTTTAGACTATCGGTGTCTTGCAAGAAGTGTTTACCGATCTCAAGTGGCATGAGGACCTCAAACGGTTCAAGGATCTCAAGCGGAATGGAGCAAAGGAACTAGAAGCGATAGTTATCATTTTCCTAGTCTTCATTTCTGTCAACCAGTAATCTCCTAAACCGGTATTACTCTGAGTTACCAACCGGTAATCGGTAAATCTATATAAACCAATAATACTCTATGATGAGTTACCATCCACCGACACTTTGACGGTTATTTTGTGTCATGTTACCAAATGTGTCTAGATACAATGAACCTAGGAACTTGCAATGTAATCCTATTGGACCGACATGAAATCAGATTCCTTTTAAGGACATCATGTCTAGGGTTTTAGTGTGTGTAGCTGTTAGGGGTTTGTGTGGTTGATGAGTTCTTGTATGTGTGATCTTAATAGAAAAGATCAAGTTTGTGTGCTGTAACAGAGTGTGGATTTACTGAAGACTGAAATAATGCTAAAATGCATTAGCAATGAGCTATCATGGATCTAACCAAGTAGACTGTGCTATTTGCTATATCATTCACTTGTTGATTACTCACATCTTTGGCAAGTTAGGAACCCTTAACCGGGTAGGCCCAAAAACGCCTTTGTAATTCCTCTAACAAGGTGATTCACATCCATGGATCTAAAATCCTCTCACAAGGTAGTCTTTAATCAGACTTATCTCCTAACAAAGATTGAGATTCCTAACAGGATCTATTTTGGTAAAGAACATTGTATGACTTTAACCAGTCTGGTTACTATTCTACAGATAGTTACTTGTGAGTTTCATCTCACCATGGTTTTTCCCATTTGGGTTTCCACATCAAAATCTCTTGTGTTATGGTGATTGTGCTTCTGTGGGTGAATGCCTTATTTACTGTTTGGTTTGCATTTGTGTTAACCGATTTGTTAGTTAAATTGTTATACCAGTTTACCACTAGATTGATAAAGTGTTTGAGTTCGTTAATTTTTGGTATACTAATTCACCCCCCCTCTTAGTATTCATCAAAAAGTCACACCATAGCCACCCTACCTCTTATACATGTCATAGACATTTCACTTTCATAAGCCCACTACCTCTTAGGCATGTCACTTTTGTTGGCATATCTGATGAAGACAATGATGGAGAGATTATTGACATATGGAGATGTTGATGAGATAAGAAGATGACCAGTAAATTTATTGTTGGCATAACTTGTAAAGCTGATGGAGATTGTTGGATAGATGATGATGATATAGTTGTAAGTTGTTTGACGACTTTATTTGTGTTTTTAAACATCAGGGAGGGGCACAGTATAAAACTTTGGATGGGGTTGTCGATTAGAACATTATAATTGATGGAAACCATGTTTGTTGAGTCATCTAAGTCATCTAGGCCTACCGATATAGCTTAAGCAGTAGAGAAATGTGTTAGACAATAAATTTTCTAAGTTTTAGTAAACCAGTAAACAGGAACAAAGTGATTGTCAAGACACCAGTATGGATGATCAGTGAAGAGTTAGGTGCTGTGATTTGGAACATATGTTTATGACATTGGCATGAGTTTGTGATTGGAACCACATCAATAGATTCAGTGTATTGATTAAGTTATGATTAACTGCCATGAACTCTATGAAGAAGAATGTATACCAGTAACAAATCTTTAACTAGTAATGATTTATGGTTTGGTGGTGGATCTTATCATGTTCATAACTTAGTGATGACATGTCATAATCCATGTGTAATGATATGATGGTGTTTAAGCACATACAAGGAACATATTTCTTAGGAAACAACAAAGTGCTTAGTAGAATATGACAAGGGTTTGATTGTTTATCAAATCAATGTGTGGTGATGTGCGGTGATCATTCAATGATGGAAATTATCTAGAAATTTGTTGTAATAATCTGTAATGATCTGTAATGTAAATTCATTTTATTTTGAATGTAGTTAGGGTTATGTAGCTGATCTAACTAAAAAATGTATTTAGGGCTAGTTGGAGAAGAGATTGTGTGTCAGTCATTTGAGAAGAAGTGTGTCGAACCAGATTGAAGTGTCTGCATGTGTGTAGTAGAGTTGAGCTGAAAAAGGAGTTGTAGTAGCAAGCAAGGAAGTGTTGTAATCAGATCATTTGCCCTGTTGTTCCCTAATAGTTGCAACATTTTGAAATCCCTTAAATAGGTAGATCCTATTTGGTTTTATGTCGGAAATCCCTTCACTAGATGGCTCATTAACTTGAGTTTAACATCCTCTAACAAGGTTACTCCTAATAGGGTAGATCTCTTAACAGGGCTGAGGCAAATCCCTTAACTGGGTGGCTCCTAACAGGGTCTTCTCTTAACTGAGCACATTATAAAGCTCCTAAGTAGGCTAGCCCTTTAACTAGGCACATTCGAAAAGAGTGCAAATATTTTGTGGGTGCTAATTCCCATCATGGTTTTTCCCATTTGGGTTTCCATGTGAAAAATCTTTGTGTTCATATGGTGATTGCATTATTGGTTTGAGCATTTGATATCTTTACTATGTTTTCATGTTGATGAACACTTGAGTGAATGGTTTGGTAAATTTGCTAACCAAAATGTTTGAGTAGTTACCGGTACTATTTTTTTCAAGAGTTGTAGAATTATTTTACTACTAATTCAGCCATCCTCTCAGTAGTAACCAGATCTTCATAAGAACAAATTTCACAAGCCCTCTACCTCTTACACATGTCACTTTCACAATTCAACCTATCTCCTACACATGTCATAGATATATCCCTTTCATGAACTTCCCCATGTATGTTCATATATGTCTGAGCACACTTAGCCTTACACCTCACTTCTCCTTGTGACACTTGTCACAAGGATAATCCTCCAAATATAGAACCATACTCCCATTCAATCCTAACAATCCATTTGAAATTTAGCCTTGGTCATTGGTTTTCCTCTTGAAAAAATTATAAATTGAGGCCTCTTCTCTCATTTTATCCATCTCTTCATATGTTATCCTTATGCTCTCCATTTCATCACTCAATCACCTTCACAACACCATCATGTTGTTGGATCAATGAGAAAAAATATCCAAATTCCAATCATCAACATATCAAGCTACTTATCATTTTGAGGATTTCATGTGTTTGTTTGAATAGGATAAGCTTATATGTATATTCTATTTAATACTTAAGCAAGCATTTAGTTGTCAATTCCCTAATAGATTGCATGAGTTGTGTTACATGGTCTATACTATATTGATTTGAATGGTTTTTATTTTTCTTAATGGATGGTCTATGTTTCATAGAAAGATGCAAACACAATAGTGAAATAAGCTCTACAATTTGTAAGTATTTAGTGGGAAGAGAAATATTCTCAAAAGAGAAAAGAGAAACCCATACGCAAATTTGTAGGCATATAATAAAGATTGGAAATTATGCATCCTAAAGAGAGGTTGAATATGATATTGTGGAAAAAGAGAAGAAAGAGATACATGTGAAAAGCTAATAGTATTAGGTTAGGGAAGATTCTAAATACATGCATTGGAGTTGTGAGCATTGGAGTTTGGTATGGATCCTTTGGATTGTTCCAAGCTTGGGATGCTAGGATCAAAAAGAATGCCAAGTCTATTTTAAATATTTTATTATGCTTCTAAAGGAAACCAAAGCACCTAAGTTTGACATTCTCCATATGCATTGATGTATGAATAGTAGAACCAAAATAAGAGAAAGCGTTGGCCCAAAGGATGGTTATGTCATCTTCTAAGATCTTCCAAATGGAAATTGATGCTTGATCGAGATTAAGTAGCATTAGTTTAAAATGGAGATTTCTATATTTTTTGAGTTCTATGAATATTACTCTTTCCAACCCAAAAAAGAAACATGTCATTTAAAAGAGGCATCAAAGTGGCATGAAATACTGAAAAGAAAAGAAAATTATTCCATCTAATGCTCTTTTCAACAATAATAACATATGCCTATAATAATTTTCTAATTTACAACAATAAGTTTGGTTTTTTTACCCCAAATATCTTCACTATGAAGAATGTGTATATTGATCAGTTCATGGACTTGGCTACAAGGTCAATTATGTGATTATTGGACCCCTTATCCTTGTTGCATCAGCTACCCTATTGAGTCATGCTTGAATATACCCTGCTACCCTATGTGATTATTGGATCCCTTATCCTTGTTACACCATTAAGTTGTTTTGGTGCAATTGGGAGATTTGAACCCATCTACAATCTTATGAGTGTTCTTCATTACATTAAAACCTCGCCTATTTAAGCTACAAAAGTGACAAAAATAACACATGCTACAAGATTCTAATTGTGAGTCAAATAGACTACAAAAGTGGCAAAAATAACATAAACTAAGGAGAAGTCAACATTGACATTAACGATAGTCTATAGATATTAAAAATACATTGATCCATTAAGGGAGTTTAGTTATATGCTAGAAAGTGGTTGGATCAGTTATAACCATGCCCTATTATTATAATAGTGGCCAAATCAATGCTCCAAACAAGAAGTGGAGGGCATAAGGGAATAATTATAGGGTATATATCAATAAGGGAACAATAGCAGGTAATTGACAATAGTTGCATGTATTTTGGAGTATTTTTTAGCAACATATAAAGGAGTTATAAAAGGTCATCATGTCTTCCACACAACACCTTGTAAAATTTTTATTAATCAAACAAGCACATGGACTTTTTCTAGTGCCAAAATGGAGGCAACTAGATCAAACAAAGAGATTTTAGTATTTTATCACTTGCTATATATACTCACTATGTTTGATGTTGAGAATATATTACACCATCCTTCAGTAAATCTTGAGTTATAGAAAACTTTGGTAAGTATTGTAACTTTTGAAAGTTTTTTCTACCAAAATATTGTATGGTGACTAAAAAAAGTTCTTTGAGGCTAAAACATATGTAATATTTTATTTCTCAAGAGAAGTCCAGTCATTTCATACTTAGCCTTAGGTGCTAAGTTGGTTTGGAGAATCAGAATTTAGCCTTAGGTGCTAAGTTGGTTTGGAAATTATATGACAAGCCTAGCTCATTATGGGCACATATTATGTTTGCCAAATATTTAAATAATGGACCGAGAGAGTACATTTTCAAAGTCTCAAATTTGGCTTCGAGTTCTGTTATTTGGAATTTCCTTTGTAAATGTAGATTAGTTATTTTGCCTCATCTCTCATGGATTGTTCATAATGGTAGAAAGGTTATATTCTGGGATGAAGTATGGAATGGACACACACCTTTGGTGAATATTAGGGATTGGTCTCCTCTGATCACTGATATTGGGGTGTTTTTGTAGCAGATTATTTTGAAATTGTGACTAGTGTACCCCTTAAGCTAGCTAGATGGAAGTCGATTGATTTCTTAGATGTTGATCAAAGCATGAAATTAGATTTTGAGAAGATTTTGGGGGATAGAATTGTATTTCTTTATGATTCTGAGGATGAAATTATTTGGACAAAGAATATTTCTGGTAAGTACACTGTTAAAGATGGTTACAACTCTCTTATGGTTGCTAAAGATTTATCTTCTTGGCCTTATAAGTTGTTTTGGCATTTGGCTTGTCTTCCTAAAGCTAGAGCCTTTGCTTGGTTGGCAGTTCAGGACAGAGTCCTTACAGGTATGAGACTAGATAGGCTTGGTATTACTGTTGTTTTCCCTTGTGTCCTTTGTAACAAAAATTTGGAATTTTCTTCACACTTGTTCCTACATTGTGATTATGCTTATGAATGTTGGCAGTGGTTGTTTGAGAAGTTAAATATATCCTTTGTTATTGGTAAGGATCTCATTTCCAAATTTAGATCTTGGCCCTTTATGTTTGCCTCATCTTTTTATGCATGCCTTTGGATTATATCTCCATCTATTGTGATTTGGAATGTTTGGCTAGAGAGAAACAACAAGATATTTAAAAAAATAAGGTCTCTTGTGTCTGAGGTTCTATTAAAAATTGAGTCTTCAATCTCTAAGTTGCTTTGTCATTTATTTATAGGAATTTGGAAAATCTTACTTCTTTTTCGCACTGGGATAGTAGAGTTACTAGAGTTTGGAAGCTGCTGTCAGTTTTACCCTCTCATGGTTCAATTTTAAAAAAGAATGATGCAGTAGGTAAGAGATGCTCTACTAGATGGAAACCTCCTCCACAAGGGCACTTTAAACTAAATTTTGATGGGGCCTCTCGTGGTAACCCTGGGCCAGCTGGGGTAGGCATGGTAATTTATGATCACAATGCAAATTTTATTCGAGCTAAGTGTCATGCTATTGGTTTTAAAACTAACAATTATGTGGAATTTCATGCTTTATCTTTTGGATTGGATATGAAAATCTCTTTGGGAATTAAGGACTTAATAATTGAAGGTGATTCTATGGTGATTATTCAATGTGTTATGAAAAAGAAATCAAATTGTTGGAATTTGCAGTATATACTTGATCCCATTTTATAAAAGTTAGAATTGTTTGAATCTTTCCTGGTATCCCATTGTTATAGAGAAGTTAATAAGATTGCAGATTATTTGGCAAATTTAGCCATTGATAGAAATGCTAATTAGTGAGAGGTAGGTTTTGTGGAAATTCCTTCTAGGGTATGGGAAGGTTTTCAGCAATGGTCATATGATTTTCTTGAGTAATGTTGATGTAAAATTTTATGATGATAATTATTCACGCTTTCCCCTTTCATTTCAAGTATTCATGTTCATTGTCTAGAGGAGAGTTCGAGCTCATGGTATTTGATACAATAGTGTTTTTCCAAAGATTTTTTGATACTTTCTTTTTTGGCAGGGAGGTTTTTGGCACAGGGCTTTGGAAAATTTTGTCTTCTTCCATTGATAGCAGCTATGGAGTCTACATTTGAAAATTATCTGATGGTTTTTTTTTTGGCAAATTGTCATATGGGCTCTATGCAAAACTGATATTGTATGTGTTGTGACCATATTTTGTATGTGGTTTTGGGTGGAGTGTATAAATTGATCCATTAGATACTATAGGTTTATTTTATGAGTTGTGACCGAAGGTTTTCTTCCCAAGGTTCTTTCCTCTGGTATGCTCTTTGAATCTCGTGTAAAAAATAAAAAATATTAATAAAAAAGTTTAGTGGAATAATCCACTTTTATTAAAAAATATATATATAATTTCAATGATTTTTTTTCTTAGGTAATAATATATTGTGTTCAAGAAAATGATTTATGAATGTTATTGTGTTTTCTTATGTAAAATCATAATCTATGTCTTGTTCTAGCACCTATAGGCAAAAAATGTATATTTGATGAAACTTGTAAGCTTTATAATGATTTGCAAATAGTTATTTAGGTGTGAAAATGTCCCTTCTCCTTCAATAAATTTTGAAAATTCTTACATCCTTGCAAAATATTGGTGTATTAGTGTGTTCAAATACTTGACTTGTGTAAAACTGGGTTGATTATTGATGCATTGTGACTCCAAAATAGTAGTATGGGTCAAAACGAATATTTGGTGCATCACCCATTAGATGTTAGTCCTTGTCATAAGTAAATTTATCTCCATTTTGTCAGTGAAAAGTAGTAGTAATAGTGATAGATCCAAAGGAATCAACCTTCTTTGGAGATTCAATCAAACCTACAATAAACCCACAAGTCGAGAAGTTTTTTATTTCTCACCAAATAGCTGAGTGGAAAACTCAGTAAGGGTGCATTTTCATGTGATAATAGCAAGAAAAACCAGTTGGTTCCCTTTTTTTTAGATTTCAAAAGTACCAAGTGAATCAACCAAACTTCTTGTTCTAGCTTAAGAGTGTTATCTTCATAATTTATTCAATCACCATAGTAGTGACAACTCTACTTCATCGCTTATGCTTCCACTCAATGTTTGTAATCTTCCAAGGTCAAGGTCCCCCTTAGAACTAGACCTATGTCTCGAGGGTTCATTTTTTTATGATCCTACCTATGTATCCTCTTGTGGGAGATCAAAGGATTTGTAGTTTGGCCTTGAATATTAAAGGGAGTTCATTTTATTTTCTCATATGAGATCTTTGATTTTTCTTTAAACTCTATCAATTAATTAATGTAGTTTGTTAATTTTGTCCCATTACAATAGAAGGTAACCATTGGCCATTAGGTAGTGTACAAAAATACAAAATTAGATAGGGGTCATATCCCTCCACAATTCTCCAATTCCATATAGTGAATCGAGTGCCCATCACATATTCACAAGGTGGATAGCTTATACATATCACATATACATAATGACTAGCTCCAGTATGTATCATATACAAAATGACTAGCTCTAGTATACATCACATATAGACTATGACTAGCTCCATTGTGCATCATATACATAATGAGAGATTTACACATACACAATGTCTAACTATCACTTGTCCATAGTCCATCCCAGATAAAAATAATGTCAATGCATTGCACACTACACCGTGGGTCACATTATTTTCCCCAATATTTAACACTAACAAGAAAGAGGGATCATGATTTAAATCATCCCATATTATAAATTAAGTATCCATCATTATCCCAACAAGGTCAATTATACCATTTCCACATTAAGATATGCCCAAAATTACACTATGAGCTTAGTCTAATTGTTACCTAGCCATTATTCATTAGAAATTTTCATCCTTATAGTCCATTGAATGGCTAAGAAAACAAGGTGGTCCATTATTAACATGCTACTAAACTTAAGACTAAATGCTACTAGTGGAAAACCATCCAACTCTTGAGTGTAAATTAGACATCTATTGTCAGTATGCCACTAGCCCCATGGTCTACATGCTCCTAGTGGATCTATCCAAGTCTCTAGAGTAACACACGGTATGCATTGTCAACATGTAGTTGGCTGCAAGACCCATATGCTCATGGCAAAATCCATATCACTATCTATGTGGTATGGGTAACAATCCCTTGGCATAATATGCTCCTTGACTATTATCAATATCTATCATGGATAAGCTTATCTCTCAATAGTTCATAGGATTACCATTGATAATTACTTTAGATGGAGAAAGGTAGCATACCTGTAAGCATTATAAATGGTAGCTATGTTCTTAAATTTAGAATAAGTAGATCATAATTGACTAATCTAGAGTAGGTACACAAATTCTTAGAGGTTTGGGATTAAATTTGACAAGTGTATAAAATCACTACAATCCAACACAAGTTGGCATCTACTCAATAAATCAACAACCCTACTATAAGGTATTCAACCCATTTACTTCATTCAACTTACTATTGTAAAATACATTATGTATTAAATATAAGTAATTAAGTTTTTGCATCTCTTTCATAACCATCTAATACCCATTTTGGCCTCATTTGAATCATAGTGAAGAGAGAAGGTCAAACCCACTAGGAAAAATCTCATAAATTGGGAGTTATACCCACTAGACCCTCTCCTTATGGACTTTCAGTAGACGAAGTGAGTTTTTTAGTTCATGACTTATTTTTGGCAACATACATCATGCAAAGTTTTGAAATAGAGAGTTGCTTTTTGAGAGATATTTTGGGCATTTGTGGCAGTTCTATTTTCAACATAGGGGTTCTTTTTCCATGCACTATCAGTTGGGGACCTATTTTCAACATTTGAGGCTATTTTTGGCAGGGTTTTGCATGATTTTTTTGGGCTATTTTGTGAAAATTCGCTAAAGGCTTTTTCTCATGCAACTTTTTCTATTTAGGGTTTTTGAAGGAGATGAGCTTCATGGGTTCTATATATTCTCCTCTCTCCTTTTTTCCCTCTAGTTCTTTCTTTTTTGCATACACATTTTTGCAAAAAAGCATTGTATCTCAACACTATACTCTTTTAGTTTTATAGTAGGATTGCTTTGATATTATAGAGTTTCATGTGTTTGCCTTGGTAAATGTTCATGTTCACTTGCAGATTTGATAGAGATTTATTGTGGTTTGATCTAGAAACCTTTGGATTTTTGTCTCTTTTATGTGCATGTATCCTTTCTTTTCATATAATCACAAGTTTTAGGTTGTGTAAAAGAGGTATTTGTTAATTTGGTTGTGAAACTGGTTTTCGTTCCAAGTACGATTTCATTAGCCTTCATAGGAAATATTTATGTGGCTTAAGAGTAAAATTATTTTGTGTGGACAAAGTTTCTGTCATATTTTTGTGGGTTTTTAGGCTATTATCATTGTAATTTTGTTGTATCACCTCCTAGTTTTGTTGCAATTTGTAGTATTTTTCAGATTATTTGTCACTCTTTTCTACATCAATCATTTAATTTTAGGAGGGATTCAAGGGAAACCGACCCATAACCCATAGATTCACCTTCAACTTGAGAAACCCACAGGCTCAAAGGTGTTTACATGTTTCATAGGATTGCTTGGTTTCACACTTAGCATCACGGGTATAATCCTTTGTGACAACAGGTACAAATGTGTATACCTATGATATTCCCTGGTTAACAAATCTGAAATCTGTTCACTATTGAGTGAACATTCTTCTTCTCTCATATCTTCCACTATCTCTTCCTCTTGATCTTCATTAGTACTGCCAACATCATTTAGTTGCAAATTAAAATACCCAAGGTTGTCATCTCCATCATTGCAATCTAAAGAAACAATGGATTTATCATTACAAATACTATTTTCATCATTTGGAGTTAAATCTCCAACAACCTTATCAAAGATGCAGTCAAAATTTGATTTAGCATTCACACTTTCTGAACACTCATCTCTATCATATATCTGATTCTTATGAGAACCATTTTGACTTGTACATTCATCTTCAATGGACTGATCACAAACCCCACACTCACTAATTTGAGAAACACTATCATATTCTGATATATCCCCATAAATTTTAGACATTACACCCTCATCACCAATTCTATGAACCTCAACATCTAATTCATTTTTTAGTATTAATCTTCTCAATAATATCAATCCAGTCAATAATTTTATTAATACTTGTTGGTTTTAAAGATTTTGACCACTGGATTGAACTGGGTTCATGTAAGCTTTCATAAATAAATCAATGCATATAGACTCCTTAGCTCTGAAATTACTGGGGATTTTCTTGGCTATAATTAAAAACCTTATAAACAATTCTCTTGGTGATTCATTTTTCAGTCTCCTTAGATTAAACAATGCATTGATATGCATCATAGCATCAACACTAACTACAAGTGGCCAAAACTGTATCTGGGGCTAATCACATGCAAGGCATTGAGATGAATTAATTAGGACAACATAACTACATTAATTTTGAAAAATAGATTCATCTGTCTCATTCTTTGACTACATACATAATGTATTTTTAGCTTCTGGGGTAAAAATAGATTGCATGTTTTTATCGAAATATCTCAGGAAAATCATCTTAAGATTATCCCAAGAAAATACACTTTCAAAGGGCAAGCTACTAATCCATTAACTTGCATCATCCTCAAGAGATCTTACAAATAAATTCATGTATGCATCCGCTGCACAAATCTAATTATCTTCCATGAAATCATAAAATAATTGTACATGCTTACTAGCTAACTCATATTCCATCCCATAAAACTTAGGCACATACCTCTTTAACTTAACAGGGAAAGGATAACTCTAGACCTGACTGAAATTCAGAGGGTTATAATTTTCTAAGGTACATACTCTTCTTTGTAGACATGACTGAGAATTCTAAAATGACATTACATTACTAGGAATCATACATGGAACACTACATTGATGATACATCTCTACTTGTGCTTACACAAGTTCATTACATCAACATATGAAATTACTAACTCAGAAGTATAATATTCAACATGCTTCTCACAAATTAGCTAACTGAAATTTGCATTAAAAAAGCATGTAAAACTACCACTAACAATTTCTTTGCTTAATGACATTCTTCACCTAATAAGGAACATGATTTGAGCTTTATACAAGAATACCTGGATATGCAGCAGCTATTGCTTTCTTTCTTGGATACAAATTTGAAGATCCTCTTCACATCTCAAGTTCTTTTTTCACAGACTCGCCATCTCCTTACAGAGGAAAATTTTTAAACAGCTCGAAGTTGTTCAAAACACATCTTCATTTTGGGTTTTTCCCAATAGAAGACTCACACGTTCTTCTTTAAATCAGCTACAAATAGGAATTTCTCTTGGCTGAAAATTCCAAATCTGAAATAAATTTCAGATTTCTAAACATTTCTTGACTCTTTACCCACAAGATTTCTAACATTAATCCCTGTTGGCTTGATGATGATGATATTTTTGTAATAGGTTGATTGATGACTTTATTTGTGTTTCCATTGATACAAACCATGTTTTGTTAGTCATCTAAGTCATCTAGACCAACCGGTATAGCCTAACTGGTAGTGGAATTTGTTAGACAACAAAATTGCTAAGTTGTTGTCAACTGGTAAGGAGGAACAAATCGATGATCAAGCAACTGGTATGGACGATTGGAGAAGATTTAGATGTTATGGTTTAGAACATATGTTTATGAAATTGGTATGAGTCTTTGATTGGAACCATATTAGCAGATTCAACGTATTGAGCGAGTTATGATCGGAAGAACAATTATAGTCAAGAAGAATAGAGAACTGGTAAAGTATAATTACTTTGATCGGTAATCGATAGAATTATTTTTATGTTTTTGAGTTATGTTTTGTTTGGCTGACATGAGAAAAGTATAAAGAGCAGGAAAATATAAAAGGTGAATAGATTCATTGAATCTAGGGAATTGTTCCAAGGTTCTTATCTGACTTAACAGAGTTCTTTATAAGGTGATTTATGTTGTATGATTTCATGTATCAAGAGTGAGAATATTATTGTGTAGTGGAAGAAGTTAGGGTTTGATGTTTAGTCAGTGATAGAAGAAGAGTAGAAGTGGATCTAATCAGGCACAAAGGTGCTAACATTAGATCATATGAACTTGTTTTCTTCCTAACAGTTGTAGCAACAAAACCCTCTAACAAGGTCAGTCCTAACAAGGCGCGATAGGATCCTGACAAGTCCAAAGGTGAAATCCTCTAACAAGCTGATACATTAGCTTGTGTTTTGAAATCCATTAACCGAGTAGCTCCCAACAAGGTTGGGTCCTAACATGACTTATTGTATAGCTCTTAACCAAGATAAACACTCTTAACTAGGTGTACCCCTAATAGGGTGTTGTATGGCCTTAATCAGTCAGATCTCTATACAATAGATAGTTGATCTTTGTGGGTACTAATTACCACCATGGTTTTTACCAGTTGGTTTTCCACATGAAAAATCATTGTGTTATGGTTTGCATGCTTTGTTGGATGTTTTCTTATGTGGTTATATATCTTGCATGCATATGATTTTCAAGTTGGTGAAAGTTGTTTTTAGATCTATTAAGTTTTTTCTTGCACTGATTCACCCCCCCTCTCAGTGCCTTATAATTTTATCAATTGGTATCAGAGCCTAATTCCCTTAAGCCTTAACTGCTTGGGAAGGATCTATAAGGATAACATGGGGAAGGTTCAATGAGTTACAAATAATTTTCACACAAGCTTGGAGAATCTGAAGAAGCCCTTGGTGAACTAAAGGTCAAGTACAACGCTTCATTGGCTAAGAGAAAAGAGTTGGCTGAGCAGTTGTTGGAACTCAATGAAAATAGTTCATCTGAGGAAGCAAACATTGATGCCTTGGTTAATGAGGTGGAAAATTTGAATGATGACAAGATAAATTTGAGGAGAGGGTTTGAAGCCCTTACCATCAAGATGAGCCAAGAGTTGGAAGCCAAGAGGTTAGCTGAAGAAAAAATAAGAGATCAGGAGCATGAGATCATTAAGGTAAACTAGGAGATTGGTAACCTTCATGTACATCTTCGAGAGGAAAGAGAGGAAAAAGAGGAAATAAAAGCTGATCTAAACATGGATATGTCTCTTAGATAAAGTCTTATGAAGAATAATGAGGAGCTTACCAAGGAGTTGGCTGATGCAAATGAGTTATTAGCTAAATTGAACAAGAGCACTGTTATGCTTCATGAGTAGATTCAAACACAAAGGTAGCAAGGAGATACACATGGCTTGGGATACACAACCTTGGAACAAGGAGAGCCATCTAGTACCAAGGACATAATGCATGAAGCCAAATCTACACCAAAGACCAAGGATCACCAGTAAGAGAATCTACAAACTAGTATGTTTTACTGTCATAAGGTAGGTAATATTGCAAATGTTGGTAGAAGTAGATCCAGTACTTTTGATGGATATAGACCTAATGCATATGAAGGATATATGCCTAGTAATTTTGATGGATATTACTTCATGCAACAAGTATGGAAGTAGAGATATTAAGTGTAGGTCAAGAATAAACAATCAAAGATCTTACATGAATCAGAGGTCTAATGGTGAATGGAAGAGATCTTACAATGACCGGAGAAACCCTACTTGGTAGAGACCTTATGTGAACCTATCTAATCCACATGAAATGGAGAATAGATGGAATGTGACATGTTCAATTTGTCACAACTATGGTCATGTAGCTATGAATTGTCAGAGAAGAACTAATAGAGGTAATGTTGGACCCTAGAGAGCCTCTAAAATGACATGTTTCCATTGTCACAAACAGGGACATATTGCAAGGTTTTGTAGAGCTAGAATGAACCAACTAGTTAATCAGTATGTTGACTGGAAAGGAAAGAAGAAGGTAGATGTGGAAGAAACCATAAGTGAGATGAATAAGATTTGGAGGAAGAAAAGTGAGGATAAACCATCAGAGGACTCCAATTCTTCACCTAGTGTGGATAATCCCTCACCAGAAAACTAAGCTACGTATGAAGCTTAGGGGGAGCATATTGTTAGATCCATTTCTAGACCCCTAAATTATGTGCGATAAGTCAAATCTACATACTTTTATTTAATGTAATGTTATAAAGTGATTTTGTGATGAAAATGGTAAATTGGATGTGGTATGTAAACTGGTAGAAAGTTAAAGGGTTGAATAGTGATTAGGGTATGTTCAACTGGTTTTGCATTAAATGCAATTGGCAAAAGAGAAATAAAAAGGTGTTTACAATCTCATTTCTCACCTACAATTTTTGAGAGCATATTTGGAGAGCGACAGAAACATAGAAGAGAATTTTATTGCTACTTTGGCAAAGTTGACAACAGAATGTGAAGATCTATGGAAAAGTGAATCGGTGGAAGAGCATTCAGATCGGAAACCCCAGTTGCAAAGAAGTTGAAAGGTATTTATTTGAGAATCTGATTCTGTGTTTGAATTTTCATGATGGATACAACACATATTGTTGATGTTACTGAAAGACCTTGACCAAAGTTTAAGAGACATCCTCATAAGTCCATAAAGACAGATCTATTTGTAGCCCTATCCAGTGTACCCTATGGAGTCTTGCATCTTGAAGACATCAGATCATACATTCATTGCAAACTAGAAGATTTGGGCACATTTTCCATCTTTGATCAATACTTATTACTGTGTGATAAACAAGGAGTGATGAAGGATGAATTCAAAAGGGTAACTGATAAAGGTTTTCATCATGCTTCAAACTTTATAGATGATTTTGAAGAAGAGCATGTGAGATATGTTTTAAGCAAGATTCACAATCAGTTTATGTGGTTAGATTGACCACACAAGATCAAAAAAGAGGCTATCCATGTTCTCATTGGATTATGGGCAACTGGTGAAGTTCCTATTTTAAGATCAATCTTCAAGGATGAGGTTATCCGACTAACAAAGTTGAAGTGGGATGGTCGTTCTATGATGGTAAATGATATTAAAGATCTAGAAGTGAAGTTTGCATCCATGGTCATCGGCTATACAGTATACCATTTGAGCCAAATTAATAACATTCTTGGAGGTACTATCCACATAGCTTACTGGATGTTGAAAGAGAATGTTGATTATGATCTAGCTGAAGCCTTGAGAGAACAATTGATATTGAATCTTGAATTAATCAAGAAGGACAAGCGACAGAAATTCAAGTTTGGTCAATTGATTATTGGATTGTTTTTCTATTTCCAAAATTTCTTTCTCATTATAGGTGATATTCAATGGTCTGTGGATACATCAGCAATGTTGCTAATAAAGAACAACATTAAGATGCTTGGAAATGATTTTACAAAGACTATTTGGGGATACTTCAAGGATTTTCAGAAGAAAATGCATGTCAGAGAAAGGATACCAGAGCATGTAGTGAAAAGGTATGAAGACTCTATCTATTTTATGATTGATACTGATACATGTCAGATGGAGGTCGTAGATCCAAGAAATTCATGGGTCATGTCTATGGGGTATGAGGTAGGAGAAGATATGTTGACTGTTTATGTTGATCACTTCCTATCTAAACCGGTAGATCCTAATGTACTTAGGTTTGGAACATTTTGATAGACTTATAAACCACTAAGAGGGGGGAGTGAATCAGTGATAGCAAAAACATTACCACTTTAAACATAGACTGGTAAAGACAATTAACCTGTTTACTTAATACTATGCATTCAATCCAAAATGATATTAAATCATCCACAACAAGTAAAACATCCACCATAACACAAGTGTTTATACGTGGAAAACCCAAGTGGGAAAAAACACGGTGAGAAGGGACTCACAAGTTAACTTTCTGCAGAAATAGGTAACTGACTATTTGAGGTCTACAAAGTAATCTGCTACGAGAAAATCCTGTTAAAGATCCCAAAGTCTTGTAAGGAGCTATACCTTGTTAAAGGTAGTACCCTATTAGGAGTAACCCCAGTAGAGGATTTCAAAACCCAAACTAATGGATCACCTAATTAGAGGATTTGTACAATGAAGCTTGTTAGAGCTTACCCGGTTAGGGGATTTAACTATTGTAGTGATTAGAAAATAATAGGTGGTGTGATCTAGAAATAGCACATCTTGCTTGTATAGATCCTCTTCTACTCACTCAATACTGCATCACTGACATACTCTGCAACTCCTTTAATAAATCACATCAATTTATCACTTGTATCTCACATCATGAAAATAGTTCATCACAATGTCATTATATAGACATTAGATTTCATGTCAGCTCAGGAACCTCGTCACAATTTCCTAGGTGAAATGTATCTAGACAATCTTGCATAACACATCACAGATTGCCACCAAATCTATCAGTTAGGGATAACTCATCACGACTGGTGATAACTCATCACACAATCAATGAAACTATTTGGAACACTGATACCGATTAAGAGATAACCTCTTCCAACTCATAGATTGATTGTCCTCCATTTACTTCCTTGTCAATCTCCATTGAATCTCCAAGTTGGTGTCATGTCATTCCTGCAAATACCAATTGTCTACATATATTGGCTAGACACCTTCAAACTAATTGGACTTCTCTATACAAATGATACTACCAATTTGCATTATAAAGACTTAGGAGTAGTATCAGTTTGTCTTAACTAAGATGACTAAGGCAATGTGAACATATGTATGTGTGTACATGTGCCATCAATGACAACACATAAAGTCATCTATTACAAAAATCATCATCAAGCCAACACAGTTAAGGAGAAATCAATGAAGATACATCTTGAATTGCCCACACCAGTAATGTTGAACATAGAGTATCACTGAGAGGGGGGGTGAATCAATGGTTTCTAAACTTTTTTGACTTTTAAAGAAACTTCAAAATACTGGTTATTATCTCAAGCACCAAACTATCAAACTAGTAAAGCAAAAAGGAAACTAAAGAGAACAATCACACAAATGCAACTCACAACACTAGGTATACGAGGAAAACCCAATATAGGAAAAACCTTGGTGATAAATGCTACTGGAGACTACTGCTCCAATCCAGCCTCACAAGTAAAATACTGGATTACAAAGATTTAGGGCACCAACCCCTTTTGTTTTAGGGCATCAACCCAAGGAGCACCAACCCCCACTCCAAGCTCCAACTTGGTAATGTATATATATTGAAATACAATTTAGATACAGTTAAGGCTTCTTGTTGCAAATGAATTCTGCAACTCTTTATCAAATATCTTACTGCCAATTGACAACCTTTTCTTCTGCACTAGATCTCACACTACCAATTGTGAGATCACTCTCTCTAATCCTTGTCCTCTCTTATCTCACTCTCTCTCTCTCTCTCTTATAGTCTCACAACACACTGTGTCACACTTGGATGTCATCTTGCTATATCACACCTCACCGATTTACTTAACTATTGGACCTACTACAGTAATACCAGTACTCAATCACTGTTGGTTAAAAATCTCTCATTGGTTTGCTTGCTCACTCACTCTACAACTTTCTTAGAATAAATTGTAACACAAAATGATCCTTTTATGCACTTAAGATGTCTTTTTTTTCTCTACCAGCATCCTCTTGCTTTGTTTCAAGCTCATATATTTAGCACCATAGTTTCCCACCAAGAATGCATTCAACCACTGTCATGTTAGGTTTTTCTTTTCAATCTCAATCCGTATCTTCTCTGATGAAATCTTCCTTTCAGAGATATGATTTTTTTGACAATGTTCAATCACCAACTGAACTTCACATTACAATGTGCATTTTCTAAATTTGGAGTTCTGCACTATGATTTTTTGCTTTCCTTTGTCACTCGCCATTAATGGATTTGTTGTTTCCTTCACCTAATAGGTACAAAGATCAAAGCTTCTTGAAAGATCAGTACAATTGCTTTTCCATCTTGCCTTCCTCGAGCCACAATCTTTTGGCATCCTTCATGACTTGCGGGTTCCTCATTAAAGTCGACCTGCATGCAGATTTGTTTCATCGATGCACACTCCACCAACCTGAGTAATACCTCCACCTGGCATCTAGCTATCATGCTTGTCGACATCCTCCTTTCCTTGGATTCCTATGTCGGTTTGACATACTTTGTCAACCCAGGTTGACTATCGGTTTAGTCTATGTTATCAGTATGACCATCAAACATCCCTTTTGTTCTGTTCACTAGCTATTGTGCCTTCATAACACACAAACAACCTTCATCCCGGTTTATGCCTTACCGGTAAGCCTTCTTTACCGATAGATGGCCCAAGTCATGTGCATCGGTAGCCTTCCTTATGTCTTCTCACTCTTATGTGTATTTCCATAATATTGGTCACCCCTTCTTACTTATTAGTGACCTTGCCAAATGGGTTGACATCAATGACAACTTAACGCCAAATTGCCAACAATCTCCCCCTTTGGCATTGATGTCAACTTATCACAAGACATTTCATACCAGTACATTTCTCCCCCTTTGACACAATGACAAAGGGTATTGTACACTCCTCCTTTGATCCATACTGAGCTCCCCCTTTGACTGCTATGAACTCCCCCTGAATCACATGAATCCTTCCTAGGAAGATGAAACAACTCCCAACTTGTGTCAGAGGTACTCAAATATGCTCAATGGTAATGGTTTGGTGAAAATGTTTGTTACTTGTTCATTGATAGGGACATAATCCATTCTTACCTCCTATCCTTCAACCTTCTCTCTGAGAAAATGATACTTGATAGCAATGTGCTTTGTTCTGGAATGCATCACAGGACTCTTTGCTATGTTGATTACACTCAAATTATCACACTAGATGAGAATAGGATCAGTGATGTCCACCTGGATGTCCTTGAGGGTCTTCTTCATCCAAAGCACCTAAGAGCAGCATGTAGTAGTAGCAATGTATTCTTCTTCAATAGTTGATAGAGAGACTGAGTCCTGCTTCTTTCTATGCCAGGAGACCAACCAATCACCTAGAAAGAATGCACCACCACTTGTTCTCTTCCGATCATCAACACAACCTATCCAATTGACAACACCATATGCTTCGAAGATAAAATCTCCTTGTTTAGGGTACCATAATACATAACTAAGTGTCCCTTTTAGGTATCTAAAGATTTTGCTTACAGCATTCATATGTGACTGCTTAGGTGCAGCTTGGAATCTTGCCACCATGCATACTATCTATACTATATCCTCTCTAGAAGCAGTTAGATACAATAGACTGCCTATCATGGATCTATACAAAGTCTGATCCACAACTGGTGATTCATCATTCTTGCTCAATTTACTTTGGGTCACCATGGGGGTACTTACCAGTTTACAATCCTCCAATTGGAATTTCTTCAACATTTCCTTACATACTTGAATTGTGAGATAAATATTCCCTTATCTTGTTGTAATATCTGCAAACCAAGGAAGTATGTTAATTCACCAAGCATTGACATCTCAAATTGTGACTGCATTTGATCAGCAAATTCTTTGCAGATGGTGTCCTTGTTGCCTCCAAAGATAATATCATCTACATACATAACCACAATGATCATGTGGTTCCCATCTTTCTTTATGTATAAATTGCTTTCAGTACTCCCCTTTTTGAATCCCTGCTCCTTCAGGTATTGATCTAATATTGAATACCATTCTTTAGGAGCTTACTTTAGACCATACAGGGCCTTCTTCAACTGGCACACAAATGTTTCATCATCATGTAGCAGAAACCCTTCCGGTTGCTCCATGTATACTTCTTCTTCTAAATTTCCATTTAGGAAGGTAGATTTTACATACATTTGATATACTTTATAACCCTTGTAGGTAGATAAGGCTAGAAACATTCTAATTGCTTCTAATATAGCTATTAGTGTAGATGTTTCTTCAAAGTCAATCCCCTCTACCTGAGAGTATCCTTTGCACACTACTCTAGATTTTTGCCTTACAATCTTACCTTCTTCATTCATCTTATTTTGGTAGACCCATTTTGTGCCAATGATGTTCTTGTCCTCCAGTCTAGGGACTAACTCCCAAGTCTTGTTCTTCTCAATTTGTTGCAGTTCTTCTTCCATGGCATCCATCCATTTTTGTCTTTTGTTGGCCTCATTGAATTTTTTAGGTTCTACTTCAGTCATGAGGTAGAAGTTGACTTGTTCATCATTCCGGGCAAGTCTTCTTCTAGTCTGCACACCATCACTCTTATTTCCTAGAATTTTCTCTTTCAGGTGATTCAACTACACATACCAGTTGGGAGCCTTCTTAGATGCTTCTTTTGGTTCATTGTCTAACTGAGCTTCATCACCTTCATCACCAGAATCATCATACCAATTAACCTGTGGTTGACATCCTTTGTGCATATCCTCATCATTTTTTACATGCACACTCTCAATGACTCTTCTTAGTCTTTTGTTGTAGTATTTGTAAGCTTTCCTGTTAGATGAGTAACCAAGGAAGATTCCTCCATCACTTCTAGAGTCAAAACTTCCTAGACCATCCATATCTCTCTTGATAAAGCACTTGCTTCCAAATACTTTGAAGTGTTTGATTGATGGCTTCCGGTCATACCATAACTCATAGGGTGTCATTCTGCTATTTTTTCTTAACTGGACCTTGTTCAAAGTATATGCAACAGTATGAACAACTTCCTTCCAATATGTGTCTCGTAGACTGGCCTCATTTAACATGGTTCTAGCCATCTCCTTAATTGTCTTGTTCTTTCTTTCTACATTACCATTTTGTTGTGGTGTCCTAGGAGCTGAGTATTTCCTTCTAATTCCATGTTTTTCACAATAATCTTCAAATTCATTTGATGTAAACTCTCCACCCTAGTCTTATCTTAGGCATTTTAATTTGCACCCACTTTCTTTCTCCACCATCTTCCTAAAGATCTTGAATCTGTCAAATGCTTGTGACTTATCTTGCAGGAAGGTGACCCATGTCATTCTTGAGTAATCATCAATAAAGAGTATAAAGTATCTTTCACCGACAAGTGCTCTTGTCCTAGTTGGACCACACATATCTATATGCATAATTTCAAGTGGTCTTGAGGTGTTGTGCTCTTTTTTCTTGAAGCTCACCTTAGTTTGCTTACCTTAAACACATTCATCACAAAATGTGCTTATCGGTTTGATGATGGGTGGAATATTCCTCACACACCCCTTTCTGCTCATTGAAAATAGATTATCAAAATTTATGTGGTCTAATCTCCGGTGCCATAACCAACTTTCATCAACCTGTCCTAACATGCATTGGGACTCATAGCATTCTTTCAGATTATAAACATTACCATCTATTCTATTTCATTCTACCACAACCTGACTGAAACTGTCTTTCTTTATATGGCAACTAATTAAGTTAAAGGTGAATTTATAACCTTTTTCACATATCTAACTCATGCTCAATAGATTGTGCTTTAAGCCTTCCACATAATATACATCATGTGCGTTCAATTTTCCATCAATACTTAGAGTGCCTTTTCCCTTTATTTTGATGGATGAGTTGTCTCCAAATCTTACTGAACCACCATTCTAGTCTTCAAGTTTGATGAATTTCTTTTTGTGACCAGTCATGTGGTTGGAGAAACCACTATCTACAACCCATAGATTTTTCCTTTCAGCATTTAAGGCAGTTTGCACTATGAGACTTGATTTTGCCTTTACCTTTTCTTTCTCAACCTATACCTGTTTGGTTTCCTTATTTTTATCAACTATTATATTGTGCTCAAGTTTAGTTACCAGTTCTTGATTAGGATTTGTCTTTTTCTGCTTGATCTTCCTATTTTTACACAACCTTTGTATGTGTCTAAACTTTTGACAGTTATAGCATTTCACATTTTTGTTTAAAGATAAATCCTTAAAATTATTGTAGGGCACTGGTTTATTCTTCTTACATTCAAAACTCTTATGACCATATCCATTGCACTAATAATAGACAACATTCATATCCCAGAGTCAATTAAATGGATATCTACTTTCATAACTCATAGAGGGCTTATTGATTAATCTATAGTCAGCTATTCTATGCCCAATTTTGTTACACCGGTAACAATAACCATGAAAGTTTGCAACATACTGGTTAAGTTGCCTTGGTCTTGCAAGGGACTGCCTCATTGGGGGTATTCCCTTCATGTTGTTAATTTCAGTGAATCCTTCATGGTCAACACTTGCATCTCTCCTTGGATCTGCATGTCAGTACAAAGAGTGCGACCTCCGGTTCATTACTTGTGTATATCAGTTTGTGTGGAGATTTCCAATAGTATCTGCATATGTCTTTTTATCAGTATCCTTGCCTACAGTGAATGTCTTCTTTTCTTCACCTTCATTTGAAGAGGTGAACTTTATTTCTTTGCCGGATGTATCTTTTTTGGTTGAAATTTGACCTTCTTCAAATCCTAAGCCACCGGTGTCTTTGGATTTCTTTTGTTTGCTCAACATCTTTTCTAAGGCTTCGATGTTGCCCTCATATTTTCTCCTTACTTTTATTTCTTCCTTACTTTCTTCAAGCTCCTTTTTGAGCTTCACTATTTCTACTTCCAAATATTGATGCTCATTTTTCTTCTTTGTTAGATTAGAGGATGTAACCTCACATATCCTTGTGGTTTCTTCCAGCTGCAATTTCAAGTTAGATATAACTTGACTGGATTCATCCAAGGGATTGCTTCAAGAGACCTTGTTCATCCACTACAACAAGCTTGACCTTTTTGAGTTCTCTTCTTGTTTTACTCAATTCCTCAAGAGCACTGATACTTAGCTTCTAAATCCACTTCAGCTTCCATATCCTCCTCTTCCTCATCTTCATCAACTAGTTCATCAAGTGCCATAAAGAGATTGAATTTTCTGTCATTCTCATAGTAATCATCTTCTGATGCATTTTCTTCATCTGTTGTATCATCATCAATAGTATATAGGTTGTTATGATTATGGAAGCCTCTCCTTCCTTGCCGGTAGACATTTCTTTCTCTAACTTTGCCAGCAAATTTGCTGAACTCTCTTAATTCATCTCCACCGATTTCTTTATAGGGACATTTTACAGCAAATTGTTCGACCTTACCATAGTTAAAAAATTTAAGTGGTAGCTTTCCTTTATATTGTTCATATCCTCTTTTGAGCTTCTTTACAAATTTTTCTACCTCTGCATTTGAGTCTTCACTAGATTATTTATTAGTAGCTACTTCTTTGCCCTTTTTGGTGGTGTTGAACACTGCTTCTTTCCTTAAGGAAGTATCATTGCTTCTCATTTCATAGGCTGTTAGTGAGCCAAATAGCTCATCCATTGTAAAAGTCTTTAGGTCCTTGGCTTCTTCTATGGCAGACACCTTAGTATCATACTTCAGTGTGAGAGATCTAAGTAACTTCTTGACAAGAATCTCATCTGTAAATTCTACTCCAAGTCCTCTGATGGTGTTCACAGTTTCATCAAATCTATGAAGGTAGTCTGCAATCTTTTCATCATCTTTCATCTTGATGCCTTCAAGTTGGCGCCTTAGTGCTTGAAGCTTGGCTTCTTTGAAATTTTCATCTCCTTCAAATAACCTCTATAATTTATCCCAAGTCTCCTTGGCTGATGCATAGTGCATGACTTTGACAAACTCATTATCAGACAACCTGCTCAAGATAGCATGTTTAGCCTTTGCATTATTCTCATACTCCTTTTGGCATCCAGATCAGTGGGAGGAACACTAGGAACAACATACCCATTCTTGATAGACATCCACACATCAAAACCAAGGGAGGAAATATAGGTCTCCATTCTTCTGCTCCAGAAGGCATAGTTGGATCCATCAAACATGGGGGATTTTGAGGAAGTAGACTCATTTCTTTCCATTGTGTTCTAAGTCCAGAATCTCTAACCAAGGTTTAAAAATAACCGAGAACCTACGCTTTGATACCAATTGTTGAACATGGAGTATCACTGAGAGGGGGGGTGAATCAGTGGTTTCTAAACTTTTTGACATTTAAGGCAACTTTAGAATACCGGTTATTATCTCAAGCCCCAAACTATCAAAATGGTAAAGCAAAAAGGAAACTAAAGAGAACAATCACACAAATGAAACTCACAACACCAGATATATGAGGAAAACCCAATATGGGAAAAACCTTGGTGAGAAATACTACTAGAGACTACTGCTCCAATCCAACCTCACAAGTAAAACATTGCATTACAAAGATTTAGGGCACCAACCCAAGGAGCACCAACCCATTCTATTTTAGGGCATCTACCCAAGGAGCACCAACCCCTGCTCCAAGCTCCAACTTGGCGATGTATATATATTGAAATACAATTTATATATAGTTAAGGCTTCTTGTTGCAAATGAATTCTGCAACTCTTGATCAAATATCTTACTACCAGTTGACAGTCTTTTCTTCTACACTAGATCTCACACTACCAATTGCAAAATCAATCTCTCTAATCCTTGGCCTCTCTTATCTCACTCTCTCTCTCTCTCTCACACAGTCTCACAACATAGTGTGTCACACTTGGATGCTATCTTTCTCTATCACACCTCACCAATTTACTTAACTATTGGACTAGCTACATTTATACTTGTACTCAATCACTGTCAGTTAAAAACCTCTCACTAGTTTTCTTGCTCACTCACTCTACAACCTTCTTAGAATAAATTCTAAGGAAAAATGATCCTTTTCTACACTTACGCTCTCTTTTCTCTTCTCTACCAGCATCCTCTTGCTTTGTTTTGAGCTCATATATTTATCACCATAGTTTTCTGTCAAGAATGCATTAAACCACTATCGTGTTAAGTTTTTCTTTTCAATCTCAATCCATATCTTCTCTGATGCAATCTACCTTTTAGAGATATGATATTTTTGACAATGTTCAATCACCAACTAAACTTCCCATTCCAATGTGTGTTTTCTAAATTTGGAGTTTTGCACCACACTTTTCTTCTTTCCTTTGTCACTCGCCATTAATGGATTTGTTGTTTCCTTCACCTAACAGGTACAAAGATCAAATATGTTAGGATTCCCACATATACTGACAGGGGAGGGTGAATCAGTATCTAACCGGTGAGTTGAATTTCTTAACTTAAAACATGTAGAACATATTATAACAGTGTATCGATATGCAAGAAATAATGCAATAAACAGAATTAAAAGCAACCACATGAAAAACACACCATAACACAATGATTTAACGAGGAAACCTGGTGTGGGAAAAACCTTGGTGGGATTTGTGGCCCACAATATTCACTTACTAGCCAATAAGAGAATATTACTGCTACAAGAGGGGCCTGCACATGCAGGAAGGCCAACTGCCTAGAGCTCACTGCTCAATGGGAAGTCTCACTGACTTACAATGATGGATTATATAAATCTAGTATCTTGTACTGCTTCAAAATAGCATCTATAATGCCAGATCCAGTACCAGTTTCTGCTCTGCTTCTTACATAAACCCTTAACCTATAATTCGCATAATAAGTCTGCCTTATTTCACCTAAATATAATCTTTTCACTTACTTACAAATTTTCTATAATGATCTCTCTTATATAAGAGTCATTTTATAATGATGCCAAGTCAGCTTACAAAGATTTTACAATAATAAACAAAATATAATATAACAAAAATCCTGTTGGCCTCTGTGCCAGTATGCTACTTTTCTCTGCCAATGCCGATGGTCTGAGTGCCGGTGTAGAGTCTGATCTTGCTAGTGCCAGTGTAATGCCTTGTCAGTGCCATAGGATTGTAAGGTTGCCATCAATGAAAAAACCTTCAATCACCTACAATGTCTCATTGGAGTGTGTATATGCCAACAATCTCCCCCTTTGGCATTGATGGCAACACTCATGAGAAAATTCAAAAGTGTATCCAAAACTTGTAATCCAAAAATGTTTCCAAAAATTCAAAGGTTGCCAAGATGTTAGTAGAGTTGTAGTCTCACTCAACCTTGTAACTAGGTGGTTACAATTTGAAAAAGATCTACCAAAATCAAGTTTATACTTTCCATAAACTTCTTTCTATCCTTTATTGTCGTCTCTATTCTTTGAACTGTACCTGTGAGGTGCTGCATATGCTCTATCGGTGCTCTCTATCCTTGTACTAGTGCCTTAGATATTTCCTTCCGTAATGATGCTAGATAGTCCAATCTTGGACTCAGTCTTAGTCTCAAATGCTTTGCCTTATTTACTATTCTCTCCTTTTCTCTTTCTAACTTAAGTAATTCTTCCTCAAAACTTGTTATCCTTTTCTCAAAAACTAATAATGGATCAGGTGAGTTAACAAAATTGTCTGCAAGTTTATTGATTTCATCATGTACCTTGCTCATTTTATTATCTATGTCTACTGTCAAAAAGTTTGTCTTGCAAGTATCTTTGTATAGAGTTTTAAATTCCTTTAATAAGTTACATAGTTTTGATAGAAGTGTGTCAAATTCCCTAGTACACTTCTTTATCTGATCTTCAAAGAATTTTTGCTTTTCAATTTCTAACTTATCATTCAATGTCTCTTCCTTTATTTGCTCAATAGTCATTGTGTTCTCAGTGATGTATTTACACAAAGTGTCAAGTTGTCTTAAATAATCCTTATTGTCTATGTTACAGTTAGGAGCTATCACCTTCAAAATTGGGATTGTGTCATCTATAGCTTTATAAGCCTCCGAACTACAATCTATTATCTTTTTTATGGAGTCCAAAAGTACTTTAGTTACATTTGTTGATTTGTAACCTGTTGAGGAGGAACCAACATTCTAAATTCCATTGGTGGAGGAAGTAACCAGGCTTGCAGTGACCTCTAGTAAGTCAGTCTGTGTTTCCATTTCTTTAAGCAATGGTTTTTGATCTTCTCCTATTGTCGGTGGTACCGTTTCCATGTGAACCTATTCCTGTTTTGAAGCCTATTGCTCTGCTTGTCTCTCTGTTTGTTGCTCTATTTTAGTCTCAATCTGAGTCTCTACCTATTTCTCTGTGTTATCAACTTCAACTTTCCTTTCAGTATTGTCAATGTTGTCAGTTGCCGATGGCTCACTAGCCATATCTGTCTTGTCAGTTGTTTCTTTGTCTATCACAATGTTGACCTTTTGTGTATCAACATCAACTGTGTATAGTACCTTAGGATTAGGATTTGTATCCTCTATGTCCATACTCTCATCTGTCAGTTGATCTTCAGTAGTTGTTACTGGTGATGTAATTTGAGGTGATGGGGATAAGTTATCTTTTACTTTGATGCTCAGAGGTCCACCAACCTTTCCTTTTCCTTTGTCTCTCTCCTTTTGGTATACCTTTATTGGTTTGGGGTTCTTGTACTCTTCCTATTTTTCTTTCTTAGCAAGAAACATGTCCCATGCATTTTTTGTTTCCTCTATTACTTCATTCACTCTTCCAACCATTAATGCAATATGCCAGTGTGCAGTAGAGAATATTGACCGATTGGCTTCTGCTATTAAGTCATCTATCTCCTTAGGTGAGTTTACTGGATAAACAACAAGTAAATTTTCAATTTTGATTTTCTTACCAATCTCTACAACAACTTGTCTTCTTGCTTCTAGTCTTTTGAATAATTCATCTGGTACATCATCTATTACTTCCATTAAGAACTTCTTATAGATGTCCATGTGTAAAATAACACTATTTTCAACTTGTTCTTTGTCATCTACTGACGGTGTATCATAGACCTTTCCTATGTTTTTGAGTTTCCCTTCCTCTGTGATTTCATCTAGCAATTTGTTTAGTCTTCTTCTTCTTTGGTGTCAACTTTTTCTTTGGTGTTGTCTTTCTAACCGGAGACCTCACTGCCTATTGTTTTTGTCTAGTTCTTCTAGGTGAAGGTGTGGATGCCGGTGAAGGATCCCTTTTCCTTACAACTCTTTTGAAAGTTGTAGGCATGTCACTCTCTGAAGAAGTATCTACTGATGATAGGTGAGTCTCAGGCTGTAGAGTTCCTAACTCATCCTCAGTGATACCGGTTCATTTTAATACATCTTCTTTAATAGCCTTAGCCTTTCTAGAACCTCTTCTCACAATTGCTTCAACCTTTTTCACTCTCTTCTTAGATTGAATTTGTTTTTCTATGGTCTCAACACTACCAGATACTTCTTCCTTTGGTTCATTTGGTTCTTCCAGAAGTGCTTTAGCATAAGTTTCAATTATATGATCATCAGTCTCATAACCCATCTTTGTTACCCAAATTGTTCTTGGGATGACTGCTTCCATCCAGATCTCATCCTTTTTTATTACAAAACATATATCATCCTTGTATTTGTTGACAATTTTCTGTGATAGTCTAATTCTTTTGTTCATCCTAACCTTTAGTGCTTGAAAATAGTCATGAATGTTCTTTTCTTTGTTTTCACCCATGTTGTTGAATAGGTTTTTTAACTATTTTCCTACCGATATATCAAATCCAAGGTTCTTACTGCCTATACCGGGAACCTGTTTGGTTATGTGTAGCATCAAGCATACAAGTAGATTTCCAAATCTAAAGGTTCCTTTCTTATCCTTCTTGATTTTTCCTAAGTTATCAATCAACTCATCTTTTAACCATTCACATACATCAATTTTTACATTGTCTTTAACCATGTCATAAGCACTTTTAATGCATAAACTAGAAACTGAGTTAAGTCTGTTTGCATGAGTTGCTTTGTACCCTAAAATCATGCTAACAAATCTCACATTTATATCAATCACATCATTAACTCTCAGAGACATTTTGTCTGATGTTGCACTAGTTAAGTTCATTACTAGGTCATTGGAGACCTTCTTAGTCTTGTCTAGTCTATTACCGGTGGAAGGTAACCCTGTTATTGCTTTCACAGCTTCCTTTGTTATTTTGTGTACTGAATCAAGCCAAAAGAATGAACCATGTACCCTTCTTAAAACTATCCTAATCACCTCCTTGGGATATTCAGGAATGCAGAGGATTTCAGTGAATCCTAGGGTTTCAATGATTTTATGTTCAGGTTTTACATTACTGGAATTGTCACATATAACAGCCTTATACATGCTTTTAATTTCTTCATCTCCTAATTCCTCTATGTTGCAATGAATATATATTCGGGGATCTTCTGTGAAAACAACTCCCTTTGGAATTTGGGAAAAAGCACCTAAATTGTCATCTTTCTTAGCTACCTTGGGAACTAGCCAAAATACGGGCCTAGGGCATTTTATAACGTCAACTACTATAGGGTTTTCTATGAATTCAAGTGCAAAGGAGGATGCCATGATGATAAATACCTTTTTCTGCCTTTGGATGGATTGATTGCCAAAGTGCTTTGCCTCTTTGCTCAAAATCCCTTAGCTCTGCAAATTTCGCACTCTTCGAATGTTTGAAATCTCGGTGAAGTGAAATGGAGCCAAAACCACAAATTTATAATGTTTATTTGCCATCTACCACATTTAATGTATGTCGGTTAAGTAGCCACTTAACATTGTCTTCCGGTATGGAAGTAATTTCCAACTTTTCACCATTAACCGAGGGAATTATAGCATATGTCTCATTGATTGCCAAACCCTCAAGAAAATTTTCTTCAATTTGATGAAGAGCTTCCTGCCAGTGGAGTATTACTCTGTCCTGCCGATGAAGCATCACTCTGTCCTGCCAGTGAATTGTTGATTGGTTCTACCGGTGGAGGAGTATTCCCAACAATATTTAGTTCGGACTTTCTAATCCATTGTTTTGAGAATTCTTGCTTAACCTCTTCAATTTTTTCTTTACCTTTCAAGCTAGAACTTTTGTTGTCTGTCGGTGATCCTTTACTTCTACAGAATTTTGCAATATGCCGAATCTTGTTACATGCATAACAAGTCACATTATTCTTCTGAATAGCTTTCCCATAACCTATGTCGGTTTGTGTTCTGCATTGGTTAGATAGGTGTCCAAATCTTCCACAAACATAACATCTCACATTCATTGTGCAATTTTCAGAGTTGTGACCAACTTTGTTGCATTTTGAACATTGACCGGTGGGTGTGTTGATATTCTGATAATTTCTAGATCTACATTCATTTTCTCTATGACCATACTTATTACAGTTAAAGCATTTTCCATTGAATTTATAAGCATTAGGTTGCCTTACCGATTTGCTATGATCTTATGTATTTGCAGTACCGGAGCTTTCACCAACTTCAAAGCCAATTCCAGAAGTGTCACCTTTAGGGTTTTGATTCTTCAGCAAGTTACCAAGTTCTTATGAGCTTTTCTTGAATTTTTCTTTATGTTGATTTGCAGTATCTAGTTCTCTTTCTAAGACTTCTTTCTACCTCATCAATTCATTGGAGTCATTCTGAGTGTGCATTAGATCTATCTTCAACAAATCATTTTCATAGCTAAGTCTTGTGTTTTCATTTGCAACATCACTTAGTCTTCTGGTCAAATCTTCTTCATTCTTCTTTCTATCTTCAATTTCTTTACAAAATCTCATAGTCATATCCTACATCTCATTCTTGTTGTCATGTTCTCTTGTTTCAGCTTGTTTATCATATCATTAAGAGTTTCTTTTTCATCAATCTCATTTTGCATGTTTTCACAAAGTTCTCTTCTCTTGTTTCTTGAAATAGTAAGATTTTCTTGAAGTGCCTGAATGATATCCTAGGCTGCCTTTAGATCATCTTGTAGTTTGATATTTTTCAATTTCTCTACATCATAGTCTGAAAGAGCTACTTCTAGTTGCTTCATCAGATTTTCCATATCTACCAATGTCAAGATCTTCCTCAAGTTGTTAGGCTTCTGAAATTAGAGGACCAAGCTCTGATACCAATTGTTAGGATTCCCACAGATACTAAGAGGGGAGGGTGAATCAGTATTTAACTAGTGAGTTGAATTTCTTAACTTAAAACATGTAGAACATATTATAATAGTGTATCGATATGCAAGAAATAATGCAATAAACAGAATTAAAAGCAACCACATGAAAAACACACCATAACACAATGATTTAACGAGGAAACCCAGTGTGGGAAAAACCTCGGTGGGATTTGTGACCCACAATATTCACTTACTAGCCAATAAGAGAATATTACTGCTACAAGAGGGGACTACATATGCAGGAAGGCCAATTTCCTAGAGCTCACTACTCAATGGGAAGTCTCACTGACTTAAAATGATGGATTATATAAATCTAGTATCTTGTACTGGTTCAAAATAGCATCTATAATGCCAAATCCAGTACCGGTTTCATCTCTACTTCTTACATATGCCCTTAACCTAGAATTTGCATAATAGGTCTGCCTTATTTTGCCTAAATACAATCTTGTCACTTACTTACAAATGTTCTATAATGATCTCTCTTATATAAGAGTCATTTTACAATGATACTAGGTCAGCTTACAAAGATTTTACAATAATTAACAAAATAATATAATAAAAATCTTGTCGGCCTCTGTGCCGGTATGCTTCCTTTCTCTACCAGTGTCAGTGGTCTAAGTGCCAGTGTAGAGTCTGATCTTGCTAGTGCCGGTGTAATGCCTTTTCAGTGCCATAAGATTGTAAGGCTGCCATCAATGACAAAACCTTCAATCACCTACAATGTCTCATTGGAGTGTGGATATGCCAACAAAATCTTCTTGCAAGATCAGTGTGATTGCTTTTCCAACTTTCCTTCCTCGAGCTGCAATCTTCGAGCATCCTCTGTGAATTGTGGGTTCCTCATTAAAGCCGACCTGCATGCATATTTATTTCATCAATGCACTACACTGACTTGTGCAATACCTCCACCTAGCATCCAGCTGTCATGCTTGTCGACATCCTCCTTTTCTTGGATTCCTATATCAGTTTGACATACTTTGTCGACCCAGGTTGACTACTGGTTTAGTCTATGTTACCGGTATGACCATCAAACATCCTTTATGTTCTGTTCACAATTGTTGTGCCTTCGTAACACATAAATAACCTTCATCCCCATAAGCCTTCTTTACCAGTAGATGACCTAAGTCATGTGTACCAATAGCCTTCCTTCTGTCTTCTCACTCTTATGTGTATTGCCATCATATTTGTCACCCCTTCTTACTTAACAGTGACCTTGCCAAACCACTTGACATCAATGACAACTTAATGCCAAATTGCCAATAGGTAATAGCCAAAAAGGGACCAGCAACAAGGTTGAAGAATTTGCAGTTGCACAAGGTTTCACAAAGGAGATGATTGATGAGGCTAGAACTAGATTTGAAGAAAAGAAGGCAGGAACCTATAGTGCACCCACCGATAGACAAACCCAGAGTGCAAATGTCAAGAAGGAGAAGCCCACTCCTCCTCCAAAGATACAAATCAGGAGAAAGGAAAAACAAGATGATCCTCAAACACCTAAAGCACCTAAAGATACAAGGAAAAGAAATAAAGAACAAGCACAAATTTTTTTTAAGGCTTTAATAGAGGAAGAAGCAGAGGAAACCAAATCAGAAGGAGGAAAGAAAGAATTGAGAGCAAGTGGAAAGAAATATAAAGTGGATGGTTCACCCACTATCAAATCAATTAAGCCACAGGTAACTAAACCTACTTCTCTTGAGAGCTTGCTGATGAATATAATAAATTATAGTGTATTGGTTGGTGTACATAAGTAATATAATCATTTTGATGAGGAAGAGCCAAAAAGAATTGAAGATTTAGTTGTTTGATTTATGAATCATTATAGCAAATAATTGATTAAATTACAAGGATAGATACCTGGTTCTTTGTATACAAAATTGGAAGCTAGATGGCAGACTTCTATTAGGTATGACAAAGAAATAATAAAGTATGTTCTTCTGCATTTACAACTGGACACCCCCAAGGAGGAAATATAGGGAATTCTTTTAGAATCAAAACTATTATTTTGAACCAAAAAGAGGTTAAATAGATTGCTTATTGGTGAGTCCCAGTCTGTGCAAGCTGAGACTGGGGTGGTTTTGAAAAAAAATTTAGGACTTGGAAAAGAAGAGGAACCATAGATGATAGAATCTTCTAAGGAAGAAGATATTTTTGAGGCACTGGTAATTGAAGGTGAACTACCAGATGTATTTGAAATTGATGAGATATTTACTCAAATAGAGAAAGAACCAGAAGGTGGTACTACATCATTTCCTATCGTCACTAAGAACAACCATTATTACCAAAAGTGATTCCAACTGGTAAAGATAAAGAGGAGATAGATACACAAGAGAATGCACAAATTGATGATGTACAAATTACAGAGCCACCAAAGAAAGATGAAGAAATGCAAAAAGTCACATATGAAAGTGTACAATAGATGTTGAGCAAACTAAAAAGTCATCGGAGAAGGCAGAAGAGAAGTAGAAAGAAGAAGAAAATGATCAAAAAATGACCTACTGGTCACTTACTTCAAAGACAATCATTGATGATGATGAAGATGATGATACTATGTCTATCCAAGGACCAATAAATATGGATATGTTGAGTCCAACATAATTCATGGAGATTGCATCTGCAATGCAATCCAAGGCCAAGAATAAGATAATGAAAGCTCAGAGGAGAGAAGCTCAAACCATATAGATTGCAGTTGATATATTTTATAGTCTGTTACTAGAGATTAACATTAATAGTCTCATAACTCCCATTGAAAAATTGGACCACTTGGTCACATTTGTAGGGGAGCAAATGAAGAGTCTTGGAGAGACTACTCTACACAATGTAGAGAAAGAATATGAAAAGAAAGGGATTGAGATGCTAATCAAGACAATTTACAAAGATAGAATAGATCTTAATGTGAATATGGACCAAATCAAAGAAGAATTGAAGAGTGGAGGTAAAATTCATTCTATAATCTGCATCTTTTCATTGTTCTTTGATTAAATTGACAAGAAGAGGAAGGAAGCTTAGCAGGAGCTAAATATTTTGAGTGAATCATTTGACCCATTATATGATTCAACAACAATTTTTGGTAGATTTTTTATAGTAGTACAACACAAGCTTAAGGCATATGAGGCTGAACAGGTTAAGAAGACTACTTCATTGCAGGAGTTACAGACTCATCTAGTCCCCAAATTAGAAATTTTGCAGAGAGGATACGAAGAGACAAAGGCAATTTTGACTACACCTAAAATGAGTACACTTGATGCTATGGAAGAGCTTGCATACTAGATCTGAACATACATTGAGATTACATCTACTCTTTTGGAGACATGGGAGAATGATTTGAAAGTCTTGAAGACTAATTTTACTGATGTTTTTCTCAAAATGTAATTGTAAACTTTTGAGCTCATACATTGGCAATGCAAATTTTGGTGTGTTGTATAATTTTTTCTTACCTTTGTCATTGCTATCAAAGGGGAGTAGTAAAAGTCAGTAAAAATTTTGTAATAGCATGTAATTACTAAGGGGGAGTTTTGTAGTAGAATCATGACTCAACTCAACTCATCATGTCTGTTGTCATGCATCATGATTGTTGTAATGTGACTTATACAAAAAATTTCCTAAGTGTTGCCATCAATGCCAAAGGGGGAAATTGTTGGCTTGATGATGATGATATTGTTGTAATAGGTTGATTGATGACTTTATTTGTGTTTTCATTGATGGAAACCATGTTTTTCTAGTCATCTAAGTCATCTAGACCAACTAGTATAGCCTAACTGGTAGTGGAATTTGTTAGACAACAAAACTGCTAAGTTGTTATCAACCAGTAAGCGGGAACAGAGTGATGATCAAGCAAATGGTATAGATGATTGGAGATGAGTTAGATGTTGTGGTTTGGAACATATGTTTATGACATTGGTATGAGTCTTTGATTGGAACTGCAGCAGTAGATTCAACGTATTGAGTGAGTTGTGATCGGAAGAACAATTACAGTCAGGAAGAACAGAGAACCAGTAAAGTAGAGTTACTTTGATCAGTAACCGATAGACTTATTGTTATGTTTTTGAGTTATGTTTTGTTTGGCTGACATGAGAAAAGTATAAAGAGAGGGAAAATGTAAAAAGTGACTAGATTCATTGAATCTAGGGAATTGTCCCAATGTTCTTAGCCGACTTAACAAAGTTCTTTATAAGGTGATGTAAGTTGTATGATTTCATGTATCAAGAGTGAGAATTTGATCATACGGTGGAAGAAGAAGTTAGGGTTTGATGTTTATTCAGTGATAGAAGTAGAGATGAAGCGGATCTAATCAAGAACATAGGTACTAACTTTAGATCAGTTGAACTTGTTGTCTTCCTAACAGTTGCAGCAAGAAAATCCTCTAACAAGGTCACTCCTAACAGGGTGCAGTAGGATCCTAACAAGTCTAAAGGTGAAATCCTCTAACAAGGTGACACGTTATCTTGTGTTTTAAAATCCCTTAACCGAGTAGCTCCTAATAGGGATGGGTCCTAATAGGCCTTATTGTATAGCTCTTAACTAGGCTATAACACTCTTAATTGGGTGTACCACTAACATAGTGTTGTATGACCTTAACCAACCAGATATCTATACTGTAGATAGTTAGTCTTGCTGCTTTGTTGGATGTTTTCTTATGTGGCTATATTTCTTGCATGTATATTGATTTTAAAGTGTGAAATTTGTTATCAGATCTATTAAGTTTTTGCTTGCACTGATTCACGCCCCCCCCCTCTCAGTGCCTTATAAGTTTATTAGTCCCTAGCGAAGTTGTCATTTTTGTTGGTTCCCCAAATCAACAAAATGCTAAGATCTAAAAGATAGCCAAACTTTATACTCAATCTTAACATCGGATTTGACTAATTAACAAGAAATAAGTAATTTCCTCTTCACTTCAAGCTCTGTAGAACCTAGGTGGGTAGACCTTGGCAATAATCTTGGACTCCTATATATTTTAGCAGAGTATTACATTTAAGCAGATTGCTTTCAACATATTTAATCATAATACATATGATTTAAATCCAAAATTGGCTCAACTGATTTCGTATCAACTACCCATCCCTAAGAGTGAATATAATTTAAAACCTACTCCTAATAGCGAGAGGGTATAAAAGGATTTTGATAATTTTATTTGTTTATAGAAACACATCAAGCCTTCAATGTACCAATTCCCAATCCTAGGTCACAAAGTCAAACATGAAACCACATTAGAAAAATATGAAAAAATGGAAAACAACCAATGCATTTCAGAATGTTAATGCCTTACATTAAAAAGTTCACTCATATTGACATTAAAACTCTTCTTAAATATCCAATTTGTGCACCCAAAACCATAAACATTTACTCAAAGCTTTTAATTCTTCCCTTGGAAGAAACCCATGAATAAACATTTCTATCACATAAAACACCATGAAGACAACTTCCAAATATTCTTGATATTCTTAAATTCATAAGGATTTGAATACAAAAATCGAGATTATAATTGTTTGGACAAATAAATTTAACCTTTCCTTGAAACAGACCAGTGAGAAAACAATAAATTTATAGAAGACTTGGAATTCTAAATCAAAACCTCCTCAAGGTATTCAATTTGTATAACCAGAAGTGTACAAAATCAAAGACAATTTCATCATAATAACATTGTAATTTCAGACACTGATTCACCTATTCATAAAATCAAACTATTGCATTAACACATCTAATTTTCAAAATAAAACTTAACACTACCCTATTTACATGCTTGAGAATCAAAAATTCTAGAACCCCTTATAATAGCCTTGGAATTCCTTTTATAATGGTAAGGAATGCAACAAGCCTTAGGCTATTTACATGTGTCCAGTTCATTTTACCTAATTATCCCTTCTACAAAAGTATAACCTAATGGATTCAGTTGCCTCTATCTTGTCCTGAAGTATATATGCCAAGATGATAACACATGAAAGCCTTTATGCTCATATCAGAGGGCTTTCATGGGAACTAACCATCCTATGAGACGAGTCACCACTGACTATGGGTGGTTATTGATGCAAAGAACATCAAAATGAGTAACTCCCATTACTCATCTTGGTAGGGGAGAACATTAACAGTTTCACATATGTGGGTTTGTGGTGCTACCAACCCCCTTGACTAGAGCCTACACTCTTCATTCTCTCCATAGTTCTCTGCTTCTAAAGGGAAAAATTGGTCACCGCAGACAATGGAAGTATCTGCAAGCTGTAAGGTAGTCTTGCATACACATCTCAAGCATCTTGTTCCTCTCTAGTAACCATGTGCATTTTCAACACCCTTTTGGTTATATGAAGGACTCCTCATGCATGTCATTTCAGCACTTTTGCATCTTTTCTACAACATGATCCATAATTCACAAGGCCTTGACATATCTGCAACACTTTAAAATCCCATCTCACATCCTTTTAAGGGATATTAATTAAATTCCAATATTTCCTTACACTACTTCTATATTTAACAAAAATTACGTTGTTTTTGCTTGAGCGCCTCACACAGAAAATGCATAATAGTGACAACCACTTGCATGTCTTCACATATTAGATCTAATCGCGATGATCAATCCTTTTATCTTTTCATCATCAAAATTATGTTAAAAGTCTATAATAGGATTTCTTTCTTTACATCTGTATCAGATTAGGTAGATACATATTAATTGTGTTGGTGTTTCAAGGTATGATTAACAATCTAGACCCATACCGACCACCCAAATCCTATGGTTACATCAATCCTATCATCTGGAATATTATTTACCTCATCTCATTCCCTATTGTCACACTCATATTCTTTGTCAAATGAAGTAATCCTTACAATAAGCACCAAGATACAAATCCCCAATTGTACATACTCGAGGCTTGGCGTGATGCACACCACCTTCCCACCAAGCTCCGAGCTCATAAAGAAGATGCCACAAATGCCATGCTAGGTAAAACTCAAGACTAATTGAACATAAAAGTTCAACCCAACCAAATCCTGAGGGACCCATTCACAATCCTCCACCAACTACCTTGGCGAATATTTTGGCCAAACACACACAAAGAAATAACTTGGCACTCGATAGGATGGGATAATCCATCTCACTGAGTCTCGAGTAACCTTATGCATCGCTTTTGCACCTTTTTTACGAGTGAAATGTCGAGTCATCAATTCATTGGCACAATAATGAATACCAAGCACAAGGCTTAAATTGTTTAATATGCCTATTATTAAATTCTAAACACATTCCCCGAGCCATTTCCATAATATTTGTCGAGCTTCAAAATGGAGCTTTCTCAAGTGAGCTACTTGGGGAAGATTTTGCAATTGATTTTTTGAGTGTATAAGCAAAATTTTACATGGGCCCTCAAAATTTATCCAAATTTTGAAGGTCCCAACACCCACAATAGATAAACAAGGGAAATATTTAATTAATAATTTATTTTCAGATATATGAATGGCTCGGAACTCAAAGTTTCTGCAACAATAATATGCAGAATCAGATTGAACAATAGAACATCAAAATAATAACTGTAATGACTCAAAGGAAAATTTGCAATCAAAGGGAATACATGCAAATATAAAGTTTTGAAATAAATTTCCTCCTTTCTCTTTGATGAAAATAAAATAATTCAACGATCACTCTACCCCTGTACAACAAGAATCATGTCTAAAAATGGAAGATATCTCCTCCTTCCTTCCTATGAAAATCTCACTAAAACTCCTTCCTTCTAATCAATATGGACAAGCAAAAAAAAAGGAATTGGGACCCCCACCCAATATTATCTTTCAATTACATCTTTAAAGAGTCTTATCAATCAACCCTTTCAGTTCCAACTCTTGTAACTGATTGTTCCTCTTTTCCTTTAATATTTCCAAATGTTTATGAAGTCCCACATAATAAATTGAGGTAAACTTTAAAATGAAAAATATTTCTCTGACTACAAGACTTGGAGCTATATACACAACTCTTTCCATAACATAAGAAGAAACACAATGATTTTGACTTGTCATCTCAACCATAGGTGGCTTTTGATCCACTAAAGCATCCATTACACTAGATTGCATGGGTGTAGTATCCACTCTAAGTGTAATCTTGAAGATCTTCTCAAGCTCATGCATGACATCAGCCATGGAAGGGTGACGTGCATAGGTTTCATCCTTGCTACAATAAAATTCCATATTGGTAAATGGCTCTAATATTTTTGAAGGATATGAACTCATCTTCAAATCGATCATAGGCATCATTATTCAAAATTGAGATGTCATGTTCGCTTTTGTGATGATGTTCTCCCCATGTGAAATTGGGTGCATGTCTGTTAAGAGCTCAAGTATGACCATACCAAAATCATAAACATCACTTTTATTAGTAAGCTTGTGAGTCAAGGAGTATTCTAGATTGAGGTATCTCAGAGTGCCTTCACTATAGTTAATACATGGCTTGGAGCTGAACCTTCAAGATCAGGTACTAGTGCAAGCCTTGATAGTCCAAATTGTGCAATTCTCACATTAAATCTATGATCTAACAATATATTGGTTACCTTTCTATCACAATGGAAAATGGGAGGGTTGACCTCATTATGGGGTTTAAAGAATGCTTCTAGCTACTCCCAAGCAGTATAAAGGCGCTAGGAAAAATTTAAAGGCTTTTTGGAGGTTGTAGAGAGGTGGCCCCGAAGAGTTTCATTTGACATGTATTCATAAAACATCTACCCACCTTCATCATCACAATAAACCACAAGTGAAACAAGTTTTAGATGATGCACTCTAGACAACAAATGTATTTTATTGGAAAATTCAATTTCTCATTGCAAGGATCCCTCTTGAGCACACTTTATTGCTACAATCATACCATTAGCCACAATTCCCTTGTTTAGGCTAGATCCTCCACTAGATTCTTCATTCTCTCCTTCATATGGGCCCTTAAGTGTAATATTTATCCATTTATACTATAGATACCTAAAAAATATTGCTTTACTAAGACACTGATTATTCCTCTTAATTAAATATATATATTTTAATTATTTAATTAATCTAATTTTTTAATTCTTCTAAATTAATTTAATCATCACATTCCATCATTGCTAATTATTTAATTTCTTCTAATTTCCCTCCAATCATTTCATTAGTCAACCTCTCTTCTTTAAATTAATTAAATATTTAATTATTTAATTAATTTCAAATTTCTTTACTTTCGTTAAATAATCTTTATTATTTGATTAAATTCAATTTCTATTTTTCCACCTAATTAAATAATTTCTTTAAATTATTTAATTAGTTGTGTTCTCGATTAAATAAATTTATTAAATCTATTTAATCTAATTTTTCTTTTAGTTCTAAATTCTAAATCTCCGATTCTAATTTTAATCTCATGTGAATGATTTTGGATATTTTTGAAAAAATCAATCTTAAATCAATTTAAAATCCAAATTTAGATTAAAAGAAATTTCATGCTAAATTCGTATTGCAAATGCTAATTTCTAACTAACACTCACCCTTGAGTTCCACCTTTTTTGACTAATTAATTAATTCAATTAATTTATTTAATTTCTTTGATCACCTCTCTAACTATCAATCAACTTTTTAGCTCACTTTAGTTTTATCTCTCAATCAATTCTCTCCAATTTCTATAAATTTGTCATCAATCTCCCTTTTTTATCAACCACTATCTTTTAATTCTTGTGTTCTTATATTGTAGGTTATCAAGCACAACTTTGAGAGCCAACATTACAAAAGAAAGAGAAGAACTAGACCTTTTGTGCATTCAGCGATTGATTGTGTTTGATTGTATTGATTTTGTTATCCAATTATTGATTTGCATATTTCTTATTGTGCTTATGGATTGATTTAATTGGATTTGAGTTTTGGTTGTTGACTCATTAAATCTGATTATTTATGCTACAATTCTTTTGTAAACATTATGGTAAACCCAATGTGAAGCTACAAACTTACTGATTTGGACTTTAATTTTTCATGTTTTGCAGATTTCGTATGGAATTTCACATAAGCTTCCATATTTTCACACCTGTTTCTATAAAATTTCACATTAGGGTATACAAAATTTTACATTTGTGTAGTAGTTGTTTTGCATTACTTCTTCTTCTATTTCACATTGTTTAAGTCACTATTTCACATTTGTCTGTATTGTGTTTTGCATTCATTGACTGTCTGTTTCACATCCGTGCAATTAGGATCTTTATTTTTGCTGCCTATTTTTAATTATCCTTGTTATATTGTTAGTTTGTATATGCATGTGTTATGTGTTATTATTATTCTATTTGTAGTGTGTGGCTATTGGAGTCAAGAAAAGGTGATTACAAGTGGTCCAAGACTATATTATAAAACCACTAATCATTTCTATGTAGAGGTAGCTTAGGTGGTTGTCCGTGATTTCTATAATAGATAACACTTCTATTGGTGCACTAAAATTAACAACTTTTCATCATGTTTTGAGAAATAGGCTCTCTTGTGTTTATATTTTAGAGGGCATGCCTCCCAAGTATCCCATAAGGCCAGGTGAAAGGGAACGACCCAAGTGGCAACAAGGATAAGATCGAGCCCTTCCAAGCCACTATAAATAAATGTGTCTACGAGGAAACTCTCAAGCAACAAATTCCAATGTGTCATACCAACATTTGTCTCCTCAAGTACCCATAGTGGTGCATAAAACCCCAAAGGTTGGGAGGCCTCTTTTTATAAGAGTGAAATGTTGTGTGTATGGCCACCTGAATGGATGCCTAAACTAGAAACCTTTTGTTTTAATTGCCAAAAACCTTCTATTTGTTGGCATAGGAGGTAAGATCTCTGATATTTGCACAATCTCGCAATTCTTAGTAGAGACAACAATTCCTTTAGATCTTTGGATCTCTAGGAATCTAAAATTTGGTATCCCTGAGAAGTGAGTGTCATGGAGGGGAGCCAATGGTACCAAATGCTTAAGTTGTCTGCTCTAAATAAGCACAGCTTAGATTAATTTCCATAGTGGGAACTAGCAGGTATTATCCTCGACAACCATAGGAATCATTCTTGTCTGTTTTTGTTTTATTTCAGCCATACTGTCTTTTGATTGTCTATAATTTCACATTCATTGAAACATAGGAAAACTTAGGCTGTCACAAAAAATTGAGATTGTCCAAACACTGAAATCATCATTGAAAGCTTAGAATTTTGTATTGGTTCATTTAGGATTTCGCATTCATTTAGACATCATCTTGTATATGTCCTATTAGTGTGTCATACAAGTTCTTTCATAATTTCACATTTGTTAGTTTACCCTTTCGCATTTGTCTAGAACAACATTCAGTCCTCAATTAGAAAAATCCTCAAGTTAATTGTCAAAATCCATATTGTCTCCCATCTTTATGCAATTGAAGAGCCTATTCATAGTCCTTAGATCCCATAGGTTGCATGTCCTTAATTATCCCTAGATTACTATAGGCTACATGTCCCTAATTGTATTTAGGGTCATAGAGATTGCATACCCTCAATTGCCCTTAGAGTATTTAGGTTAGGTTGCATATCCTTAATAGTCTGCATTGTCTCAAAAAAAAACCATGACAAGTCAACTTCAACCAATAAACACAAACTTCAACCAAGTTCCAAGTCAAAACTCATGCAATCAAGACCATAACTAGAACCACATTCATTATAATCAAACCCAAAATAAAAAACCAACCATGTCAAAGCCTAAAAATAATCCAGTAAGATCAAAATCATATACTGGTGTCTATCAATGGCTCATCCTCTCATAAAGTAATTGACTCTCAAGTATCCCTCATATCTCCCACCATTTTTCCATCCCATGATCAATCCTTATCATCTCTGTTAAACAATGTATCCAATGATGAAACCTTTCAAGGACAATTCAAAATAGAAATCCTAGCTAATCCATTTCTCAATAAAAATCCCTTGTACAATTTAGAAATCCTAGATCCAATGCTACCATACGCTCCATTTCTAGTCAAGCCTACTTCAAAGAGTCCCATTCAAAATCCATTCTTATTATTCCAAAGTGTTTAATTTGTTGGTCATTTGGTGGAATTGATTATGTGTTGCATTGATGTTTTATCATTGATGCCAACACTAAATGTTTGGATGTTGTACTGGCACCCTTCTAGTACTAATAGGTTGAGTGGTTTTTTGGTTAACTTGGATCTGGCATGATCCGGTAGGCTCTGGTATAGTTTGGTGATGGAATTTTCTTGTTCATGATACTTATACTGATATTTGGTCAGTTGGTTTTGGTCTGGTGATTGGATGCTATCCTTCTTTCTTAGAAGATTGGTTTATGTTTCTAGTGAGGGTTTCATTGGCAAAGATTTTGGTGGAGATCTTTAATGAATTGCATAAGTGGTGTTAGTGTAGCTTCTATTGGAGTTTCAAGATGTTGTTGGTGATCATGTTCACGACTTGGTAGCTGGATATCATTACTGAAGCCTATGGACCTATTGTAATGCCTCGCCAGAAACCCTAAAGGAAAAACATCACAATCTATGCAACTAAGGGTGAAATAAATTTTTTTTTAAAAGAACAAGTGCGTAATTATAAACATTGCATACCTAATAACACAGCGGAAGTCTAACACATGATTCCCTAAGGGTCACCAACGAAGATTACTTCGTAAATTATATTAACACCACGGAAAAACCTACTGTTCAACTTTATAGGAAAATTAAATGTTTAAGATAAAAATTCCACAATGAAAGAATTCAAAGTACTCCAAAGCAATCATTTAATATATACAAAAGAATTTAGTAACTGAAATAACATGCATTCCAATGTTTCTCTGTTTTACAATATTAAAAAATACATGTTTACAAAAATACACCATGAATTAAAATGTTACAAAATGAAGGTTACATAAAAGTTTCGATACAAGAACTCAAGGTTTCAACTGAACAATGGTCATGAACATGAGCTAGTACATGAATCACAAACCAAGAACACCAACAAAGCCCTTCCTTGCTTGAAGATACATTCTGGAACATCCGATGGGAAGTGGCACTACCACCCGACCATGTGATCCCGAAATGGAACCACCCCACCATGCTAGGAGATAGTAGAAAACCCTCAAGAAAGTAAAGTAAGACAAGTACGAAAGAAATACATGACTCCACAAACATTCATGTGACCCAACTCACAAACAATAGTGACTCTAAGGAGAGAGTGTCATCGCATAGCTTAAGATGGATACCATGGTACAACCTCCTAGGTCCCGGCTCTCTATCCTGGTAACCTCTCCTGGCTTCCAGCTCCAATTAATTCTCATGTGGACCCTACCAATCCTTTCATGAAGACAAGGTGGTAAGTATTCCATTCCAGGCCTTCTCGTAACATTATGAGCCTTGTACAAGCACTACACCTATGCACGAGGCATATTATCTTAATTAATGTTTATCTCACCTAGCCCAAATCAATTTTTAGGTTATCACTTTTTAGCTGACTTTTGATGGGTTATCCTGTCATCCACTTTGGGCATGACCCCCGCTCAAAAGCCACTCTCTCACATAGGACACTACAGGAAAATTCTCTCTATGAGAACTCTATGGCGAAACAGACAACCATACCTAATCCTGACAAACCACAGGTGAAGAATACACAATTTACTAACCAAAGGTTGACCATTTGGACAAAACACACAATAGCTCACATCCATAAAGTTATACATTGACACCTGACCAAGGAAATGTAATCACATAGGACACAATGATAATGCAACAAGAATTGGAATTTAAACTTGACAGAAAACACCATTTTTACATGATCCTAACATAGGCAATCTTTTCTTAAAATAGTCAAATGCATAAACAACTTGCAAATAAAGACTTCCAGAAAATAAGAATTACAACTATATTAATACACTATTTAATAAGTCATAAACCTAATGTTTCAACAGTAAGCCATTACTTCCCAGACTCTCCTAGGGCAACGTCTAATAAATCTTAACAACTAGGTTTTGAACGCAAGCATAAATTTCTTTTATATAATAACAAGTGTGCAATATGTTCTTAAACAAAATTCCACTACTATAGCTATAATGTAATTACACTTAATATTCTATGATTTTTCATTAACTAACCCAAACAATAAATGATACTTCACCATAACTATAACATAAACAAGATCATACTCATAACTTACAACAAAAACTTCTGTAAATAATAATAAGCCAACACTAAAGAAACTTTCCGACCTCTTGTAATCTTGTCCGGTTTCCAAGACCTCGATGCCCTTCTTCCAAATAGTAACGTTCCTTGCTTGCGAACCTATCTCCAATTTACTCCCAACTCTATCTCAAATATATCTCTCTTTGATACTTCAAAAGTATCCTCTCTATCTCTCTATCATATTCTATTTTACTCCTTCCTTCTATTCTTCCTTCTATTCTATTCTTCCTTCTATTCTATTCTTTCCTCTACTCTATTCTTTTCCTCTACTCTATTATTTTCCTCCCGAGGTCTACCATCCTTCCTTGGAAGCGAATGAATCCCTCTTTCTTCCTTTCTACCACCTCTATTTATCCAAAAATATCCTATGTTTTCTCCACATTCAAAGGCTCGATGATTGTGTTCGATGAGGAGTCTTCTATGCATTATGTTGAGTTTCAACTTGACTCCATCTAAAGTCTTAATTAAACTAATCATTTATCCTATCCTTTAGTCTACATGTCTGGAAGTTTCTATAGTTTGGATCGCATGAATAGACTATGCATCTCTTCCCATCGTTGACTTTCCTATTTTCATGGCACATGTGCCTTCTATCTCATCTCCCTCTATAGTTATAAACCAAGGATTGTGGACTATGTAACAGCCGATGTCTTCCTTTGCGGAGAGAGGGAGTTGTCATGGTGAGTATAAAGCTCATGCTGCCAGGACTACTCATGATCTCCTCGTTACCTATTAACCTATCCATAATTGGTGATACATGCCTCTAGCATGTGGGTTACGCTTTGGAAGAAATGGTCAATGTTCATCACGGAGTTGTTATCCAAATGGGAGGAGTGATCGACGTTTGGTTCAATATAAAGTGAGAGGGGTGATTGGTGGGTTTACGTGGGCTGGTAAACCACATCACTTTCCAAACTAATACTAACATTAATTCCTACCTTACATTAATCCCACAACTACATACCTTAATGGCAAAGTTTGCATATAAATCTGTGCCTCCACCGTATTTACAAGTTAACGTAGGGTATATATAATGCAAAGGGAGGAGGGTGGTCAGTATTAATACCGACCCCTCCCTTTATTTAAGGGGGGTGGTCGATATTACTATTGACCACCCTCTTTATCATTTAATTCCCTTTAAACTTAACAGCCACCATTACCATTTATAATTTGTTTTATTTGTTTTATTTTAATTTCATTATTATATTTTTAATATTTAATTAATGACTTTCATTAATATAAATATTTAAACATTAATCCTTATTTAGCAAATTATATTTGTAAATATATATATTTTGGTTTCCAATATTTATATTTAATGACTTTTCATATATATATTCAAACAATACATGACTTATTTTATTTTGTATGTTATATTAAAGAAACCTAGTAACATGGGACATATATATAATAATTGAATTATATATATTACACATTCGATTTATTGAATCTAATGTAAAAAGTATATTAAATATGATATATATATATATAATTCTAATTTATATACATGGATATTCAAAAACATAATAGTTCGAATTGACGATATTATCTAATGATAGTTCAATCACTTAAGCATTATTTCAAATAACTACATATAATTGATAGTCACCCCCATGTATATAATATATTTATATATACTCAAATGATCAAGTTGCAATTATCGAACTATCATGCATATGAAATTCATATACTTGTAAACACAACAATCATTAATAAAATCACATCTACTTATACCAAGATATTAACTCATCATTTGTAAACAACGTTAAGTCGCTAGATCACTTGAGTCTTTTTCTTTCAAATATCAAACTACTTATCACTCATATACACAAAATAAACGTAACAATTATCAATAACATGCAATAATTAAAATCACTTAAACACGCAAACTGAGCAAACATCAAGTGATTTCTCATAAAAGGTCAATCAACAAAATATGAAGGTCAACGACTGACAAGACAACTAACTGATGACACTCACCCGAGTGTAACTGAACAAAATAGGGTCAACTACTATCTCCTCCACTTCCATCAGAAAATATAAGGCACGCTCAGACCTGTGAAGCCAGGTGGAGACGATACCTCGTACCTACCCGGTACTTGTACTTGCAATATCCTGCATCACCGAACCACACATGCGTATATACAATATAGAAAACATGACATGCACACCGATGAAGGAGAATCATGATGTTCCCTATCTCATCGAAATGAGTGAAGGAAAATCATCCCCTTGCATCCAATACACTCGCAGAAACACAACATATAATTCCACATTGCATAGATAAAGTAAAGTGTCAATACATAGCAATAATCCATAAAGTGCCATAGACCACAAGTACTGAAATACTGCAAATAAATTATGCATTCCATATCCTGATAAAGCATGAAATAATGTCATATAAGTCTGAATAACAAAACATGGTAATGTATCCATTGAAAACAACCAAAATAAAATACGAGTTCAATGAGTTCAAATGAGTAGGGGTACTACACCTACACTTGGTCCCAATTGATCTAGGTTAAGGACCGGCTTTAATGTAACATGTGATAGGACCTATTGATGTATTTTTGGGATGAATTATGTGTTGGTATTATTTGTTTAGTCTAAGGCTAACATGATTTGTAATTATGTAATTGGTTTATTATCTGGTGGCCGTCCTGATTGTTTATGGTCGAGGGTTTTGTATAAATAGATGTAAGATCTCATTGTAGATCATCATGGCTAATATTAGAGGTCATGGTCAATGAATGTAATGTGTGAATATTATAATATCATTCAGGCAGAGGAGTTGGTCGATCATTGGAGATCAAATTGGGTTTATGTAAGAGGATTTATTCCTTTGGTATTGGTCTTAACCAAAACTGTACTCAGACATAGGAGATGCTATCTTTTGCAGTTCAACACTTCTTGGGATTGTAGTCTAGATTTATATGTAGTCAGTGAGGCTCCTTTTGTGATGAGAAGTGCACTCTAAGTTGTTAGCCTTCATGCAAGTGCAGGCCCCTTCATTGTAATTCAGATACTTACTGCAGAAGTATTATCTGACTATGGGTAGGCTTCCCATTGTGGTTTTTCCCTTTACCAGTTTTCCACGTACAAATCTTGGTGTTATGTGGATGGCTTTTATTCTATGATTATTGTTTATGCTTAACTATTTTATTTTCTATTATAGTATTAATGTTTTGGGTTCTGGTATTAAATTTTAAATTTCTAATGGTTCCTGTAATCTATGACAACTGATTACCCCCCCCTCTCAATTGTCTTCCCATTATTTGAACTATCTAACAATTGGTATCAGAGCTTTGGTCCTCTCTACAGAAAGCTTAACCGCTTGAGGAAGATCCTATGGTGACTAACAGTTCAAGTTCATCCTATTCTTTTGGAGCTATCTTTTGAAGGGATATTCTAAGGCTTGAGGGAACAAATTACATAGTATGAAAGATTTAGATGGAGACTCATCTAAGATGTCTTGGAAAGGAGATTTGGGAGATCACACAGAATGGTGTCACACCCTATAATTTGGGATCTAGAAATCCTCCTCCAACAAACCTGGACAAGGAGCTTGAGAATGATTGTAGAGAAAGAGAATCCCTCTTGTGTGCACTATCTGATCAATAAATAATGAGATTAACCGACAAATCATCTGGAAAGGCTATATGGGATAAGTTGGAGACTCTTAATGAAGGTGACTCTATAGTGAAGATTGCTAAACTTGATGGTTACCGGGTGAGATATGAAAACCTGAAGATGGAAGAAGATGAAAGAATTACTGCATTCATGGAAAGGGTAAATGAGATTGTTATGGGAATTCAATGTTGTGGTGGAACTTTGAGCGAAGATGAAATTGTTTCTAAAATCCTAAGATCCCTAACACCGGCTTACAAAATGAAGGCTATTGCTATTAATGAGTTGAGAACAATGGCTAATACATCTATCAACAAAGATACTTTGGTTGGGAAACCATTTTCTTTTGAGCTTGAGGAATTTGGACCTTCTGAAGCTGTGAAGACTAAACCTTCTTTTCATGCATCTACATCTACAACTGGTAAGTAAGGTTGAAAATATATATACAAAGGAATTGGAAGATATGAAGAGAGAAGATGATGAGTTTGAGTAACTTGAAGCACTATTTGCTAGAAGAGTACCAAAAGGACTGGTAGGAAGTAAGTATGAAGGAAAAGCACCTTTTAAATGTTTTACATGTTGGTATTATGGATGTGTTGCATTTTCTTTTTCATTGATGTCAACACTTATTCTTCTTGAGATCTTTGGTTATGTTCACCAGCAAGTTCAGTGACTTATGCATAGTCACCGGTATTTGGTTCACCGACAGGTTATATTGTTCACCGGCACTCAAGATGACTTGTTGTCATCTGGAGATCACTTGGTTATGTCGAAGACATGGTTTGGACACTTGGTTTTGGTATTTTGGTTATTGGTCTAATCGGGTTGACATATTTGTTGTTACCGACAAATTGGTCTAGGTTATGGACCGACATATATTATCTATTCCAAATCAGCACGACACATTATGGAGATAATTTAATCAATTGGTATTATTGTAATCGTATTGACCCGACATGATGCATTGCATCTTGACTTGTTGTAATTGATTTAATTGTAATATTCTTGTTAGCCGACCTACACATTTGGTCTTAGGTTTTGGTATATATGTAAGATCTCATTTGTGAGATGATTTAAGTAAGTGAGGTAATAGGTATAAGGTATATGGTTATGGTATTGCATGTGCGAATATAAAAGATCATATAAGAATACCATGGAGAAGGTGATCATCAGAGATTAATCGGTACTGAATCCAACATTGGATATGCTACTTTGAGCAGTACATTATCATTGGATTTAATCATCCAATTGTAGTCAATGTGACTCCTATTTTGTGATTGAGTAGTGAGCTCTAGGCGGTTGGCCTCTCTGCATGTACAGACCCCATTTGTACACACATACTATCTGTAGTAGTATCATCTTATTATGGGTAAGGATTCCCACCATGGTTTTTCCCCTTACAAGGTTTCCACGTACAAATCTTTGTGTTATATGTTGTGGATGTTATTTCTCTTTCTGTTTCATGCATTAAGTTTCACTGGTATTGATACTAACTGTTAATTTGTTAACCGACATTAAATATGGTTTATCGATATTAAGTATCAATTTTGATTAACTTATATTTGGGTTGAAATTAATAGACAACTGATTCACCCCCCCCCCCCCTCTCAGTTGCCTCCAGGTCCTAACAATTGGTATCACAGCTAAGTCCTCTTTTTGCAGAAGTTTAACAACTCGAGGAGATTTTATGGCAACTAACTTTTTCAGGAAGGACAATCTGAAACTTGATGGAACTAACTATGGTATATGGAAGATCAGAATGGAGACACATCTGAATTGTTGGCATTATGTGAACCGGTATGAAGACATAATGATATTGTAAGTTGTCATTGATGTCAATATGTGACATGATGTGAACCGGCACATGTGACATGTGAGAAGAGAGAACCGGCATATATATATGAACCGATATATATGCCAAAGTGAAGCAGTATATTTGTTCAAGATGAATCGGCATGTCAAGATGAACCGGCATGCAGTTATGGGAACCGACACATGGAAGCATTGTATGACTACTGGTTGGTAGGTAGTTTCCACTTCAGGATTTCCAGTTGGAGTACCTCAAACCTGTATAACTCAATTGGTGATCTTTGTGTGATGAGTTAGTAGTATAACAAAGAACAGATCATGTTGCCACGTAAGCCCTGTGCACATGAAGGATCTTGCATGAAGAAGACTATCCCTATCTACCTTGGGAATGCGCAAAGTTTTTCAAACTGTGATAACATGTGATGGGTTATCAGTTGCCATGAAATTGGTGGATAATGGATGATGGAGAATGTCTTGAGATTGATTCAAGAGTGTTGCATTTAATGCAGTATGATTCAATGGTCAGGATTGAACTGTTTGAATTGCTTAACCTAACAGGTTTAGGGTTTAGGGTTTTTGATACCGACCTGTTTGTTTCCTATAAGGTCGATGTTGTGTCTCTTTCTAAGATTGTTGGCAAAAGTTGTATGTATGTATCCAAGGAAAGTGATACGTAATTCTTGCCAGACCAAAGGAGAGAAGAGATACCTACAAAGTGAATGTGCAGAAGGTGGAGATGAGCCAAAATGGATCTACATTAGCATTGAGTGTTGTTACTAGATCATTGTAATTCCTGTTGATCTTTAACCACTTCAACAGTTGTGAAATCCCTTAACAGGGTAGCCTTAACCGGCTTGATACAAATCCCTTAACAGGGTAACTTGAAGTTATTGAGTTCTGGGAAGCTATAGAGCTCTGGAGATCCTTTAGCTATTGAGTTCTTGAAATCCTCTAACAAGGTAACCCTAATTGGGTTTAACCCTTAACTGGGTACTATAGCCATCCTTTAACCAGGTGATCCCTAACAGGATTGGTTCTTAGCAAAACCTATTGTAATGTCTTTAACCGAACAAGGCTCCTAACAGAGTGGACTTCTAAAGAGTTCAAAAAGTAGCTTGTGGGTATTCATCCCCACCGTGGTTTTTCCTAGTTGGGTTTTCACGTGAAAAATATGTGTGTCATGTGTGATGCTTTGTTATTACCTATTGAGTATATGATGGTTTTGTGTTTATGCCTGTCTATAAAACATATTGAACTAACTATTGTGAAGATTTGATGATAGTTTACCTGTTCATGAATGAGGGTGTAATGGTACTATAGTATTGAGCTAAGAGGAAAGCTTAGTGAGTAACCGGTTTATGATTGTTTTATTTGTTCTGGGTCCTACTAGTTACACTCTATTTTAACTAGAGTCACTGCTTGCCAATCACTTAGAGTATTTGCTGACAAACCGGTTTTGGATAGTATTTTGCTTGTACTAATTCACCCCCCCCTCTTAGCACTAGTTTGGTACTATTCATTCATCATTGAGTTATCAATTGGTATCAGAGCACTCTAGGTCCTCTGTGTTGTAAGCTTAACCACTTGAGATAAAGATCCTAGTCAAATGATGAAGAGGGAAGGTCCAAAGTTTAATAGGGAAAATTTTGGTATATGGAAAGATAGGATGAAGATATTCATCAGAAGCATGGGTGCTCAACACTAGAGTTATGTTGAGAATGTCTATGTTGTCCCTACCGGTACTCTCACTGATGACCAAAAGAGAGAGAGATACAAGAAAATGGGCAAGTCATGGAAGCCCTTATTAGTACTCTATCTGACATTGAGTTTATTGATGTTCAGGACAAGGTAAATCCCAAAGAGGTATGGGATGCTCTTGAAAATATCTACGGTGGTGATGAACATGTAAAACAAGATAAGGAAGAAAGCCTAAGAGGGAAGTTTGAAGATATGCAAATGGTTGAAGGTGAGACCATTCAGCAGTATGGAATAAGAATCAAAACAGTTGTTGGAGAAATCAAGAGTGCAGGTGGTAAAATAGAAGATTCCACTGTGGTAAGCAAAGTCCTGAGATCCCTGTTGTCGGTCTATGCAATAAGGGTTGTTGCTATTCAGGAGCTGAGATCAATAGACAAGACTAAGGTATCCTTGGACTCCATCATAGCCAATTTGATAGCCTATGAGCTAAATAGTTTTGATGGCAGTGTTCAAAAGACTGAATCAGCATTTAAAGCTTCTGCTATACCATCCAGAAAAGGAAAAGAAGCTAGCACTAGTGGTGAACCTAGACAAAGTAGAGAAAGGAATGATGAGGAGATTCTGATGGCATTTAAAGCTCTCCTTGCCAGAAAACTTCCTAAAGGAACCGGTAAAAACAAAGGTAAGCTACCTTTGAAATTCTTTTCTTGTAACCGGATAGGACATATTGCTATAAACTGTCCTAATGGTGATAACAAGGACAAACCAAAAAGGTTCAAAAAATTCAAAGGAGGAAACCAAAGAAACTATTTTGTAGCAGTTGATGAAGGTGTCATAGATGAGGAATCAAAAGATGAAGAGAATGAAGATAGTGTGTTTATTGCTATAAAGGAAGATATGGCAAACAAGAAGGCTCTTGTCTCCCGGTTTGATAATTCCAATGAGTGGATCATTGATAGTGGTTATTCTCACCATATGACTGGTGACCGGAGCAAGTTTCTATCCTTGGAGGAGTATGATGGTGGTGTGGTTTGCTTTGGCAATGATGCACCATGCATGGTCAAAGGAAGAGGGTCCATCTCTCTAAATGGAAAGAGTAGTGCTGACAATGTGTACTAGGTTGATGGTCTCAGACACAACCTTATGAGTATTGCCCAGTTGAATGATAGTGGCCTCACTCTGGAATTCAAGAATGGAGTTTGTAGAATCAAAGGAAAAGAGGGTGAATTGGTGGCCACCGACATGTAGACCAAAGATAGCCTATTTCATCTAAACTCAAATATAAGCACATGTCTTATGGCTAAGTTTGATGATAGCTGGATATGGCATAGGAGACTCTACCATGTAAACTTTGATAACATTGTGAAGGCTAGTAAGATCAAGGTAGTTAGAGGGTTGCCGATGCTAAGCAAACCGGATAATACCTTGTGTAGAGAGTGTCAATTGGGGAAAATGTCCTCCTCAACCTTTAAAGGTAAATCTTTCACTACTGACAACTTGCTTGATCTTGTGCATACTGATTTGTGTGGTCCTATGAAAACTAGAAGTGTGTAGGGTGATAGGTACTTCATGATTCTCACTGATGACTGCTCAAGAATGATGTGGGTCACATTCTTGAAAGACAAGTTTGAAGCCTTTGTGAAATTCAAAGCTTTCAGAGCATTAGTGGAGAAGGAAAGTGGTAAAAGGATCAAATTTCTCAGAATTGATCAAGGAGGGGAATTCACTTCTGGTGAATTCAACAACTATTGTGAAGAATTTGGCATCAAGAGACAACTGTCTGCCTGCCAGACTCCACAGTAGAATGGCCTAGCAAAAAGTAATAACCGGACAGTGGTTGAAGTAGCTATAACCATGTTGATTCAAGGAAAGGTAGCTCACACCTTTTGGAGAGAAGTGGTGAGCACTGTAGTCTACACAATGAATCAGGTACTCATCAAGAAAGGTAAGGACAAAACTCCTTATGAGTATTAGACCGGTAAGACACCTATGGTTAGCTACTTTAGGATATTTGGTAGCAAATGTTACATCAAGAGGAGTGAACATCAAGGCAAATTTGAAGCTAAATGTGATGAGGGAATATTCTTAGGATATTCCACCAAGAGTAAAGCTCTCAAGTGCTACAACAATAGGACACAGAGAATTATTGAAAGTATCAATGTAAGAGTTGATGAATCCTCTGATAAAACTAAGGAAACTGGTAGTGAGCAAGCTGTAAATGAACCAGTTGCAACCTTCTAGGAACCGGTTGTTAGTCAACCAAGTACCAGTAACAGTGTTCCTGAACTAGTGAATGCTGATACTGATGAAGATGAGGATGAAGAGGAAAAGCAAGAAGAACTAGTCAAGACCATTCCTCAGTATGTCAAGCTGAATCATGATCCTAAGTAGATCATAGGAGATAAGGATGCAGGAATCCTTACAAGAAGAAAGATCAGAGAAAACTCATGTATGATCTTTGAATTTGATCCTAAATCATTCAAATAGGCTCATAAAGATGAAGACTGGATCAAGGCAATGGAAGAGGAACTTGACCAGATAGAGAAAAATGGTACATGGTCTTTGGTACCCAGACTATAGCATAAAAATGTCATTGGCACCAAATGGGTGTTCAGAAATAAGCTGAATGAGGATGGCACAGTGATTAGGAATACAGCCAGATTGGTGTGCAAAGGATATGCTCAAGAAGAAGGAGAAGACTATGGAGAAACCTTTGCTCCTATAGCCAGATTGGAAGGAGTTCGTATGCTTCTTGCATATGCAGCTTTTAAAGGATTCAAGGTTATCAAATGGATGTAAAATCTACATTCCTAAATGGTGTACTTGAAGAGGAGGTGTATATAGAGCAACCAGATGGGTTTTCCCTATCTGAAGTCAATGATATGGTGTGTAGGGTACATAAAGCCTTATATGGTCTAAAGTAGGCACCTAAAGCATGGTATGAATGTCTACATTCCCATCTTGTGATGATTGGATTTGAGAGAACAAGTGAAGATAGTAATATCTACTTGAAGTCTAAAGGAGATCAGATCTTGATCTGTGAGGTTTTTTTTTATGACATTATCTTTGGTGGAGATGACAAGATGAGTCATGAGTTTGCTGCTGAGATGAAGAAAGAGTTTGAGATGCCACTCATAGGGGAGATTAAGTTCTTCATTGGACTGCAGATCCAGCAGATGAAAGATGGAATCTTTATCACTCAGTCCAAATATGTCAAAGAGGTGTTGAAGACCTTTGGCATGGAAGATAGCAAACCGATTGGTACACCGATGGTGATAGGTTGCAAATTGTCAAAAGAGGATGATTCCACACTGGTTGATGAGAAAGAATACCGATCAATGATTGATAAGTTGCATTATGTAGTGCATAGCAGACCGGATATTACACATGCAGTTGGCATTACTGCAAGGTTCCAGAAAAGTCCAAGAGAATCCCACTTGGTTGCAGTCAAGCGGATTCTTAGGTATCCGAAGGGAATAGTTGACTATGGATTATGGTACCCATAGAGCAATGATTTCATTCTGAAAGTATTCACAGATGCTGATTGGGTAGGTAATATGGATGACCAGAAAAGCACAACCGATGGTGCATTCTTTCTCGGTGGTAGACTGGTTTCATGGATGAGTAAAAAGAAGAGTTGTATCTCTCAGTCTACAGTGGAAGCAAAGTATTTTGAAACCTTCATGAATTGCACTCAGACAATCTGGATGAAGCATGTTTTAAATGGCTTCAAAATCCCTGTATCTGAATGGGTAAGTATATTCTGTGATAACACAAGTGCTATCAATATTTCAAAGAATACGGTTTTATATTATAGAACCAAGCATTTTGAGCTTAAGTATCATTTCTTGAGGGAAAAGGTTCAGAATAAAGAGATTGCACTAGAACATGTTTCTAGTAAGGAACAGTTAGCAAACATATTCACCAAGCCTCTCCCAAAGACTACATTTGTGCATTTAAGAGGTGAATTGGGGATATTGCCCCTTCAGAAGGTGAACTAAAAGTATTTGTTCCACATCAGTAAGGTATTGAATAGTCAATTTTTTTGTTGATTGATGTGTTGAAGGGTGCTACTCCTCAGGGGGAGTAGTATAATGGAACATAGATGCTTGTGCCTCCACTTTGGCATTGTTGTCAAAGGGGGAGAAGATGTGAAGCGGAGAGATATCTTTGTATATGAAGCAGAGAGATATCTTTGTATATGAAGGGGAGAGATATCTTTGTATATTGCCATCAATGCCAAAGGGGGAGATTGTTGGCATTATGTGAACTGGTATGAAGACATAATGATATTGTATGTTGTCATTGATGTCAATATGTGACATGATGTGAACCAGCACATATGACATGTGAGAAGAGAGAACTAGCATATATATATGAACCTGTATATATGCCAAAGTGAAGCAGTATATTTGTTCAAGATGAACTGACATGTCAAGATGAACTGGCATGCAGTTATGGGAACCGACACATGGAAGCATTGTATGACTACCGGTTGGTAGGTAATTTCCACTTCAAGATTTCTGATTGGAGTACCTCAAGCCTATGTAACTCAATCGGTGATATTTGTGTGATGAGTTACCAGTATAATGGAGAATAGATCATGTTGCCACGTAAGCCTTGTGCGTGTGAAGGATCTTGCATGAAGAAGATTGTCCCTATCTACCTTGGGAATGTGCAAAGTTTGTTAAACGATGATAACGTGTGATGGGTTATCAGCCACCATGAAATCGATAGATAATGGATGATGGAGAATGTCTTGAGATTGATTCAAGAGTGTTGCATTTAATGCAGTATGATTCAATGGTCAGGATTTAACCATTTGAATTGCTTAACCTAACAAGTTTAGGGTTTAGGGTTTTTGCTACCGACCTATCTGTTTCCTATAAGGTCAATGTTGTGTCTCTTTCTAAGATTGTTGGCAAAAGTTGTATGTATGTATCCAAGGAAAGTGATACGTAATTCTTGCTAGACCAAAGGAGAGAAGAGATACCTGCAAAATGAATGTGCAGAAGGTGGAGATGAGCCAAAACAGATCTGCATTAGCATTGAGTGGTGTTACCATATCATTGTAATTCTTGTTGATCTTTAACCACTTCAACAGTTGTGAAATCCCTTAATAGGGTAGCCTTAACCGGCTTGATACAAATCCCTTAATAGGGTAGCTTGAAGTTATTGAGTTCTAGGAAGCTATAGAGCTCTAGAGATCCTTTAGCTATTGAGTTCTTGAAATCCTCTAACAAGGTAACCCTAACCGGGTTTAACCCTTAACCAGGTATTATAGCCATCCCTTAACTAGGTGATCCCTAACAGGATCAGTTCTTAGCATAACCTATTGTAATGTCTTTAACTGGACAAGGCTCCTAACAAAGCGAACTTCTAAAGAGTTCAAAAAGCAGCTTGTGGGTATCCATCCCCACTGTGGTTTTTCCTAGTTGGATTTCCACGTGAAAAATATGTATGTCATGTGTGATGCTTTTATCTTGTGATGCTTTGTTATTACCTATTGAGCATATGATGGTTCTATGTTTTATGCCTATCTATAAAACATATTAAACTAACTATTGTGAAGATCTAATGATAGTTTACCTGTTCATGCATGAGGGTGTAATGGTACTATAGTATTGAGCTAAGAGGAAAGCTTAGTGAGTAACCATTTTATGATTGTTTTAGTTGTTCTGGGTCCTACCGGTTGCACTCTATTTTAACCAGAGTCACTGCTTGCCAATCACTTAGAGTATTTGCTGACAAACCAGTTTTGGATAGTATTTTGCCTGTACTGATTCACCCCCCCTCTCAGTACCGGTTTGGTACTATTCATTCATCATTGAGTTATCATGAATTGCATTAGAAAATATATATGGGATGTTACAAATAATGGCTATGTTGGTCCTACACCGAATCGACCTAATCCACCAACATTGGGTAAGGATCAAGAGAATGATTGCAAAGCAAGATAAGCACACTTGAGTGCCTTGTCAGATCAAAAAATCATGGGTTTATTAGAGAGATATATTGCTAAAGCTATTTGGGATAAATTAGAGACATTGAATGAAGGAGATACCACTATCAAAATTGCAAAAGTAGAATGCTTCTGGGTCAGGTATAAAAATTTGAAAATGGAAGAAGATGAAAGAATTTTTGCTTTTATGGAAAGGGTTAATGTTATTGTTTTGGGAATACAATACTGTGGAGGTTCCTTAAGTGAAGATGAATTTGTTTCTAAATTTTTGAGAGTATTTCCACTAGCATAAAAAATGAAAGTAACTTCTATTAATGAGTTAAGAACAATGCCTAATACATCAGTATCTAGAGATACCTTGGTTGGAAAATTTTTAGCATTTGAGCTTGAGGAATTTGGTCCTATTGCTATAGTTAAGATAGATTTGGCCTTAAAAGCATCATCATCATCATCATCATCATCATCATCTAATAAATCTGATTGGAAAGCACTTTATGCAAGAGAACTTGAAGATATCAAGAGAGAAAATGAAGAATTGGAAGAACTTGAAGCACTATTTGCAAGAAAAATGCCTAAAAGTCCTATTAGAAGTAAGTATAAAGGTAAAGCACCATTTAAATGTTTTAACTACAATAAATTTGGTCATATGGCATCTAGATGTCCTTACAGACATGAAATATTGAGAGGAGAAGCTAAAAGAACATATAAGCCTGACCCTGAATATCAAAGATATAGATTTAAGAAGAATAGAGAAAAATCATGCTACTATGTTGATGAAGGAGTTACTAATGATTCTGATGAAGAACCAGTAGATAATGGATGGGCTTTTGTTTCAATAACATAAGATCAACCTACACCTATTGTTCCACCTGTAGAGCAGGCCTTGGTAGCTAAAATTGAAGAAAATGATGAATGGATTATAGATTCTAGATGTTCACATCATATGACTGGTGATAAAAGTAAATTCTTATTTTTTCAGGAGTACAATGGAGGTCTAGTAAGATTTGGAGATGACAAATTTTGTTTGATCAGAAGAAAAGGCACTATATCTTTTGATGGTAAGCACAATACTGACAACATTTATTATGTTGAAGGTTTGAAGCATAATCTTTTGAGTGTTGGTCAATTAGTTGAAAAGGGATTTTAATTACAATTCAAGAACGGTAAATGCAAAATCATGAATGGAACTGGTTTGGAGATTGCAACCGGTAATCAAACTAGAGGTAATATCTTTCATTTGAACAATAATGAAAAGACATGCTTGATTTCACATATTGATGAAAGTTGGTTATGGCATAAAAGACTCTCTCATATGAATTTTGATTGCATTATAAAGATTAGTTAATATAAGGCAGTAAGTGATTTACCTAAGATTGTAAAACCTCTTAATCTGGTATGTAGGGAATGTCAAATGGGAAAGCAAGTTAGAACAACTTTTAGGAGTATTTTTGAGAAATCCAATAATGTTCTTGATTTAATTAATACTGACTTGTGTGGTCTGACAAGAACAAGAAATCTATAGGGAAATAGATACTTTATGCTAATCATTGATGATTACTCTAGAATGTGTTGGGTTACTTTTCTCAGGGAGAAATTAGAAGCTTTTGGGAAATTCAAATTATTCAAAGCAATGGTAGAGAATTAAATCGGTAAGAAAATCAAATGTTTAAGATCAGATCAAGGAGGTTAATTTACATCTAAGGAGTTCAATACATTTTGTGAAGTGAATGGAATTAGAAGACAACTATCAGCACCCCAGACACCTCAGCAAAATGGAGTTATGGAAAGGAAGAACAAAACTATTCTGGATGCAGCTAGAAGCATGATATCATAAGCAAATCTACCTCATGTGTATTGGAGAGAAGCAGTGAATACAGTGGTTTACACTTTCAACAGAGTTCACATTAAAGGTGAAACCGGTAAGACACCTTATGAATTATGGTTTGGTAATATTCCTACTCTTAAATACTTCAAAATATTTGGAAGCAAAGCATATATATGTTTTAGTAAAAGATTGAAGAAAATCATTGAGAGTGCAAATGTGAAGATAGATGAACACTTTAGAGGAAATTCAAGGTCTATGGATTCTGAACCAGTAGTTGAGATGATCACAAATGAACCTATATAGAGTGCACTGGTACAAAATGTTGATCCAGTCACACCGACATCATCAGAGAATTCCACAGGGACTGAAGAACAACAGCAAGTGAACACACCCAGGTATGTAAGATTGAATCACTCTGAAAATCAACTAATTGGGAATAAGTATCAAGGAGTTATGACAAGAGGAAGATTGGCAAATGAAGAGGTATGTTTAATTTCTCAAATTGAACAAACATCTGTTATTGAGGCATGTGAAGATAAACATTTGATTAAAGCTATGGAAGATGAATTAGAACAAATTGAAAAGAACAATACTTGGACATTGGTTCCCTGACCTAAAGATAAAAATGTAATTGGAACTAAATGGGTATTCAGAACTAAACTTAATGAAGATGGTATGGTAATCAGAAACAAAGTAAGATTAGTGTGTAAAGGATATTCATAGAAAGAGGGAATTGATTACAATGAAACCTTTGCACTGGTAGCTAGAATTGAGGTAGTCAGATTATTTCTTGCATTTGCAGCACACAAAAACTCTAAAGTGTATCAAATGGATGTAAAATGTGCATTTCTGAATGGTGATCTTGAAGAGGAAGTTTACATTAAACAACCTCATGGAATTTTCATTAAGAAATGATAAAGATATGGTTTGTAGAATAAGGAAAGCTTTATATGGATTGAAGCAAGCTCCTAGAGCTTGGTATGCTAGATTGGACAAATATCTTTTGAATCTTGGTTACACTAAAGGTAATGCTGACACCAACTTAAATATCAAAGTGACTAATGAAGACATCTTGGTTATAGAATTTTTTGTTGATGAGATCATTTTTGGAGGAGAAGATGGATTGTGTAAAGACTTTGCTAATAAGATGCAAGAAGAATTTGAAATGTCTATGATTAGGGAGATAAAATTCATTTTAGGATTACAGATTTCATAGAATGATAAAGGTATATTCATATGTCAAACAAATTACTTGAAGGAATTACTGAAGAAATTTGGTATGGAAAACTCTAAACCGGTAGGTACTCCTATGACTACAACTAATAAATTGTCATTGAAGGATGACTCAGCTCTAGTTAATCTGACAAGATACAAATCTATGATTGGAGGTTTACTATATTTGACACAAATAAGACTTGATATAATGAATGCAGTGTGTATTGTTTCAAGATTTTAGAGTAATCCTAGAGAAAATCATGAATCAGCAGTGAAAAGGATTTTCCAGTATCTACAAGGCATAATAAATCTTGGTTTATGGTATCCTAAAGATGAAACTTTTGATTTATGTGCATACACGGATGCTAATTGGGCAGGAGATGTAGATGACAAAAAGAGCACCACCGGTGGGGCATTCTTTCTTGGTAGTAGATTGATTTCATGGTTGAGCAAGAAACAAAGTTGTACATCATTATCAACAACAGAATCAGAATATGTGCAGAAGCAACTAATTGTACTCATGTATTATGGATTAAGAAAATGCTAAAGGACATAAAGGTAAAATGCAAAGAACCTATAATCATTTATTGTGATAATTCAGTAGCAATTGATATATCTAAGAATCTAGTATTTCACTCTAAAACTAAACATGTTTCTATAAAATATAATTTTCTGAAAGAGAATGTTGAAGCAATAGAAGTGAGATTGGTTTATGTGAATACTAAAGAGTAGATTGAAGATATCTTTACTAAGCCTTTGCCTAAGGAAACTTTTGAATATCTCAGAGAATGGCTTGGGGTTATACCCTCACCGGTAGAGACTTAGATAGTTGATGTTTGACATCAAACCGACAGAATTAACAAATAAACTTTTTTCTGGCTTTGATGGAGGAGAGCTACTTCTCAGGGGGGATAGTTGGAGAAGTTGGTTATAACAATTGGTATTTGTAATTGGTTCTATGAACTGGTTGTATCTCATATTTGTATTGCTTTTCCATTTGATGTCAAAGGGGGAGAGATATCTATGTAAAAACAAACATTATCATTTGGGGAGAGATTATTCAATAGGGGAGAGATATATACTCTCTGCATTTGTATTTTGATTTCTGGTATTGATCTATTCTAGAGATTGTTGGTTTTTGGTTTTTGGCATTCTGTTTTGGCACTTAGATGTTTTTTCATCTTGTGTTGCCATCAATGCCAAAGGGAGATATTGTTGGTATTATGGATATGTTGCATTGGTTTTGTCATTGATGTCAACACTTATCCTTCTCGAGATCTTTGGTTATGTTCACCGACAAGTTCAGTGACTTATGCACAGTCACCGGTATTTGGTTCATCGATAGGTTATATTTTTCACCAGCACTGAGGATGACTTGTTATCATCTGGAGATCACTTGGTTATGTCAAAGACATGGTTTGGACACTTGGTTTTGGTATTTTGGTTATTGGTCTAATCGGGTTGATATATTTGTTGTTACCGACAAATTGGTCTAGGTTATGGACTGGCATGTATTATCTATTCCAAATCAGCATGACACATTATGGAGATGATTTAATCAATTGGTATTATTTTAATTGTGTTGATCCAACATGATGCATCACATCTTGACTTGTAATTGATTTAATTGTAATATTCATGTTAGCCAACCTACACATTTGGTCTTAGGTTTTGGTATATATGTAAGATCTCATTTGTGAGATGGTGTAAGTAAGTGAGGTAATAGGTAGAAGGTATATGGTTATGGTATTGTATGTGCAAATATAGAAGATCATATGAGTAGACCATAGAGAAGGTGATTATCAAAGCTTAACCGGTACTAAATCCAACATTGGAGATGCTACTTTGAGCAGTACATTATCATTGGATTTAATCATCCAATTGTAGTTAGTGTGACTCCTATTTTGTGATTGAGTAGTGAGCTCTAGGCGGTTGGCCTCTCTGCATGTGCAGATCCCATTTGTACACACATACCATCTGTAGGAGTATCATCTGATTGTGGGTAAGGTTTTCCATCATGGTTTTTCCCCTTATAGGGTTTCCACGTACAAATCTTTGTGTTATATGTTGTGGATGTTGTTTCTCTTTTTGTTTCATGCATTAGGTTTCACTGGTATTGATATTAACTATTAATCTATTAACCGACATTAAATATGGTTAAGCGGTATTAAGTATCAAGTTTGATTAAGTTATAATTGGGCTGAAATTAATAGACAATTGATTCACCCCCCCTCTCAGTTGCCTTCGGGTCCTAACATTGCATGTAATAAGATTGGGCATTTTGCATCTAGATGTTCTGAAAGAAATTCAAGATTTGAAGAAAGAGTTATAAGATCATTTAAGACTAACCTTGGATATTAGAACAAGTATAAATACAAGAAAAATAGAGACAAATCATGCTACATAGAAGATGAGGAAGGCATTATTGATTCACATGATGAACCAGTAAAAGACTCTGCTAGTGGATCTGACAATGGGAAGGAATGGGTGTTCCTCACTATCAAGGAAGATGATCCGGAACTGGAAGAGAATGTTCTCGAAGATAAGGCACTTGTTGCTAAAATTGAAGACAAGGATGAATGGGTAATTGATAGTGGTTGTTCACATCATATGACTGGAGATAAAGGGAAGTTTCTGTCTTTGCAAAATTTGATGGTGGTGTAGTTAGATTTGGAGATGATAAAGCATGTATGATCAAAGGAAAAGAAACTATATAATTGGATTGTAAGAACAAAACTAACAATGTTTATTATGTTGAAGGTTTGAAGCATAATCTTTTGAGTGTAGGAAAATTGGTAGACAAGGGATTTCAATTACAGTTCAAGGATGGAAAATGCAAAATCATTAACAGATCTGGCTTGGAGATTGCAACCGGTACACAGACAAAAGGTAATATATTTCATTTGAACTCTGGTGAGAAGACATGTTTGATTACATAGATTGATGAGATTTGGCTATGGCATAACAGACTGTGTCATGTGAATTTTGATTGCATTGTGAAGATTAGTTAAACTAATGCAGTTAGGGATATACCTAAGATTATGAAGCCCTATAATCTGATATGTAAAGAATGTCAAATGGGTAAATAGGTCAGAACCTCTTTTAGAAGTATACAAGATAAATCAAATGTTGTTCTTGATCTTATTCATACTGATTTGTGTGGCCCTTCTAGAGTTAAAATTTTTCAAGGTTATAGATATTTCATGCTAATCATTGATGATTATTCTAGAATGATGTGGGTTACTTTTTGAGATAAAAATTTGAAGCATTTGAAAAGTTTCAAATCTTTAAGGAGAAAGTGGAAACTGAGACACGGTTGAAGATTAAATGTTTGAGATTAGATCATGGTGGAGAATTTACATCCAGTGAGTTTAATAACTTTTGTGACAAGCATGGTATAAGAAGACATTTTTTTGCTCCCCGGACACCTCAGCAAAATGGAGTTGTGGAAAGGAAGAATAAAACTAACTTGGATGTTGCTAGAACAATAATGATGTCAACTAGTCTACCTCATATCTACTGGAGAGAAGAAGTGAGTACAATGGTTTATAAATTCAACAGAGTACATATTAAAGGTGAAACCGGTAAGACATCTTATGAATTATGGTTTGGCAATACACCTACAATTAAGTATTTTATAATTTTTGGTAGTAAATGTTATATCAAGAGAGATGATGTTATTGGGAAATTTGAAACTAAATGTGATGAAGGCATATTTATTGGTTATTCTAATGAAAGCAAAGCTTATAGATGTTATAAAAAAGAGATTATAGAGAATTGTGGAGAGTGCTAATGTTAAAGTAGATGAGATGAACATAAGTCAAATCAAAGTTTATGAGAAGGAACCAGTAGTGGAAATGATTATATCTGAACTAGTAGCACCTTTACCAGAACAAAGAGTTGAACTGGTTACTCTAGTAACATTAGATAATTCTACGGTAACTGAAGAATAGGGAAGAGGAATAGAAAGTCAGAAGACTCCTAGGTATGTGAGATTGAATCATTTAAAAGATCAAATCATTGGGGATAAGAGCAATGGAGTGATGACAAGAAGAAGACTGGTAACTAATAAGGTATGTTTAATTTAACAAGTTGAATCGGTATTAGTAATTGAGGTATGTAAATATGAACATTGGTTGAAAGCTATGGAAGAAGAATTAGATCAGATTGAGAAAAATAACACATGGACCTTCGTTCCTCGACCTAAAAATAAAAATGTTATTGGAACTAAATGAGTTTTTAGGAATAAATTGAATGAGGATGGTCAAGTAATAAGGAATAAAGCTAGATTGGTTTGTAAAGGATATTCTCAGAAGGAAGGAATTGATTATGGAGAGACTTTTGCACCTATAGCTAGGATTGAAGCTATAAGATTATTTATTGCCTATGCTACTTATAAAAACTACAAGGTTTATCAGATGGATGTTAAATGTTAATTTTTGAATGGGGATCTTGATGAGTAATTTTATATTGAGCAACTTGATGGTTTTTCACTATCAAATGATAGAGATATGCTTTGTAGGATAAGGAAATCTTTATATAAATTGAAACAAGCACCTAGAGCTTGGTATGCAAGGTTGGATAAATATATTTTGAAGCTTAGTTTTACTAAGGGCAGTGCTAAAAATAATTTATATTATAAGATCACTGATGATGATATACTGATTATTGAATTATTTGTTGATGGCATTATTTTGGAGGTGAAGATAAGTTATGCATAGAATTTTCTAAGAATATGGAGGAAGAATTTGAGATGTCTATGATTGGTGAGATGAAATTTTTCTTAGGTTTGTAGATTACTCAGACTGACAAAGATATTTTCATTTGTTAAACTAAATATGCTAAGGAAATGTTGAAGAAATTTGGTATGGGAGATTATAAAATGGTAAGTACTCCTATGGTTACAAGTGAGAAATTGACAAGAAAAGATATTTCTACACTGATAGATCCTACAAGATACAAATCTATGATTGGAGGTCTTCTTTATTTGACTCAGACTAGGCCTGACATTATGAATGTTGTTTTTATTGTTTCATGTTTTCAGAGTGATCCTAGAGAAAATCATGAGATGGCGGTGAAAAGGATTTTTAGATACTTATAAGGTACATCAGAATATGGCTTGTGGTACCCTAAGGATGATAACTTTACTTTATGTGCATATACAGATGCTGATTGGGCTGGAGATGTTGATGACCATAAAAGTACTTCTAGTGGAGCTTTCTTTCTTGGAAAGAAGTTGATTTCATGGATCAGCAAAAAACAATCATGTACTTCTTTATCTACTGTTGAAGCTGAGTATGTTGTTGTTGCTACTAACTATACACAAGTTTTATGGATGAAGCAAATGTTGAAGGATATAAAGGTGGATTGTGATACACTAGTAGTTGTTCACTGTGATAACTCTATTGCTATTGATATATCAAAGAATTCGGTATTTCACTCTAAAAAAAAACACATATCTATCAAGTATAACCTTTTGAAGGAGAAGTTTGAAGCAAATGAAGTTAGACTGGTTTATGTGAATACTAAAGAGCACATTGCAGATATTTTCACTAAACCTTTGTCAAAGGAATCATTTGAGTACCTGAGAGACATATTAGGAGTTTCTAGTAGAGACTTGATTGATGTGGTTTGGCATCACTCCAACATGCACTATCAGAGATACCATTCATTCTAGCACTGATGTGGGATTCTACTTCTCTGGGGGAGAGGTCAGCTTTGTGATTCAGAGACTTATGTTTTTGCTTTGATATTTCTATCAGATTTCTAGCATTGAAGTCAAAGGGGGACTGATATTGATGTGAAAAAGAAAGAAAGGGAGAGAGAAATTGATATTCAGAGCTATATGTGGGAGTTTGTTGGCTATCTTCCACAGGGGGAGACTTGTTTGGCATTTCTTGGTACTTAGATTTTTTCATATCTAGTGTTGCCATCAATGCCAAAGGGGGAGATTGTTGGCCATTTGGTGGAATTTATTATATGTTGCATTAATGTTTTATCATTGATGCCAACACTAACTATTTGGATGCTTTACTGATACCCTTCTCGTCCCAGTAGGTTGAGTGGGTTTTGATTAACTTGGATCTGGCATGATCCGGTAGGCTCCGGTATAGTTTGGTGATGGAATTGGTTTGTTCATTATACTTATACTCATATTTGGTCAGTTGGTTTTGGTATGGTGATTGGATGCTATCCTGCTTGCTTAGAAGATTGGTTTCTGGTTTCGGCGAGGGTTTCACCGGTAGAGATTTTGGTGGAGATCTTTGAGGAATTGCATAAGTGGTGTTGGTACAGCTTTTGGTGGAGTTTTAGGATGCTGTTGGTGATCATGTTTGAGCTCGGCGGTTGGAGACCATTACTAAAGCATGTGGACCTATACTTGCTCCTGGTTGATCTAGGTTATGGACCGGCTTTTATGTAACATGTGGATAGGACCTATTCATCTATTTCCAAGATGTATTATGTGTTGATATTATTTGTTTGGTCTAAAGACGACATGGTTTGTAATTATGTAATTGGTTTATTTTCTGGTGGCCGACCTAATTTTTTATGGTCGAGTGTTTTGTATAAATAGACGTAAGATCTCATTGTAGATCATCATGGTTAATGTTAGAGGTCATGGTCAAGGAATATAATGTGTGAATAATGTAATATCATTCAGGCAGAGGAGTTGGTCGATCATTGGAGATCGAATTGGGTTTATGTAAGAGCATTTAGTCCTCCAATATTGAGCTTAACCGAAACTATACTCAGGCATAGGAGATGCTATCTTTTGTAGTTCAACACTTCTCTGTATTGTAGTTTGGATTTATATGTAGTCAGTGAGGCTCCTTTTGTGATGAGCAGTGCACTCTAGGTTGTTGGCCTTCCTACAAGTGCATTCCCCTTCATTTTAATTCACATACTTACTGTAGAAGTATTATCTGACTGTGGGTAGGCTTCCCACTGTGGTTTTTCCCTTTACCAGGTTTTCCACGTACAAATCTTGGTGTTATGTGGATGAATTTTATTCTACTATTACTGTTTATGCTTAATTGGTTTATCTTCTATTCTGGTATTTATGTTTTGGGTTCCAGTATTAAAGTTTAAATTGCTAATGGTTCATGTAATTCATGACAACTGATTCACCCCCCCCCCCCGCCCCTCTCAATTGTCTTCTGGTTATTTGAACTGTCTAATAGAATCCTTCCAAGAATCCCCTGTACATATCCAAAATCCTATCCCATGTCAAGACAATAATCCAAAACTAGAAGAAATGAGTGCTAGCATAAATCAAGATCAAGATACTATGACTCTCCAATCTAATCCAATTTTTTATCAAGATCCCACCTATCAAGAATCTTATGAATATCCCCTAATCCTTTTGTATTCCATTTATGATGATCCCCTTCTGTCTCAAGAGAAAAGTGTGTTGGCAATAATGCAACAAACTGAGAGGGGGGGTGAATCAGTTTCCTCACAAACTTTAATCAACTCAGACACAATTTTAGAAATGATAATTAACAATGAAAGCATAAATCAACACCACATTAACAAAACACATAACACCAAGATTTTTGATGTGGAAAACCCAATTAAGGGAAAAAACATTATGGGAACCTACCCACAATGAGATGATACCCTTTTACAAGTAAATGAAATATTACAATGGGGAATACACATGCATTCAGGCACACTTCCAAGAGCTCACTGCTCAAATCGCAAAACAAGAAGGGCTACAACCTTGAGGAAGACTCATTGTCTTACAAAAACATTTGGATTACATCCGGAAGATCATGAACTGATAAAATAGCATCTCCTCATGCCTGGTTATAGTTTTAATTAAGCACACAATCTGATCTGCTCTGCCAAACTTCTTCACACTTCTGAAAGATCAAAACACTTGCTCACACAATTATCTAGTCACACACATTCATACACTCACAAATACCATGCATATACATCTCACACATGATTATTACATATATTTATACAAATCATCAACCTATATTTCAAGTTTGGCACAACACTCATCACAAATTACGACACACTACAACATTTCAGGCATACCAAAACAATGTTGGCTAAGACATAGTATGGACCTAAATCAACACCTCAAACATGAAACACCTCCAAGAATTATGCCTTGATCATCCACAACACGCTACAATCAAGAATGTCACATAAAATGAACATGAACACTGCTGGATAAGGAAATCATCAATAATGCACACAACAATCAATACAGACCATCAACATAGATACAACATGATCTAGAAATATCCACACGCATCATGAATTACCATATCAACAACTGCAACATCACCACTTACTAGAATCTTCATCATCATTATACCGAACCTCAATAACACACATTGAACTAACTGTCAAACTGAAAGATTCACTTACGGACCTCCAAATCACAAACCATTTGAATTGAGGACACATATAAACATATCAAACACTCTGCCAAATCTACAAACCAAGATAATGCAATGTGGAGCAATGCAAAGTAGAGTTCAAAACATTGATCAACACCAAACAACTGAAAGACCAACCTCAATACTGGATCTCATAACTTGATCAAATCACCATGTGGACCACTGAAATGTTATCTAAATCAACTAGAGATACTTATCTCAAAACCCTTTAATCTACAACAACTCATCTTGAACACACTCGCCAAACCAACTCATCTAATTTGACTGCAACACTGAAACACACAGAGGAATATGTTGACATCAATGACAACACATCATTCCAACAAACTTCTCAGCAATATCCAACATTCTCCCCCTTTGGCATTGATGGAAACATATGAATGTGAAAAATAATAAATGCAAAGAAATAAATTCAACTACCAACAAATTTCATAACTCTCAACTATCTCCTCGTGAGATCATGCACATGATATGGCAATTTTTCACATGATTCTCTCCCCCTTTGACATCAATGCAAAAGGCACAAATCTCTCTCCCCTTTAGCCACACAAGCTCTCCCCCAAAACTAACAAATCTAAACATCTGAACTATAATACTGACTAATCCCCTTGAGTAGCAGACTCACTCATCAATCTAGACCACAAGATATCTTTGTGAAGGCCACCGGACTGATGCAAATCCATGCATCTTAGTTCTCATCAGGAGGGGCAATCACCCCTAGCTTCTCTCTAAGATACTCAAAAATATCTTTAGGCAAAGGCTTCATAAAAATATATACAATCTATTCCTTTGTAGATACATACTCCAATCTAACTTCCTTCACATTCACCTTTTCTCTCAGGAAATGAAACTTGATTTATATATGCTTAGTCTTTGAATGCAACACCAAATTCTTAGAAATATTGATAGAACTTGAATTATCACAGTATATAGTAGTAGGCTCATAAAAAACAACTATGATATCCTTTAACATCTTCTTCATCCACATCACTTGAGTACAATTGCTAGCATCAACAATGTATTCAACTTTTGCAGTATATAAATAAATTGCGTTCTGCTTCTTACTCATCCATGAAACCAATCTCTTACCCAAGAAAAATGCACCAGCACTAGTACTTTTTCTATCATCAATATCACCTAACCAATCAACATCAATAAAAGAACTCAAAATAAAGTCATCATCTTTAGGATAACACAAACCATAATCAACTATCCCTTTCAAATATCTGAAAATCCTTTTAACAACAACAACAACATGAGATTCCTTAGGATCAGATTGAAATCTGGCAACAAGACATAGAATATTCATAATATTTATTCTAGTCTAAGTCAAATACAATAATAAACCAATCATAGATTTGTATCTAATCTAATTTTCTTTCAAAGAATCAACATCCTTAGTCAGCTTACATTTGGTCACCATAGGGGTACCGACAATCTTTGAATCATCTAAACTAAACTTCTTCAACAGTTCCTTCACATACTTAGACTAAGATATAAAAATACCTTTATCCAACTGAGTAATTTGCAATCCCAAGAATAATTTCATCTCACCAATCATAGACATCTCAAACTCATTCTTCTTATCATCAGCAAACTTCTTGCACAAACCATCATTTCCACCAAAAATAATGTCATCAACAAAAACTTCAACAATTAAGATGTTATCATTATCAATCTTGAGGTACATATTACTATCAGTGGTACCTTTATTAAATTCTAGCTTCATCAAATACTTATCAAATATGGCATATCAAGCTCTTGGGGATTGCTTCAATCCAAACAATTCTTTCTTCAATCTACAAACCATATCTTTCTAATTTGTCAACTGAAATCCATCTGATTGCTCAATATAAACTTCTTCTTCCAACTCACCATTAAGAAAGTCTGACTTGACATCCATCTGATAAACTTTGAAATCTTTGTAAGTAGCATAAGAAAGAAATAATCTAATAGTTTCAATTTTAGCCACTGGAGAAAAAGTCTCCTCAAAATCAATTCCTTCCATCTGAGAATAACCCTTACAAACAAGTCTTGCTTTATTCCTAACAACTTCACCTTTTTCATCCTACTTATTCCAAAACACCCATTTAGTTCCAATTACATTTTTATCCTTAGGTCTAGGAATGAGAATCCCTGTATTATTCTTTTCAATCTAGTTCAATTTGTTTTCTATTTCTTTAACCCAATTTTCATCTTTGCAAGCTTCACTAAAATCCTTAGGTTCAATCTAAGAAATCAAGAAATACTCTTCAACAATTCTTCTCCTAGTCATCACACCTCTATTCTTATCACCTATGATCTAATTATTTGAATGATTCAATCTCACATACTTGGGAGTCTTAGAATTTTCCTGATTTCTAGACTCTTGAGATCTTTCTTCTTCACTAGAACTTGTACCTTGTCCTTCATTCTCAGGCTTTTTTGGAGCAACCTGAATTTGATTCTAGGTCTGCACTTGCTTTCCTTTATCTAAACTAACATCCTGATCATCTAAATCATATTCAAAGCATCTAGGATGATACTCATTGCCTTCATCAACTATCACATTAGCACTTTCAACTATCTTTCTCAATCTCTTATTATAACACCAGTAGGCCTTACTCTTAGTAGAATAACAAAGAAAGATTCCTTCATCACATCTAGCATCAAACTTCCCTAGATCTTCATCTCTTTTGATACATCAATTATTTCCAAAAATTCTGAAATATCTAATTGTAGGAACATGACAAAACCATAACTCATAAGGAGTCTTATCGGTATCACCTTTGATATGTACCCAGTTAAAAGTATATACAATAGTACTCGCAACTTCTCTCTAATAGATATGTGGAACATTTAATTCAATCATCATCATCTTGGAAGCTTCCTGAATTGTTCTATTCTTCCTCTCTACAACACCATTTTGCTGAGGGGTCCACAGAGTAGATAATTGTCTCTTCACCTCATGCTCTTCACAAAAAGAATTGAACTCACCGAAGGTAAATTCACCATCTCTATCAGATCTCAAACACTTTAGCTTTAGACCAATCTCAGTCTCAACCATAGCTTTGAAAATATTGAACTTGTCCAAGGCTTTAGACTTATCCCTTAAGAAAATAATCCATATCATCCTTGAATAGTCATCAATCAGCAACACGAAGTACATGTCACTCTGCAAGCTTCTCACTCTAGAAGGACCACATGAATTAGTATGCACAAGATCCATTATTCCATTAGAACTATATTGTTTTCTTTTTAAAGTAACTCTTGTCTGCTTCCCTAATTGACATTCCTTACGTACCGTATTAGTAGGCTTTACCAACTTAGGAAGATCTCTCGCTGCTTGAGTAGAATTTATCTTAACCATGCAATCAAAATTTGCATGACACATCCTTCTATGTTATAACCAACTTTCATCAATCTGAGAAATCAAACAAATTTTTACCACCAACTTTCAAGTAAAATATATTATCTTTTGTCTTCATACTTGATGCAATCTCAATTCCGGAGCTACTCAAGATCTTACATTTTCCATTCTTGAATTACAAATCATATCCCTTATCAACCATCTATCCAACACTCAAAATATTATTCTTTAACCTTCAACATACAAGATATCATCATTGTTATGCTTACCATCAAGAGAAATAGAACCCCTACCACGGATTATACCAGCTTTGTCATCACCAAATCTTACTACACCACCATCATACTTTTCTATACTAACAAACTTACTCTTCTCATGAGTCATGTGATGAAAGAAGTCGCTATCAATAACCCATTCATCTTTCTCTTCAATAATGCAGCTATTAGAATCAATAGGCACCAGATCATCTTCCTTGATAGCAATAAACACCCATTCATCTCCTAAATTTCCCTTATCAAATTCATCATCAGTCACACCTTCATCAGAAACAAAATAACACTTCTTCTGATATTTAGGCTTGTATTATTTCAATGGCTTCTTAGGAACTCTTTCTAAACACCTTGAATCAAAATTTCCTATCTTATTGCATGAAAAAAACTAAGAGATAATTTCCCTTCATACTCATCGGCTCCTTTCAACAATCTTTTGGAAATTAGGGCTTCAAGATCTTCAAGTTCTCTTTCTTCTTCTTCAAGCTCTCTCATCTCCTTCTCATATCTGGACACCCTTGTAGAACTTTCTCTCGGATCATATTTCTGCTTCCTAGATTTAGTAGCTTTAAATGCATATTCTAACTTAGGAAGAGTTTCTCCAAATTCACTCAACTCAAAGGCAACAAGCTTTTCAATCAACATGTCTCTAGTCACATTTGTCACTATCTGAATCTCCTCAATAACAACCACCTTGTGCTTGTAAGTAGGAGGCAAGGATCTCAATACTTTAGCTACCATCTCTAATTCTTTCAATACTCCACCAACACATCTGATATTCAACACAATCTCATTCACTCTTTGCATAAAGGAGGTACTATTCTCATCTTCGCCCATCTTCAGCATCTCATACTTTCCCTTCAAGCTCTGCAACTTAGAAACTTTCACATGGTTGTCACCTTCATACAAAGTCTCTAACTTCTTCAAGATCTTAGGAGAAGTCTACAAATCCATCACATTAGTCATCTTAAAATTAGTCAAGACACTTAACAATTCTTCCTTAGCTCTAATATTGAATTCAACTTTGTTTATCTCATCCGGAGTTGTAGGACCATTTGAAGGAACATTATACACATTCTTAGTAATATTCACTAATGCATCTCAAGTGACACTCAATCTGATTTTTCCAAAGAGTGTAATGTGTTCCATCAAATCTCAGATTATCCTTCTTGAAAGTAAAGGTTTCCATCCCAGATCACCCCAAGTGGCCAATATTACTTTGGAGGATCTAGCTCTGATACCAATTGTTGGCAACAATGTAGAAAACTGAGAGGGGGGTTAATCAATTTTCTCAAAAACTTTAATCAACTCAAACACACTTTAAGATCTAATAATTAAAAATGAAAGCATAGATCAACAACACATTAACAACACACATAAGACAAATATTTTTGACATGGAGAACCCAGTTAAGGGAAAAAAAATAGTGGAACCTACCCACATTGAGATGATACCCTATTAAAAGTAAATGAAATATTACAATGGGGAATGCACATGCATTCAAGCACATTACCTAGAGATCACTACTCAAATCACAAAACAAGAAGGGCTACAACCCTGAGGAAGACTCATTGTATTACAAAAACATTTGGATTACATCCAGAAGATCATGAACTAATAAAATAGTATCTCCACGTGCCTAGTTGTAGTTTTGATTAAGCACATAGTTTGATCTTCTCTGCCACACTTCTTCACACTTTTGAAAGATTAAAACACTTATCTACACATTTATCTAATCACACACATTTAGATACACTCGTATATGCCACACAGATACATCTCACACATTATTATTACATATATTTATACAAATCATCAACCTATATTTCAAGGTTGGCTCAACACTCATCACAAATAACCACACACGCTACAAAATTTCATGTGTACCAACAAAATGTTGGCTAAGACATATTATGGACCTAAATCAACACCTCAAACATGAAACACCTCCAAGAATTATGCCTCGATTATCCACAACACGCTACAATCAATAATGTCCCATAACACAAACATGAACACCACCGGATAAGGAAATCATCAATAATGTACACAATGATCAATGCAGATCATCAACACGAATAAACCACCATCTAGAAACATCCAAAAGTATCTATTCATTACCATAGCAACAACCACAACATCACCACTTACTAGAATCTTCATCATCATTATACTGAACCTCAAGAATACACTAAACTGACTATCAACCTAAAAGATTCACTTGCGGACCTCCAAATCATGAACCACCTGAATTGAGGATACATATGAACATCTCAAACACTCTGCCAAATCCACAAAATAAGATAATACAATGCGTAGAAGAATTCAGAACACTGATCAACACCAAATGACTGAAAAACCAACCTTAATACTGGATCCATAACTCGATCAAATCACCATGCGGGCCATTGAAACTTTATTTGAATCAATAGAAGATACTTATCTCAAAACCCTTTAATCCACAACAACTCATCTGCAACACACTAGTCAAACAAGCTCATCTAATTTGACTGCAACACTAAAACACATAGAGGAATATGTTAACATCAATGACAACACATCATTCTAGCAAACTTCTCTACAATATCCAACAAAGTGTCCTTCCAAGTTCAATTCAACAAACACCTCCTAAGAAAGATCATGATATCTCTTCTATCCCCTCCAATGATCCAATTTAGAATCAAGAGCAAAGCACAAACTCCAATGGTCCTATTCCAAGTCAAGATCAAAGTTTCCCTTCATCTCCATGTCATAATCCTCCTGATCCACCTCAATATTCCATCACACCTATCAAGGCTAGTCATGAACCACTTACCTATCAAATGGGTTCCTCCACTTTCATCTGATCCCATCTAATTCATGATCCCAACCATATCCTCCTCAAAATAGACTCGTGTTTTGTTTTAAAACCAAGTATCCTATTGCTAAAAAGATTTATGAAAACATGCATTAACAAGGCAAAGGTTTAGGCCTACATGAATAAGGTATGTTAGAACCCTTCATATCAAAGCAAATTTCAATTATCATGGCCTTGGTTACACAACTCACTCTTGAAACATTGGTGTCCCCACTAAATCCCATATTCCTTTATCTAAATCTAAGCATACACAATACCTATCCTCCAAATCCTTTTTGGGTCCTTTTATCCCAGAATCAAATCCTTCCTCCCTTCAATCCATCTTAGGACCCTACATCCCTCCATACACTATTCATATGATCCCTATCTCACAATATAATTACCCTATCGTAAATAAATATTTGGAAAGCCACACATCTATAAGAACCTTCCAATCATCTACCTACACCAACCTTTCCAAAAGACCTTCATATATTTCCTATCTATCCATAAATCCATTCCCTTTGGAGGAAATTTGGATGCCAAGCATAAGTTCCATAAGTCCAAAAATCTACATACATCCAAAGACCAACTTGTCCAATCTAAAAGACATGTCAAATCAAAGAAAAATCTGATCCAAAAGAAGAAAGCAATACCCAAAATTACACAAAGGCCTATTAATCAAAAAGAAAAAGAAAAAAACTATGTGGATTCCTAAGTTTCTCATAGAAGAAATGCATTCCAAATAACCACAAAGAAAAGAAAAATCAAAACCAATATGGATTCCTATTAAATCATTGCATCCCAAAGAAAAATAAAAATTGGCATCTAGTCTTGTTGTTCCAAAAGCTTCACTCAATCATCCATATACACATCTCCCACTTTCCAAATCTATTCTTCCATCACTTACTTCATCCATTTTGGGTCCTTGTGTCCCGAATTCCACTTGAACTCCTCCCTCAAAATCTCAAAATTCAAGATCCACTTGTCCTTCATCACTCCACCAACCCTCAAGGTGTGTGTCAATGTTCATCTTGAAGACATTTCCATCTATCCTTGTGAAAATATTTTAACATCCTACCTATTATCCAACACCTATTTCCCATCCTTCCATCCCTCCCATTCAATCCTTTGCATAAATCCTTCATTTGTGAAATAGGCATTTATGTCATTTTGTCACACACTTTCCCATGCTCAATCTTATATCCACTCCATTTCTTAGATATATCTTTATGAAATGCTTCAGAAACTGAAGTTGTTCCTCTTTAACACTATATTTTGGTTGGGATGCATACTCGATCTAGAAAGAGAATCACTTGTTGTATCTTGATACTGACATCTTCTGATTACTATATTTCATACACTTGATCAATTGTTCTAAGTCATTGTTATTTCTTAGGTGAAGACATGACTAGTGAAAAATCTAAAATCCTACTTTAGGGCCACTATAATTATTTAACTTGTGTGAAGTTCATTTCTTACAAGCCAATGCACAAAAAGAATAAATGACAAGAGAAAAAACAATATCAAAAGATAAAACAAAAGGATGAGCAAGAAAAGAAAAGAAAAAATGCAATGAAATACAATATCAAAATGCTTGGTTTTGGGAACATGCAAATAACTCCATCAGGGCTATGGATGTTTGGTTGGTAATAGAACAATATTCGTGAGATTACAGTGATAATCTCATTGGGGCTATGGACACTCGCTAGCAATGAGGCTCTATCCAGGATGATTTTGAACTCAGGATAAAATCATGTAGCTAGTCATGTTGGATTCTAAAGATTACAATGATCATATGGACCAAAATGAATGCATTTTCACACACATGGGTAATCAAAGACTAAGTACCTTGATCCAGTTTTGGATTCTTCTTCCCTTTTGAGTATTCTTCCTAATCACTAGATATGTTGGTTTGAATTTTTTGGAGGTTCTAAGTGTGGATTGGGTCTATATCTTTGAAATATTTGTGAACACTTATTTAAGAAACGTTAGATGTTGTGAAGATCTCACATATCACCCTTTTGCAAATGGAGACCTCTACACTTGGGGGCAAGTTTCATCTACTGTATCCATCCTGCCACATCTCCTATTATCCCTCCAAGACTATCCATCACCCTATCTACATTCATCTTGTTTTTCTATCTTTGATCTTGATAAAGTTAAGGATCTTCTTAAGTAGCACACATCCTATTTGCTTCACCTTATCCATACCCTCTAGTCCATATCCCTTATTATATCAATTATTTCCTTTCATCATCCATTACTACCTATGATCTTGCTTCTCCTATCCATATCCCCTTTTCCATTCCTCGATCTTGATCAAAACTAAGGACAAAAATAAAAAATAAAAAGGAAAAAACATGGTTTCAAAAAGCTCTTGACATGTCCATCCATGTGGACCCAATACTATTTGATGCACCAAGACATCACCTTACAGTTTTAAACCAATCCCTTGAAAACCAAATCATCTCTGATTCCATAATAATCTACCTCCATCTTTCACCTATCTATGTCCATCCCACCAATTCCTCCATGCATTCAAAATGTTCAATACCTTGCTAGACATTAGGGCAAATAAATATAGCTTGCTTGAGAAAAAATCTTGACACATGTATTTTACCTTAATCAGTGATCCAAACATCTTTCAAAAACACAAAAAAAATAAAAAAAATAAAAAAAATAAAAAAAATCACAAAATAAATAAATAAATCAATTGTCTCATCAATCGAATCATCCAACCCTATCAATCAATCATCAACTTGTCTTATATAGGGAAGGGTACACTCAAAACAAGCACGTCAGTCTTAGATAGGGTACACACTCTTTGAAACCAGACATTCCTATCAAACAATCATCCTATTGAAACATCCAAAAATTTGTATCCTTTACATAGTTATAGTGTCCTTAAATAATTTTCTCACTCCTGCCCATATCAATAGCTCAATCAAGTATACTTGAGTTTTGTATGTCCACAAGTTAAGTTTCCCATTTGTCATAATTCAATGTGTTTTCTAGCCTAAAAATCCCAAAAGTTAACACTAAAGCCTTGATAACAAATCAAATATTGAGCCATGAATAGACCCCATAAAATAGCCATATCCTTGTTGAAAATCCTATTTGTCAATTAATAATTTCATATCCTACACTGTTTCCCTAAAAATACCTATATACCTCATTTATCATCTTATGTGGACCATCATAAAGTAATACCGTTGAGTATCGCTATTTTGTAGGGTTATTATTTTGTTATATCAAGCAGTTTGCAAAGTAGCAACAAATAAAATGAAACTATAAATTTATCCCTAATTTCGCAAAACATATATCTCACTATACTAAGTGGCTAGCAAAATAGAGACAAAGGAGACAAATCTTATCAAGATACCGCCACTTCACAAAACCCATATCTTATTATATTACGCATCCCACAAAATGGCAACAAAAGAAATAAAGTTCACAAGGGTATCACTATTTCATGAGACCCATGTTCCATCACATTGAGTGATTTGCAAGACAATGATAAATGGAGTGAAGATAGTAAAAGCATCACCATATTGCAAAAGGGGACTAAAAGCAAAGTGGAGACATTATGTTATAGCAATAACCCAAAATATTATTGCAGTATCGCTAAAAGGCTTAATAAAGGAATTATGATGTTGTTATATGGTGGTTGTTAGGATTCCCACAGATACTGAGAGGGGGGGTGAATCAATATCTAGCCAATGAGTTGAATTTCTTAACTTAAAACATGTAGAACATATTATAACAGTGTACCAGTATGCAAGAAATAATGCAATAAACAGAATTAAAAACGTCCACATGAAAAGCACACCATGACACAAGGATTTAACAAGCAAACCCAGTGTGGGAAAAATCTCAGTGGGATTTGTGACCCACAATATTCACTTACTGGCCAATAAGAGAATATTACTTACAAGAGGGGCCTGCACATGCAGGAAGGCCAATTGCCTAGAGCTCACTGCTCAATGGGAAGTCTCACTGACTTACAATGTGGATTATACAAATCCAATATCTTGTACTGCTTTACAATAGCATCTATAATGCCAGATCCAGTACCGGTTTCTACTCTGTTCTTTACATAAAACCTTTAACCTATATTTTGCATAATAGATCTACCTAATATCTTTTTCTTGTCACTTACAAAATGTCTACAATGATCTCTCTTATATATAAGAGTCATTTTACAACTTGCCAAGTCGGCTTACAAGGTTTTTACAATAATAAGAAAAATATAATATATCAAAAATCCCATCGGCCTCTTTGTCGGTATGCTTCCTTTCTCTATGTCAGTGTCGGTGGTTTGAGTGCCAGTGTAGAGTGTGTTCTATTGATGCCGGTGAAGTATCTTGCTGGTGTAATGCCTTGCCGATGCCATAGGATTGTAAGGTTGCCATCAATGACAAAACCTTCAATCACCTACAATGTCTCATTGAAGTGTGCATATGCCAACAGTGATAACTCAAGAAAATATCACCACATTGTAGGATGGAGACAACTAATGAAAAATGAAATAGAAATATAGCAATAGTTAAATCACATGTCACTATATCACAAGGAGATAGAATAAAGGGGAAACAAGTGTTGTGATACAACAATAATCACTATCGCTATTTCACATAAATAAATCAGAACTAATAAGAAGGGTTTGTGATACTGTGAGAAGGCCAAGACAAGTTGAAAGTGACATCATCTTGTCATAAATCAAAATTTAGAAAGGGTGGTAGAGTTGTTAATGGAACACATGAATTAAATGCAGAAAAGAGCCTCAAGAGCCACCATTAATAGTTGATTTTTATTTGAAATTTTTATTCCAAGCTAAATAATTGAATAGAGTAAGCTCTATGATGAAGAAGAACATGCCAGGGTCACTTGCGACAACTTACAAGTGCTCCATTACCCCTTGAAAAATTTATAGAATTCAGTTAAAATTCCAGTAGGAAGTATAGAGATAAGATGCCTAGGAAGAAGGAAGAATCCAAAGAAGGTGAAAGTTCAAAAGGCGGTGAAAGCTCTGGAAGGAAACCTAGGACATCAAATCCAACCATAACTAGGGTTGACATGGATCAGTTTGACATAGATTATACTAGACCCAGGAGAACTTTTAGGATAGATGAGCTTCCATACTATCAAAGAGGGGCATGAAGAATAAACTTCTGGCAAATTTGGGCAATGAACCCCTTCCTATAGAGGATTTCCTTGTGTACTTCCAAAAGACATATTAAGCTTTGTGTCAGGTGTTGGGAGAGGATGCCAAGGCCAAAAAGCTAGTATCACTAATGTGCATGGCCATGAGAATACAAAATTTTGAAGTAAACCTTGAGTCTGATTTGCATCTGAACTAATAAGAAAAATCATGATCAGCTCATGGTATGGAAAGAAAGGAAAGGTAGTGACTTCTTCCATTATTCCTTATTATGTTGTTTAATCCTATATCAAAACAAAAAGCTTTCACCTAGTGGCTAAAATTAGGAATGCTGGATGAAAATGGTAATAGGCTACCAATGTAGTTGTGGTGCTACTAATGGGATAAGTAATGCAAGGGTTGTGATTATAAATTCTTTCATGATTTATTTGTCATTGTGAATTATGGTTCCCTCAACCATTAGGTTGAAAGATTGTCACTAGATTTGAGAAGGGTGTTGATATCACGTTCTCTTGATCATGAAAAGGGTCATACTCATAATTTTGTTGACTTGTTTTACATGGGAGAGCATACCATTATCTAAGAATATGGGTGCCCTCAAACTCCTCAATTGTTACACCTATTTGTATTAGATAGACTTGCATTTTTTGAAATTATGTGGAAAATTCTATGGCTTGAGAAGGAAGTGATAGAAAAAAGGAAGAAGGGGACATTCTTGCCCCATGTCACCACATGTGCAGGTTTTTATATCAGGTCAAATTTGTTAGAAAGATTGCAGGGCTATCTGAAAACCAATTACTCTTTGAAATCTATCAAGGAAAGAGTGTCTGATCCTGAATGTCATATTGGTTTTGTTGTTAAAATAGTTTCACATGAGGTTCTAATACAAGAGGACTTGATTAGAAATTGTATATCATTTCAAGATATTGTGCAGAGAAGGAAAAAGTGACATGTTATAATGAGACTAGAAGAAGAAAATAAGATAAGGGACCCTAGTTTCCCTAGATTTTTTAATGAAGAAACTGATGAGTTGAAGAGAATTGATTTCTGTTTAGATAATTTTGAAAGGATTTATGGAAAATCAATAGGTGGTGGATCCCCACCAAAGAAGGTCCCAATTAGACCAAAGAAACCCCATGGGGTTGTTATTTATAATGTATTTGATGATGAATATATGCAAGAGACTTCTCCTACTTCACCACCATCTAAAAAAGAAAAGAAAGAGAACTCGGTTCCCCTTGTGCATTTTGAAGAATCCAAAGGAGAAAGTGACACTAATGAGGCCATCAGTGCATTAAGGGCTTAAAAGGGTGATGAAGGGGTGGAATAATCACAGATGGCTCCACCTAGATATGAAGAGGAGACACATGGCTATGAAGCTTAGATGGAAGAAGGGGTAGAGCTTGTGAATGTTGTGGATGAGAGAGTGGCTATTTAGATGAGGTTCATAAAGGATGATGAATTCATCCATACTATAGAGTTTAAAGATTTTTGGATGAAAATAAAGATGAAGGTGTTTGAAGAAAGAAAATAGATGAACCTAATGGGCGTAGATGAATTCAAACATGAGGAAGTGGTTGCCCAAACATTTAAAAAATAAAATTTGTTTAAATACATATTACTTCTATGAAAGAAAGAGAGATAGTTATAAAGGGCAACATGCTCATTGTTCCAGGAATGCCACTAAAGTAGATGTTCCTACTAAACCAAGTGAGGCAGCAAGAGGACCCCATGCTAGTTGCAGAGTTTGACTCTGAAGAAGGGGTAAGTCACGTGGGTTATAACCTAAAGACTGAAATACTAGCCACCTGAGAAAATTTTAAAAGAACTAGCAAACCAAGGCTAGTAGATATGGTTAAAGAAACTAAAGGAATATAAATACTAAAGACTATGAAATATACCTCCCCATTGGAGATGGCCACTTTGACCATGCACTCTACCATGTTTACCAGAGATGTAATAGGACACATGTAGCAACAATACTTGATCTTGAAAAGGGACACAAGGAAATGAATGCTGAAATTAATAGACTATATATTGAAAATGCTATGTGGAAGGATAAAGAAAAAGGACAACTTGACAATAAGAGTAAAGCCATCATCCTACATAAGCATTCTCTCCCCCAACCAATAGACAATACTAAAGATAGTCAGGGATGGGGTGAAGAAAAGAAAAAATATGAGAAAGAGATTTAGGACTTAAGAGTAGCTAATGAAGAAGCCTTACAAAGAATGCCACAACAAATCCTTAGTACTTTTGAGCAGATATTGGCCCATAGGGTAAAAATTATTATTGATAGATTGGATGAGGTGTATAAGGGCTATGAGTCCCTATTGAGGATGTTGGATACATTTAAAGAAAATAAAACTAAGTTGGAATCTTTGGCAAAAATATGGCAACCAACATACCACACTTTAGTCACCTTGTGCAAAGTAACACAAAGGGATCCTAATGCCCCCCCTTCAATAAAAGAGACTGGGAGAAAACTAAGTACAATCATTGAAGAGATTAGGTATGTTACTAGTGAAGAACAAAAGGTGAGAGCCAAACTTGACTCTTTTCATACATTTCAACACTGGACTATACCACAAATCACTGATAAGGATAAGCACATGAAGCTTTTCATTGATTGGAAAGTTGATTTCTATCAAATGGTGCCAAGAATTATCACACATATGAAGGAAGAAAGTGATATGAGCATTCAAAGTTTCAATTTGTTTCAGGATAGGATCATAACATTGCATGTTGGTTATTCATAGTTTTTTATAGAAGTGAGGGTAACGACAGACAAAAAATGGAGAGACCACCTTGTGAACATACCTTTCATCCAGATCTTCAAATGGTCTAGTGACTATGAGGTATACCAATGGGAGGTGATATACTTGAAGGCCTCAGGAGATTGAGTGCTTAGAAGACCAACCAGTGGATGTGGAGCATGCCCAACTTAAAGTAGAACCTTGCTAAACCCAAGGGTCACAAGTTGCTACTCACAGTATCATGATAATGGGATTACTCACATTCACCAGCTATTCTCGTATTTTATTACTGTGTTATATTTTATACTTGTTTTAAAACTTTGTCAAAAACTTTGTAATGTTGTAATAAAGGATTCTTTTAATTATGCACTTATATAATTATTTATGAAGGGCTGAAATGTAACGGTCTGAAGCTTGTTTCTTCTCCTAATTTTGTTATATAAGGGAGAAATCGGGACCAATTAAAATATACAAATAGAATATAAGAAAATAAAAGCAATAAAAATAGCATATTTTGTACCTCTTTACAGTGGTTGATCATAATAAAAGAATCCAAGCTTCATGTGCTCAATTATTTGTTGATGGTGAATGATAAGATACTGTGTGGTTGTCTCCAATTTATTTCTCTCTTATTTTCTTAATTTAGAATATCAGGATATGTGCAGGATCATGGTGTGCCAAAACAGGCCCTTAAGTGGCAATGAAATTTCAGAAAAATCAAAGTTATGCAACTTGACATGAAAATCTGAATAAGTTGTGAACATTATTTTTAAAATATGTAAGAAGAGAATATATAGAAAATTGAATGTAGTTTCTAACCTACTAGTTGTTTTTTGGAAAAAAAAAATCCTATTTGATGAAAATTTCAAATTTCAATGCAGTGGTACTAAAATTTTAGGAAAAAAATAAGAAGTAGACGTATGTCTGACCACCCTAATCAAAATCAAATCTTAATATTTTTTTATAATATTTATAATATAAGTATTAGACTCATGTCTGGATGTGACACATATTTTTTAAAAATTTTTTATGAATTAAATAATTATTTATGATTTTTTTACTACAGCTTTTTCAGAAATTCAGAAACTCCTATGCCTGACCACCTTAACTTGGTCAAAACCTTATGAAATTTAATTTTTTTAAATTTTTCCCTATAGTAGATGAAGCATAGGATGTGACGCATGTTTCGGTTTCAAAAAATGTTATACCATTTGAAAGTTATGAGTGTTTTTCAATCAGTATATCAATCAGGACTATTGTCAGAATTCAATTAGAAAATAAATAATAATTATTTACTAAAGTTGAAATAAGACAAGCCTTATATTGTTGGAAAGCTGGGAACGTCCTTAAAAAACCCTTTTCATTTTATCAAATTTGGCTACAAAAAAAGTCGTCAGCCACCAGTGTAAATTCTGGAAAACCAAGGAATACTAAAAAACACGTTTTTTCAGTTGACTTTCCAGGCTTGTAACTTCCAAGCCTAATACCAAAGCATTCCCGAGCCGAAATTTGAAATTTGAAAATTTGAGTACAAAAATCGGATATCGGATATCGGATTTTATCTGATATCCAATTTTTGTACAAAAATTTGCAGTCCCCAATGAATTTCCCTTTACTGCCATTTATGAAGTAAACTGCCACATGGCAGAAATCCGATATCCGATTAAATCGGATATCAGATTTTATTAGTCATATTTTAAAGAGGGAGAGAGAGAGAGAGAGAGAGAGAGAGAGAGAGAGAGAGAGAGAGAGAGAGAGAGAGAGAGAGAGAGAGAGAAGGAGAGGGAGAGAGGAGAGAGAGAGAGAGAGAGAGAGGGGGGGAGAGAGGGAGAGGGAGAGGGAGAGAGAGAGAGAGGGAGAGAGAGAGAGGGGGGAGAGAGGGAGAGGGAGAGAGAGAGAAAGAGGGAGAGAGAGAGGAGGAGAGAGAGGTAGAGGGAGAGAGGGAGAGAGGGAGAGAGAGAGAGAGAGAGAAGGAGAGGGAGAGAGAGAGAGAGAAGGAAGGAGAGAGAGAGAGAGACCATATGACCCCTAACGACACAATTTAGTGTCTTAAGGGGACCTATAGTGTCGTTAGGGGTCATATGGTGTCTTGGGACACCATAGGACCCCTTAAGACACCAAATCATGTCATTAGGGGTCATATTGTGCCTTACGACCCATAACTATGACCCCTAATGATAGTTATGTGATATGGTGTCCCATGAACCCTTATGACCTCTCAGGACACCATATGACCCCTAATGACACCATATTGGGTTGCTTTGGGTCATATTATGTCCTAAGGGGTCATATTATGGTCTATGACCCATTAGGACACCATATGACCCCTAACGACATGATTTGGTGTCTTAAGGGGTCCTATGGTGTCGTTAGGGGTCATATGGTGTCTCTAGCGGTCATATGGTGTCTTGGGACACCATAGGACCCCTTAGGACACAATATGACCCCTTAGGACACAATATGACCCAAAGCGACCCAATATGGTGTCATTAGGGGTCATATGGTGTCCTAAGAGGTCATAAGGGTTCATGGGACACCATATGACCCCTAACAACACCATCGGACCCCTTAAGACACCAAATCATGTCGTTAGGGGTCATATTGTGTCCTAAGGGGTCCTATGGTGTCCCAAGACACCATATGACCCCTATGGACACCATATGACCCCTAACAACACCATAGGACCCCTTAAGACACCAAATCATGTCGTTAGGGGTCATATTGTGTCTTACAGGGTCATAGGACACAATATGACCCCTAACGACACAATTTGGTGTCTTAAGGGGTCTTATGGTATCAAAAGAGACCATATGATCCCTAACAACACCATAGGACCCCTTAAGACACCAAATCATAACATTAGGGGTCATATTGTGTCTTACGGGGTCGTAGGACACAATATGACCCCTAATGACATGATTTGGTGTCTTAAGGGGTCCGATGGTGTCGTTAGGGGTCATATGGTGTCCATAGGGGTCATATGGTGTCCCATGAACCCTTATGACCTCTTAGGACACCATATGACCCCTAAAGACACCATATTGGGTTGCTTTGGGTCATACTGTGTCATTAGGGGTCATATTGTGTCTTAAGGGGTCCTATGGTGTCCAAAGACACCATATGACCCCTATGGACACCATATAACCCCTAACGACACCATATGACCCCTTAAAACACCAAATCATGTTGTTAGGGGCCATATTGTGTCCTACGACCCCGTACAACACAATATGATCCCTAATGATATTATTTGGTGTCTTAAGGGGTCCTATGGTGTTGTTAGGAGTCATATGGTGTCCATAGGGATCATATGGTGTCTTGGGACACCATAGGACCCCTTAAGACACCATATGACCCCTAATG